>NC_057390.1:99029234-99329234 GCF_019320065.1 Cervus canadensis | reverse complement strand
CCAAACCGGCAAGGACGCCAGAGTCGCCAGAGCCCACCACCCACCCACCCAGGGGCTGGCCTGACCGGCATGTAAGGTGTGCTCCTGGGAGTGGAGGGGGCCCTGGAGAGTGGGCGCTCCAGATGCCCCAGGCCCCTGTCCCGTATCTTGCCACGCAGCTCTCAGCGTCAGCCCACGTGGGTGAGGGCCTGTGCACCCCACTCACCGTGGTCCCCGTGGACGACGCGCTCCCAGTCACTAAGGCCATAGCCAGCAGGGACCAGGCCCAGCATGAAGGCTGCCATCTGCCCTCCATCCTAGGAAGCAAGGCCACAGTCATTGCCAGGCCAGGCCCAGCTCCCCTCGCAGGCGGCCAGAGTCTGCTTTGGGGCAAAACCCCCTGGGGGCCCACCTAGTGAGGCCTGCGATTATCTGGGATCTGTTGGTAGTGACTGCCTGCCAGCCCTGTTGGGTGGGCTCCATGAGTGATTAGAGATGCCTGCCATGGGCTTGAGACCCTAGGGTGATGGTGTGTGTGCTAAGCCCGTTCCACCGGATCTGAGGGCGTTTGGGGACATGGGCCAAGCTTTGCCTCGGAATACCTAAGCTCCTTGGAGGATGCCTGGGGAGAAACCCAGGGACACAGAGAGGCCCGGGCTGCACCCCCTGGATGAAGGAGCTAAGGATCAATCTATTACCTCGGCGCTGGACCTGGCCCAAGCAAGAGCACCCTGGGATTTTCGTCTGCTCGGCACGTGCTGACCGACAGGGGAGACTGAGGCTTTCCCACCAGCCATGTGGAGCTGCTAGAGCAGGTGTGGGTGAGCAGACTCTGCCAGGCCCTCCCTGGGTGCAGCTGCCCCCTGCCTCAGAGGGACCCCAGGCTGCAAAGAGCCCTCTGTCCCCTCCCTCCCAAGAGAAGACATGCAGCTTGTACCTCTGGGGCCTTGATGTGAGGGTGGCCCAGGGCCACCCTGGGGTTGGCTCCTTCCCGAGAAGTCCAACATCCCCAGCCCAAAACATGACTTGACCTCCCTGCTATGGTTTAGTCGCTCAGTCGTGTCTGACTCTTTGTGACCCCATGGATTTTAGCCCACCAGGCTCCTCTGTCCATGGGATTTTCCAGGCAAGAATCCTGGTGTGGGTTGCCATTTCCTTCCCCAGGGGGTCTTCCCAGACCCAGGGATCGAACCCACGTCTCCTGCACTGGCAGGAGGATTCTTTACCATCTGAGGCACCAGGGAAGCCCATACTTGTCCTCCCTGCCAGAGATCAAATCAAGGGCTGCCTCCAGCCTCCTGGGCCCTCAGCCCCCCTCATCTGGCCCTGAGACGGGAGGACCAGCAAGCCCTGCAGTGACCTCTGGCCAGGGTCTGTCTTGGGTCCTGAGCATCACGTGCCAGCGAGTTGGAGTAGTTTCGGAAACCCCCGAGCCCAGCCCCCTCTAGCCCGGGACCAGAGAGGGGAGCCAGTTTGCCCAAAGCCACACAGCCATGTATCTGGCCAACTAGCCCCCAGACCCCAGAGCAAACAGGGATTGGTTCCAGGGAAAGAAGGTAGAAAGGACCGGCCGCCCGCTGCCCGCCAGCCCTGAAAACAGCTCCTCATCTGCCCGCCGTCCTGCACCAAACCCTCGCCTCCTCGTGGGCCCAAGCGCCTGCAAGTTTGCTGGAGCTATAGCAATGCCAGCCTCGCACCCCAAGAATGTCTCTCTGCCCCAGAAGGGGCAGCAGTCCACCCCGGAGTTTGGAGCTGAGACCTCGAGATCCGCAGCCCCCCAGCCGCCTGCCTGGCCCGCCTGCCACCTGGGGGCTGCCCCTCCCCGCAGGCCCCCACCTGCACCCCCCGGCCCCCCGCCCCCCGCAAGCACAGACCCCCGTCCGCAGCCCCATCGGCTCGTCTGCGGCCCCGGCTCCTGCCTGCAGGCTGAGGACAGGTGCTGAGCCGGCCGCACACTTGGTTTTCATTAAGGCTCCCAGACAGCCGCGGCTGCAGGCCAGGCCCGGCTCACGCGGGATCCAGCCCTCCCTGGGGTCCAAAAGCAGCCACCACCGGCCAGCGGGACAGGCTTGCCTGCAAGCGAGGGCTTTGGACTCGGTGAGGCTAGGAGCTGAGAGACCCCCCACCCCCCGCCCCGGGCCGGGCTCAGAGGGTCTGCACCCCTCCCCAGGAGTCCCTGCTCCTGTTATATAACGGCTCCCCAAGGGGCCAGGGGCTGACCTGCAGGCACTGGGGGCCGCACCTCCGTCCTGGGCGGGCGGCCGTGGGAAGGGAAGCCAGACGGTGGCCTACCTGGCCGGTGCTCGGCAGGGTGTCCTCGCGGGGGAAGGGGCCGCGGCCGCGGGCAGGCGGGCCAGGTGCGCGGCGCAGGGGGAGGCTCGGATGCCGAGGGCCGCGGGCTGTGCCTCTCTCCCGTCTGCTCCCCCGCCCCTCGCCGCCTCCCTCCTCCACTTCAAAGCGCACCCACGAGAGGGGGTTCCCAGGGAGGCGCAGCCCAGCGGCGGCCGGGCGGGCGGGCGCGGCGGCCTTTATAGCTGTCAGGCAGACGGGGAGGAACTCACACTTCCCACCAGGCTGCTCCCCCGCCCGCCGCCCCGCCGGCCGGCCCGGCGCACACTTTAACCCGCTCCGCGCCTCTGGAGCACGGCCAGGCCGGCCCAGCTGCCTGCCGCCCGCCGCCGCCGCGAGCGGAGAGGCCGCCGGCCCGGGGCCACCACGCGGGACCGTGGTTGGGGATAGAGTCTGGGTGTCCAGACAGAGTGGCCGCTGGCCCGGGGTCACAGGGGAGCTCGTGGGGAGGGTGGGGGAGCAGAATTGAGCCCCAGGCTCGGTCCATTGGATGCCTGCCTCCCTGGGGGGTGGGGGGGGGTGCCGTCTCTGCCCCTCCCCAGAATGGATCCTAGGTGTGTGAGACAGCCATGTGATGGCTGGCGCTTACAGATGGTGAGGCTGGGGTCGGGAGGGGAGACCCAGCTCTGAGGTCACCCAGCCAGGCTTGGAGACATTTCTCCTGAGCAGTGGAGGGACTGACAGAGACCCAGTGCAGGCCCCAGCCAAGGGTCCGGGGATGGGACAGGAGGGCCCGCAGCCCGCGAACCAGACAGCTCGCATGGCCGGAGCCAGCGGCGGGGGAGGAGCGCAGAGCTTTACAGATGTTCACACCAGCTTGGCAGGGCACACGGCCTGGCTGGGCGCACGCCAGCTGGGCAGCCCCTGGCAGGCCGGCGTGGGGCTCCAGCCTGCATTCCTGCTGAGTCAGAGCGTGGAGCAGAGCACGGAGCCAGCAGCATGCACTCCGGCCGCACCCCCCCTCCCTCCCCGGCACCCAGGGGGGCACCCCAGACACTGCAAGTCGCCCCGGAAGCAGGCCAGGCCCCCGCCCCACACACCAGGCCCTCTGGAGCCCGGAACGCAGGGGCACCTCCACACACGGTGGGGGTGGAAGGGGGGCAACCCCGGGCCGCTCCAGCCATCCCCCTGCCTCTACGCTGCAGATGGCTCACAGTGGCGCCTGGAGAGCCCTCCCCCTCCTGCGTCCTCCCTGCCGGAAGGAACTGTGGCGAGCTCCTCCAGGCCGAGAACCATTCCACCCCTAGGGAAGTTCTGCCACCAGCAGGAGCGGCGGGGGAAGAGAGCCAGCAGCCCTGCCCGCTGCCCTGCCACCGTCCTGTCCCTCCCGCAGGAGTCCTTCCTCCGTGCCAAGAGCTAGGAACTCCCCAGTTTACAGACGGAGAAACTGAGGCTCCGAGACTGCCCAGGGGCGCCCAGGGGCGCACGTCTGGTGAGCGGCACAGCCCATCCCCGCCTCGGCAGGCTCTTGGACCCAGACTCTGGGAAGGCAGGTCTTATCCATCTCTGCTTTTCTTCCCCTGGGGCCCCGGGGATGTTCGGCAGAACCCAGGCCCACGCTGCCCCCTGTTGGCACGCTGGATCGCAGACACGACGGGACCTGTCACACAGCACTGGTGAGCGTGCACACGCACACACATACACGTGTCAGGCACGAGCACATGCACACATGTGTGCACTGCGTGTACACACGCACACATGTGTGCGTCCGTGCATGTGCGCACATGTACACATGTGTGTGCGTGCACGTGTGTATACATGCGTGCATGCATGTGTGCATGCACACACACATACGGGGCACACACTCACCAACCCCCTCACAGACACCCTGCTGATCACTCCCGCACTCTGGGGCCTCTGCCTGCCCCACCCCGCCCCTCCAGCCGAGCACCAGGGCTCTGCATCCCCAGTCAGAGTCCCCAGCTCTCCGGACATAGCTGGATCCGCGTCCAGCCAGAGCCAGAGTGACTAATGGTTTCCCGTGGGAGGGACCCTACAGCCAGCCGGCGCAAACACCCCAGTGCCTTCTCTTAGCTCAGTGGGACAGCACCCAAGAGGCAGGCTGCCACCCCAGCTCTGGGACCTCCAGCAGGTGTGTGACCTGGACTGGCCCCCCATCCACCCCACCCCACCCCCTACCTCCAGGAGCTGGCCAGGGCTCCCCCTCCTGAAGGGACACCAGCCTTCCCCCAAACTCCAGGCCCACAGGGAGCTCTGACCACAGCTTGGTCCACTGGTGGTCTGGGGGAAGGCCTGGGGCCCTGAAGACCCTAGGAATCGCAGGCGGGTGGTTGGGGATAGAGTCAAGCACAGGCAGGAAGCACGACGGAAGGCCTGGTCATGTGCCCGGCACAGAGCTGCCGTCGGTTCCAGAGAACCGGTCAGGCAGGGCCTCCTGGTCCTCACGTGCCCTCTGGGCCCACCTTGTGGGGCTGCAGCCAGACCTGGACGGCAGATCCAAAGGATCTAAGTGTTGGCGACCAGAGCATCAGGCCAGGCTCAGAAGAGGTCCACACTCTGGGGTCCACTCTCTGCCATCACTGTTGCTGAAGGTTTAATCGCATCATTTTAGAATTTGTGTTCTGGGGGTGACATCGCATGGGGTGATGGGGCATCTGCTGGGGGACCCCCCACCGCCCGCACCTCTCAGGCCTGCCTCGTGCCCCCTGGGGAACCAGGGTCAGGCGGAGCCTCTGGTGGAGTCGCAAGGGCTCACGCCGCAACCTCCCCGGGCCCAGCGGAGCACAGCATTAAGAGGGAGCAGCCCTGGAAGAAAGAGAAAGCTTTGACCTGTTGGTGAATGAGGGGCTTCTCGATTTTCACTGAGCCCCAGCTCACCCCCAGGTCACCCGGGGGCCCTCGGAATTGCTGTTTCCCAGCCCTGACAACGCCCAGGGCTCCCTCGGGTGTCACAGAAAGAAGTGGCGTGGGGCCCCCATCTTGGTTCCTGCCATCTCCTCCCTGGAGCCCTTGTTCACACCCGTCTGGATGTGCTTGGCCCTCCAGATGGGCTCCTGAGCACACGTCCTCCAGGAAGCCCACCAGGCAGCAGTCCAGCACTTTGATCTGGCTTCCCGACCCACGGCTGGGACTCACCTGCCAGGCCCGGCATATAGAAAGTGCTCGGTGTGTGGAAGCGTGGATTTGTCTGGCAGCCCCTGTCCTTTGGGGTGAGGGGGAAGTGTCCCCACCACTCTCTGGGCAGCCCTGGCTGGAGATGCTGTGGACACCTGTTTTTTTAGAGATTTTCTGCCAGACCTGGATTTCTGAAGAGCTTGGAAACAGGAAAATGTGCACATTTCTTCAGGAAGGTGATGTGAAGCGTGGGAAAGCAAGGCGGGAGGAGAGGAGCCTGCAGGGAAGGGACGGGTCAGGGAGGGGGAGGGGCACAGTGGGCCGGGGTGACCAGCCTGGCGGTCCTTGTGGTTGGACGGTCACACTGGGAGCTGGGCCCTGTCCTGCACAACCACGTGTCCAAAACAGAGCTCCGAAGGTGAGGGACCAGGGCCAGAGACCCTGCGAGGGGGTCCTCAACTCTGGCACCCAAGGCCGCCAGCACGGCCCGGAGGGCCATGACCCCCACCTTCTCCTGCCACGTCCTGCAGCCCACCCAGAGCCTGGAGCGCCCTGGGCCCCTTCTGACAGCAGAGCGCTTCTTCCCAACGGGGACTGGGCCACCAGGGCCCCTGTGGCCAGTTTGGAAGTGGTGGGCCGGGACCAGAAGAGGACCAAGCCCCAGCAGAGGCCCCAGCGGCCAACGCCACCCCCAGAGCTCCCCGCCCAGCCCCAGGCAGGCCCAGCTGTCTCTGCCCTGGATCTTCCTCCCTCTGGGAGGACCCTCCTCCACGGCCCACTGGGGGTCAGCAATGCACGTGTGTGTGTCCCTGTCGTGTCCGACTCATCACGACCCGTGGACTCTATCCCGCCAGGCTCCTCTGTCCATGGGGATTCTCCAGGCCAGAACACTGGGGTGGGTTGCCATGCCCTCCTCCAGGGGATCTGCCCCCACCCGGGGATCGAGCCCGGGCCTCCCACCTTGCCGGCGAATTCGTTACCATCTGAGCCACCGGGGAAGCCCCGGGAGTCAGCAGGCTGGACCACAAAACAGAGCGCTCCTCCTCCCTCCCTCCCAGCACTGGCGTTTTCCACTAGGCCCAGTCCTGACGTTCAAGCGGGGGACTCTATGTGTAGGCCTCCTCGCTCTTAAAACTCACAAGAAAGAGGCGCCCTTGTCCCCAGATCTGGAGGAAGGATGGGGCCCTGGGGGGCCCTGGCATGACTGGGAAGTGAGCTCGCCGCTGCAGCTCCAGGGACAGCCCACCACCAGGCCCAGGGCCGGGCAGGACCTGTGACCTCGGGCTCCTGGATTACACAGCCCGCCCGGGTATGCAGGAGGCCCCCAGGAAGGCCCGGTGCCCAGGAGCCCCGTCCCGTCTCAGCCCCACTCCCTCCTCTGCACAGAGAGGCAGACCCAATGCGCGGACACAGTGGGGGGTGCGGGGCAGGGGACGACAAGCCTGTGTCCCTGTCCCAGCCCTGCTCCCAGCCCCCAGGTCCCCAGGCATGGATGCTGAGGCCCACCTTTCGGAAGAGAGTCCCCCCTGTAATGACCCACATTGGCTCTTTGCTGCTTCTCATTAACAGACAGCTTCCTGGGCCAGCCGCTCCCAGAGCCCAGCGCACCTGCCCGTGATCACAGCGCCCCTGTGGGACAGCGACGGGCGTCCCTCGTGTCAGTGAGGAGACCGAGGCTCCGGGCCCAGAGGGCACAGCAAGGCCCCGGAGCGAGGAGGGCAGAGCCCTCACCCGGCTCACCCGGCAGGTGTGGAGGAGCTGGGGGCCGCGTGAGCTGCTCACGTCCGGCCATCAGCCGAACTCAGCACGCCTGCTGTCACAGCGCCGGTTGTGGAGGTCCAGGCTGGCGCTCCAGCCTGGGGGCCCCAATGAAGGGGTCAGGAGCATCAGTGCCCAGACCCTTCCCACCAGGGGCAGGGCAGGGGGGCGCCTCGGGGGACCCTTGCACCCGGAGCCGAGGCCTGCTGTGCCCGGGGGTGACCGGAGCTCCAGGCTGGGGGTTCAAAGCGTGGAGGACGCGAGTGCGGCAGCTGGCCCTGCTCTGCAGGCCCAGCCGGGCAGACAGGCAGCTGTCCGGGAGATGGGAGCCGTGTGGCATTCCTGGCATTTCAGCACCTCTATAAAAGCCGAGGGGCGGGGAGGGCGGGTCGTCTCCCCCTCCCCGCTCCCCAGGCTGTGGCTGCCTGGTCAGGCGGCCCCCCACCCCACCCGGAACGGCCCCTGCTGGGTCTCACTGGGACCAGCACCACCTGCTGGGGACAGGGGGCATGCTGCCTGTGGTGGGGGCAGGGTGCCTTGGCTAGGAGCAATGCCAGCCTCCCCCCGCTCTAAGCCTCAGTCTTCTCTTCTGTAAAATGGGGAGAGAGAGACGTCCAGCCGCTGACAGCCCAGAGGGACAAAATAGGAAGAGAGATTGGCACCCGCCAGCGCTGAATGAACGTCTGTGTGCGTAAATGGTTTTCAAGATACACAGGGCGGTGGGGCTGAAAATGTGAGCTCCCCGCCCCATCGCCAGGGGTCGGGCAGGACGGAGAGCTACACTGTGAACTCGGAGGCCGCCCCCGGGGGCGGGCACCCTGGCAGGAGGGTCCAGGCCCGCTGCCTGTGGGGTCTGCGCTGACCCGGCACCAGCAGGTGAGGGCGGGGTGGTGGGGGGCGTATTGCAGGCCAGCTGGCAGGCGGAGCCCTGGGCGGCGGGGAGGACAGGGCGCCAGCTCACACCTCTGCTGGCTCCGGACCTGCCCAGGTTGAGCTGGGCTCCCAGCCCGGCTCGCTGCCCTGTGCCTCCAGGGGCAGTACCACCCCTGAGCAGCCAGCCTGATTCTTTTCCTCTGCCCCCCATCCCACCTCCCCAGGCCAATCACGTCCCTGGCACCAGTGAGAAAGGAAGGTCATTCCAGTCCTGTTCAGAGCAGGACGCCTTCCCCCGGGCCAGCTGGTCTGTCTCCAGGCGACCAGGTCTCAGAGGGGACCCCGACCTCCGCCCTGCGCTCAGCCCCCCTCCTCAGAGTGGGTGGGGGGTAGTCCTCCGCCCCAGCCCCTCGCCCCGGCCTGGCCACCTGTCTCTCTTCTTCAGGGTGAGCCCCTCCTCAGCCCCCTTCTCCTTAATCGCTACAACACATGTGCAATCCCCTGCCCCCCGGCCCCTCCCCGCTTCTCTTTTTCCCTTCCCCGAGCTCGCAGCCCTGGCCCTGGAGTTTACAACTGCAAAAACACACACACACACTCATGCACAAAACCAACTGTGGAATGTTTTCCCACTTCCGAGTGGGGGGTTGTGGCTCCAGAGAGCTCTCTCCTAGCACCTGACATCTAATCCATGTCCTCACCTTGCAATTTCTGCCCCTCCTGGAGGCCGGAGCTGGGGGCAGAGGTGGTGACCAGCTCGCCGGGAGTTGCCTGCCTCTTACCCAGAGCTGCACGCACGCACGCACGCACGCACGGCAGGACCTGGTTTTCCCATTTGGAGTGGCACGGGGCTCCTAAGTGCCAGACTGAAGCGCACTGCCGCCCGCCTCTCCCGACTTTGATTCATTCTTTTCACAAAGTCATTCATCCAGCCAGTGTCTGCTGACCACCCACCACGTGCCAGGCTCCGCCCGGGGCTTGGGTGGGGAGCCGGCCAACCAAGCCCCGGGCACACGACCCGAGCCGCTCTGCACAGAGGCATGGACGCTTGGATGGGAGAGAGCAGCATGTCGGGCCCAGCGCAGAGCACCTCGGCTTACCTAAGCCGGGTGGCAAGCCTTCCCCACAGACTCAGAGGTGGAGGACGTGTGTTCTTTCCGGGGAGGCAGAGAGGCCAGGAGGAGGTTCTGGGTGTACAAGGGCGGCTGGGGGTGCTGAGGGGAGATGGCTGGGCAGGGATGGCCCAGGGTTCTCCTGGAGACCTTGGACTTCACGCTGAGAGTGTGGGTGCCTAGGAAGAAGGCACTTGAGCAGAAAAAGATGTGACCACATGTCCCAAGTAGGACTTTTCATTGCAGGCAGCAGAAACGGGCTCCAGCCAGCATACAACAAGCAGAGACTTTTCTGAAAGGTGTGAGGGAGCTCCCAGGAGGACAGAAAGGAGGATCAAGTGCACCCCGAAGGCCGGGAACAAGCCGGCAGCCTCTCCTTGAGGCACCGACTGGCGAGCGTGGGCACCCCTCAGCCTCGCCCCCCGCCTGCTTTTCCCATTCTCCAAATTCCAACTCCCAGGAGAACAAAATCCGGAGTAGCCACCCAGCGACCACAGGAACAAGCCACATGACATACATGGGTGACTCCCAGGGGCATTCTGGGGCCGTGAAAGAATCCACCCGGCATGCGTCTGTTTATGCAGGCTGAGACAGGTGTCCGCAGAAGCCAGAACAGAGGCTGCCTCTGCTGGGGACTCAAAGGACCGCACTGGAGTGAAGGGGTGCTGGGGCCGTCACACGGCACTCGGCAAGTCCCACCAGACCACACGTTATGACTCTGTGTGCTTTGCTGCAGGTGACATCCTTACACCGTGGCGAAGCACAAAACATTTAACAAAAGCTGTCCTTTTGCTGACAACAAACAAATCAATCCAGCAGTCCTTCCCGGGAGAGCGCCAGCCCAGGTAACTCACACAGAGTTATCCAGAGGTAATTTGGCCGGAGGATGGGGGCCCTCTGCCAGGCAGCTCCCCCCAGGCCTCTTCAAAAAGCGAAGACTATCTCCCGAAGGCATAGGAACGCTGAGAGGGCTGGCGTCAGCCTTGCCTCGGTGACCCTGATAGAAAGTTCCTGGTCTGTGCACTTCAGGCTTGAATCAACGTAACCAAGCAGAAAGGAACAGTTTCATTCACGTAGTTACCAAGGAAACCTGTCTGGGCGAGAACAGGTGAGTGAGATGTGGATGCGGGCTGGTAAAACGTGAGACTTATCTACAAGGCCCTTGCGGTGATTGGTGGTGTGGCTTGGCCACTAAGCTATGTCCAGTTCTTGCAGTCCCGCGGACTGTAGCCCGCCAGGTTCCTCTCTCCGTGGGATTTCCCAGGCAGGATACTGGAGAGGGCTGCCGTTTCCTTCTCCAGGGGAACAGGCTAACCCTTGGGCTCTCCCACCTCGTGCCCCGACCTGTGGACTCCTGACTCAAGCAATAGCGTCTGTCCTTTCTCATTCTGGGCTCCCCAGCGCCCCAGGGAGGGGCCAGGATGGAAAGTGGCTGGATGTCGGGGACTGTGTTCACAGGGGACTTTTCTCCAGTGCTGCTGCCTCCGAGAAGTATGGTCTCCCTGAATCAACAACTCTGACCGATCCCAAAAAAAAATCAGAGACAAGTGCTGATCACATGGTCCGTCAGCTGTTGGACCCTCCCCGTGAGCTTCTCGACATGTGCGCTCACATCCCTGCCTCCTTCAGGGCATTTAAACCGCAGCTGCCACCGGGGGCCCCCACTGGAAGGAGCAGGCCCTGTCCCTCTCTTCTCCCTGCCCTGGGGACCCCGGCGGCCTGCACCCCGCCTCTCCTCCCCAGCCCATGGGGACGCTCATGGCCAAACTGCTCCTGCCCACAGTCAGCAGCCTGGCCTTCCTCCCCACGGTCAGCATCGCCGCCAAGAGGCGGTTCCACATGGAGGCCATGGTCTACCTCTTCACCACGTTCTTTCTGGTGGTAAGTCTGGGGATCTGGGGAGAGGACCCCCCCCCACCCCGCCCAGAGCACCTTCCCAGGGACAGAGGATGGGGGCTACCTTTTCACCACTTTCCCATGTTGGGTGATGAAGAAAAGTGATGGGGAGCTGGTGAAAGAAAGAGCCCAGGAGAGAGGGCTGGGGGACGCCTTCACCTCCCTGGACCTGTTTTCCCATCTGGGCCTAGAGGCCCTCTGGGGTTGGTGTGAGTGAGACCAAGCCCACAGGGGCCAGGGACAGTAGGCCCAGGCCTGGCCCCCCGGAGGTTCCCCTTCTCTTGTCACTGGCCAACCGCCCCCCTCCAGGCGGCTCCTGGCTCCAGCTCCCTACCCCGCCCCCTGGTACCCCGGGCCCGGCAGGGGGACTAGCAGGGCCCTGGGAGCGTGAGGAGCCAAGGAATCTTCCTCCAGGACGCTGCAGCTGGCCTCGGCGCGGGACGGCCTGCTCACGTACGCGGTCTCTCCTTCGTGGGGCCTGCGCGTCTCCCTGGGTCCTTCCCGCTCTATTTATACTTCTGGCTGGCTCTCAGCTCCCCTCCCTGCCCCCGCCCCCCTCCCCGGGGGTCCGTCTCCCTCTGTGCTTCTCTTCCTGACTCCCTCTGGGGCTGCCTTCTCTTGTTTCTCGGTCTGTGTCTGGTTCCCTCTTGATTTCTGGAGCTGTACGCCCGTGGAATTGACTCTCTTTCTGAATGTCTGGGTCTCTCCCTCCCTGGCCTTGCTCCCCCTCAGCCTCCACGCGTCTCTCTGGCTCCATGGATCCATCCCTCTAGCTTCTGTCGAGCTGTCTGTCCACCTCCCTACCTATGTACCCTCTCTGTGATCGAGCATCTTTACATGTATGTAACCAGCCACCTCTCTACCTGCCTGACCATCCATCCATCATCTGTCTACGTCTTAGTGCCCTCCTGCCTCCGTACCCCTGACCCTCTGAAGCTCCTTCCTCCACCCTCCCCAGTGCACCCCCTGAGTGGCCCCGCTGTGTCTCCCCACCATACTCCATCAGTCCCAGCCTTGACTGAAGCCCAGCTCCCTGGGGTGGCATGCTCAGGGGGAGGTGAGTGACCCGAGCTCCGTGCAAGAGATGGCCTGCCCCCTGCGCTGGGCAGCTCACTTCCCCAGCAGCAGCCCGGCCCCGCTCGTTCACCGCATCTTGTCGACAGCCACTTCCCTCCCCCCCCACCTCCACTCAGGACCCCAACTTGGGTGAGGGCCAGGAGGTCTGCCCGGCAGGTGGGAGACTGGGGCCAGGCAGGCAGGGGGCTTCCTTGCGGGGACGAGGGCCTGCAGCTAGGGAGAGAAGCCGAGGTCTCACCCTCCAAGACCCCACGGGAGACCCAGCCCGGGAAACCACGGTCACCGCCGAGGCCCCCCCTCCCTGCCGGGGTGAGCTGGCCCCGCAGCTGCCTCTGCGGCAGCCTCAGAGGCCCGCCTCGCCTGCCCCGCCCCGCCCCGCCAGAGGGACAGGGCCAGCTGCCTCCGGTGACAAATGTCCTCTGGCCACAAAGACTCGCTCAGCCCCTTTCCCAGGAGCCCCGGCAAGCACCACCACTCCCCTTGGAATTTTCTGCTGGTGTACAGCCGACACCATCCCCACTTCTGCCTCCCACGTGGCACCTTCTGCGTCCCGACCAGAAGGCGTGACAGCGGCTGGACACGGCGCTGTGTGCTCAGTCACGCGGAACTCCCCGGCCCACGCCACCCGTGGAGCAGGGGCTCTGACCTCCAGTTGACAGAAGCCCCAACCCTGGCCCCAGGGGCCGTCAGCCACCCCTCCGAGCTCACAGCCAGGACCCGCCAGGTCGGCCTCCAGAGGCCATGCGTTTCCTGCCAGGCCCCCAGCCGCACGCCCCACCCCCACCCCGCCAGCACCCCAGGGAGCCAGGTCCCAGCAGACGCAGAGGCCGAGTGCCCCCTGCCTCGTCCCCCTGCTCCTTGGCACCTGGTCCCTCCCCGAAGGTCGCCTGCCCCACCTGTCCCGCAGCAGTGAACCAAGGGCCTGGGCGTCAGGGCCCTTCCTGGGCCAGCTCTCCTCCAAACCACTCCAAAACCCACCTCCCTGACCCCACGTTCGCAGGCAAGCCGCTGGCAGAGGGCAAGCCAGCTCTGCTGTGAGCTGGGGTCATGGCTGGGACAAGGCAGATGGGAGGGAGGGCACAGACAGCATCCAGAATTTCACAGCGATGAGGTCTTCCAGCCTACACAGTGATCTGTGCTATTACGGATGTACTGAATACAGAAGAGACGGCGGACCAGGGGACTCGGGTGGGGCTGGGGAGAAGGGGACCCGAGTCACTCATAGAGTCCGGTCCTGCCTGCCAGAGCCGTGCGGGGGAGCAAGTGTTCTTCCTCTATCCCGGAGGGGTGAGCACCTTGATCAGGCCCCACCTGAAGCTCCTTCTCTTTCCTGCACCAAACAGTCACATCCACACCTGGTTCCTCCCCTTCAAGCTTTTCTTTCCCTGTGTCTCTTCAAAGCATGTGGCATCCAAAGCCCAGCACAGTCCTCTAAGCAGGTCTGACCGGACAGGAAGGAGCAGCGCCCTCTCCTCCCCTGCCCTGGACACTATATCTCTGTTAATGCTGCCTTGGTGCCCCACAGCTTTAGGTCACATAAAGCTGCAACCGGTGGAAGCTCTAAGCTGACCTCACCTTGGCTCGACACACCGGGAGACCCAGGGCTCCCCCGACCCCACCCCACCCCCACCGCAGCGCCCCTGGCGTCTCCAGACGTGGGCTGCTCTCCCGCACGCCTCTGCATCCTGCTGAGACGCATTAACCAAGAGTCCATTGTGCTGGTCCCCAAGCCTGTTTATGCCCTTGAGCTTGTCAAAATAATTACATCACGTAATTAAATATTGCTGAAAATGATGAAATGTGTACGCCAAAGGAGAGAGTTGTCCAGAAATAAGTGGACAGCTTTGAGAATACTGGCACTTTGCTTTCAAATTGCTTTCAAAGTCGATGTTGAGAGACAACCATAGGAGTCAGGGGCGGGGGCTGAGACGAGGATGCTGAGTTTAGCACCTGCACAAGGGTGGGTGTGGGGTGGGGGGTGTCTCTGCCATCTGCCCTCACTTCGGACAGAACTTGAGAGCTGCCAGCCGGCGGTTCTCAAAATGGGTTCCCTTCTGGCAGCACCCTGAGACCGGCCCGGGAGCCTCTTAGGAAAGCAGCTCTCCAACCTCCACTCCAACCTGCTGGCAGGGCATCTCACAGGCCGGGTCCGCGCCTGCATCTTCGCCAGCCCCCAGGGCTCCATAGCCTCGGTGGTCAGAGGGGTCACTTGTGGGAGAGGAGGCCCCCCAACTCTGGCCGGGGCAGAGCAGACTGGTGCCCCAGGGAAAAGGCTCTGGCCTCAGCTGAGCAGATGCTGAGGGGACGTGTAGATCGCGTGGGAGGGTCCCCACCTCAGTGGGGCTTTGGGGGACCCTTTGGGAGAGTGGTTCACAGTGGATGGGGAGACGGAGGCCGGGCCGTTCAGCGGCCTGCCCGAGGCGCCGGCTCGCAGGGCCTGGGGCCCCGGCGCGCTCGCCTCCCCGCTGAGCCTCCTTCTGCGGCTCCCGCAGCTCCACCACGCCTGCACCGGGCCCGGCCTGTCAGTCCTCTGCTTCCTGCGTCACGACGTCCTGGAGTACTTCAGCGTCTACGGGACGGCCCTCAGCATGTGGGTCTCGCTGATGGGTGAGTGGCCGCCCCGCCCCGTAGCCCCCGGCCCTGCACGTGCGGTCAGGATGCCCCACTGCCCGCTGCCCACCCGGGCCGGCCCGCTGACGGCCCAGCCCTCCGCCCACCTGTGAGAAGGCACGTGCAGGGCACCAATGCCTCGACTCCCTTTTTTTGTAACCTTTTAAAACTGTGCGTCCAGAAGAGGCCCCTCACCTTGCCCCGCTCTCTCCCCCGCAGCGCTGGCCGACTTCGATGAGCCCAAGCGGTCGACTCTCGTGATGTTCGGCGTCCTGACCATCGCCGTGCGGATCTACCACGACCGCTGGGGCTACGGCGTCTACTCCGGCCCCATCGGCTCGGCCATCCTCATCATCGCGGCCAAGTGGGTACGTACCGTGCGAGCCTCAACACAATGGGCTGCCTCCCCTGGCAGAGACTCCTCCCTCCCAGAGTCTCAACCCACTTCCCATCTCAGGGGTTGGCAGGCTGGACACAGGGCCTCAGCTAACACACAGAAAGTGACCGTCCGCTGCGCCCGCCTTGCAGACCCAGTTTGTATTATGTCTGGACTCACCAGCTCTGGATCTGGCCCAAGTTACTTAACCTCTCTGCCTCATTTTCCATATCTGTAAAATGGGCATTACATTTCAGTACCTACCTCATAGGGGTTGGTTCAAAGATTAACTGAGATAATGCACCTTAAGGACTGGCACAGAACCTGGCTTCTAGTATGCTCAACAAATAGGAGCTGCTATTATAGTCATTGTTATTATCATTATTATTGAAGAGAATGGCCGGTTTAGAGATGCAATGTCAAATGGAAGTGGCCTGAGTTAATCTGGGAAGACTTCCTGGAGGGGGTGAGCCTTGAGCCTGGTTCAGATGAAGAAGGAGGATGCAGTGTGAGGTCGACAGGAAGACGGAATCACTCGTGAGCATGCAAGTGGCCTGAGCCAGAGTTTCCAACACCAATGGCCCTTTGCTGGGCACGCAGGGATCTAGCACTCGCAAGGCCTTTTACATATAGTCCCCAGGCTTCCCCCACCCCAAGGCCCTCCTGGCTTCAAGGACCGAAACCCACTCAAACTAGTCCAAGTGAAAGATGGATGCTGGGCAGAGTAGACCCAGGGCACTTCTGAGCCCCCAGTGCCCTGTGCCTTGAGGGGACCAGAATGTAGGCCTGGGAAAGAGGTGGGGTGGGGCAGGAGGTGAGAAGTTTCCCACCGACCCACTGTGCAGTCTGGGGAGGGAAAATGAAGTCCTGGGGGTGAGCTTTCCTAAGCTCCCCCCTCCTCTCTGTGCCAGAGAGCAGAGGATTTAGTTTGCCATTTGGGTAGTGAAGAAAGCAAGGCTGGGAGGTCAGTGACTTAACAAGAAGTCACGGCAGGACAAGCGAGGCCAGGCTGTGACTCCTCACATCTTGGGGAAGCCAAGCTGGCCCCGCGCTGACCCAGGAGGCCCTCGGAGAGGCCGGGGGAGGAAGCGCGCTGGGGTCTGACTTGTCTGGACCCGAGGAAGGGCCACGTTAATTAACATTCTGGAATGCGTAAACACAGAGAGCTCCCATCACTGATAATTCACTCCCTCCCTGGCAGGAAGTGGGATAAAGGCTCCTTGTTCCGCCCTGAAGGATTGTCCCTCCCGCAGAATCTTGACCCGTCTGGCTCTGGGCTGGATTCTAATTAGCCAGGAGAGCAGTCCCTTGCCAGTGTCCCCGTGAAGGCCCACGGGAACCCAGGGCTGCCTGCCTCCCTCCATCTGGGGCTCAAATTGTGTTTTCTAGACCATTGAATGTGGAGTTTATTTTGGCTTTTCCAGGGCAGTTGTTTCCTGGAATGAGGGTGCATTTTTCTCCTGGAGGCTCGTCCCTTCTTGAGCAACGGTCAGGGAGAGGAAGTGCAGAGAGGGGGTGACCAGGGCTGGGGGAGGGGCCAGGCCAGGCGCCCCCTAGGGCAGGGACCTCGAGTCCAAAGGTGCTGGGCGAGCTGAAGGCGGCCTCCCAGGTCCCCAGGCCCCTGCGCCCAGAGTCACGCTGCCCAGCTGTGCCCACACACCACCCGCGACTTTGCAGGTCCGGAGTCCTCACCAGTGGTGGAAAAGTCCAGAAAACGGAACACCGGATATCAGTGCGGAATTTATTTAGTGGCAAAACCGGGCCTGACCCAGCAGGAAGCTACTGACAGTCTCTCTGTGGGCCGCTGCAGGGGGAGTGTGCACACGGGGTCCACCACCCAGAGCGTGTGTGACGGCAGGTTCCCTTGCTGGAACCCGAAACGCCCTGCCGTCTGTAGCACTTGCGGTTCGGGCTCTCGGGACGCGGACCTGCATTGTCTTCGTTTGTTTAGCGAACGTGAACCCGTGTTTCTAATTCCCACTTGAGTCTCACTCTAGGCAGCCCAGCTGAGGCACAGCCCTCTCACGTGCCGGGCAGGCTTGTCTAAGAAATGCTACGATGAGTCGGTCCACTCTGAAAGTGGCCAGAGGTCTCGCGGGGTCAGCCACACGCCTCCCACGCCCTCCTGTGGTCACGCTGGAGGGCAGGTCCCACACCGCCAACACCCCTTGGCTGGGGAACACCGCGTGACTGGTCCCCTGGGGCTCCCCTCTGGCTGGAAACTTGCAAGGGGCAAGTTTCTGCCTCCAAGAGGCGGTCGGGGCAGGGGGTCCTTGTGGGGTCAAGAGGCCGAGGGCAGCCCCAGTCGGCCCAACCCAGGGGGGTCTCCCGCGCATCCTGCAGCCGTGGAGCCCCATGCGCCTGGGCCCCTCCCCGAGCCCTGTCCCCCGCTCCCCCCGGGGTGCCCGGGCGCATGTGCCGTGGCTGGGGCCTGAGACCCTCCCTCTGGCCCCCGTCCCCGCAGCTGCCTCAGATGAAGGAGACAAGACGCCTGTTTCCGGACAAGAGCGTGTACACCCAGCAGATAGGCCCCGGCCTCTGCTTCGGGGCCCTGGCCCTCATGCTGCGCTTCTTCTTCGAGGTACCCTGGGAAGGGGTGGGGAAGGAGCCCCCCACAAAGGCCCTGCTTGGCCTGAGGCTGGGTGGGGCCGCACCCCTCCAGGGGGCTCCAGCAACACCCCGCTCCTGCTGACACCAGCACCCCCGTTCAGTCACGGCCTGGTCCTTCCCCGGCACCACCAGCATCTCCAGGGGTGGGGGGTGGTACAGAGAGCTTGCCTTTGGTGGGTGCACAGCCCTGAAGGGGCCGGGACAGGAGCCACTCCTGGGGGGCGGGGAGGGGGGGAGGCATGGGGAGGGAGGGAGGAGCCCCACCCCACCCCACCCCACCCCACCCCACCCCGCCGGCAAAGCCCCAGTGAATCAGCACAGACCTTCGGTGGTCTCGGCGTGGAGGGCGAGACCAGCGTGGGCTGGACAGTGTCAGGAAGCCTCTTGGAGGGGACACTTGGCCAGACTCCCAAGGACGAGCTGGGCGGTTGAGGAGGGGCCCCCTGACCCCGGCAGGTGCCCGGGCTCACCAGGCCCAAAGCCGAGGCCCCAGGGCGGGAGGGGACAGGTGGAGGAAGACAGGCCTCGGGGCGGGGCTGAGGCCGCAGACTGGTCCGGTTCCGCCCCCGTAGGACTGGGACTACACCTACGTCCACAGCTTCTACCACTGCGCCCTGGCCATGTCCTTCACCCTGCTGCTGCCCAAGGTCAACAAGAAGGCTGGAAGCGCGGGGCCCCCCGCCAAGCTGGACTGCTCCACCCTCTGCTGTGCCTGCATCTGACCGGGCGTCCTGGCTCCGAGCCCCGCTCTGCCCCGTCCCCGGCCTGCCGGGGGCGCCTGTCCTGCCTGACCCGGAGGAACGTCCCTCCTCGGAGCCTGAGGCCTCTCCAGGGCTTTGGGAAGCACAGGCCAGGCGCTTCCTGAGAAGCCACTTCTTAGGGGTGCTAAGCACCACGCTGGGAAGAAAAGAATTTTCTCCCTTCTGCTAAGCCAAGGTCCTGGCAGATGGGAGTGTCTGCAGAGCCCCGGAGCCAGCGTCTGCCTACCCCTCCCCCTTCTCTCTCCACCCAGTCCCAGCCACAAGGGGCCCTGCCCACCGTCCCCGGCCGTGTGCCCCCCACGTCACCCGCCACCTGTTTTCTCTTGGCAACCGGTCTGCCCACTGCTGACCTGTGCCCTCAGGCTCAGCGCGCCAGGGCCAGCCAGGCCGCTCTGTCCCTTGCTGCCCTTCCCACCAGGCCCCTGAATCAAGCCATCTGCACGTCCTGTCCACCCTCCTCATTTCATCCAGTCCTTGAAGCAAGTCTGAGTAGATGGCAAGTTCAAGGCCCAGAGGTATCCTACTTTGAGGGGGAGAGAAGGTTGGAAAGTGATGTAGGGTTAAGATTATAGTACAAAAGTCACTCAGTCATGTCTGACTTCGCGACCCCATGGACTGTAGCCTGCCGGGCTCCTCTGTCCATGGGATTCTTCGGGCCCCAAGCTCGAGACGGCAGGGCTGACCTCAGCCCACTGTCCCTGGGGCCTGGCACCACTCCGGGCACCTCACTCTGGAGCACCTACCGAGCCTTCGAGTTCCCACCCAGGGTGGGCCCAGGTCCGGAACCCCAAGCGAGGCCGCCGGGTCCCCAGGCTGGCCCCACGGGGCAGGGCTTGCCACCATGTGCAGAGGTCAGCCCGCTCCCATCCAGGGCCCGCCGGCACCGCCCGGTCGTGGGGGCGGGAGCCAGCCGCCCAGACATCACCTCACAAAGCCGAGGCTCCCAGCTTCCCGAATGATCCGGGCACATTCGTCAGGCAGGAAGTTACCTACACCTGTCTGGGGCCTGTTTGTGTTTCCAGACGTGCAGCTGCCCACGTCCGTGCCCACCACGTGGGGCGGCCCCTGGTGTGTCCTGAAGTCACCCCGGCCACGCTTCAGGGAGACAGCTGGACCAGGCGGCCCCTGCAGCCTGGCCCCCGTGTGTCTGTGGGCCCCCTTGACTGGCCCCAGGGTCCCGCATCCTGGGGGCCTGGACACTCGCAGCCTGGCCCTGGCCCCACCCCTTTCTGTCTCCACAGTCCGCTAGTGGCAGAGCGGCCCCCCACGCTCAGGGTCCTCACCACGCCTCATGGGGCGAGAGCTCGCTCATCACAGCTCCTGGGCCGTGACCCGGACGCGTCCCCACAGGAGGGCACAGAACACGGGGGGCCCCTGGCCCAGGGGCAGGCAGGTGACGCCTTGGTCGGCTTCGGGCCTTTCTGTGGGGGTGTGAGCACGCGTGTGCACACACAGACACGCACGCACACCTGCGGAGGCCTCGGGTCTGCCCCTCTGGCCTCCCGGTTCCACAGGGGGAGACGCACGGCTCAGCACCAGCTGGTAAGGCAAAGGACAGACTCTGCGGGCCGCGCGGGTGGAGGGGAGCCAGGCGGCATCACTCCATAAATCTGCAAGGTGGCCGGCCCCTGCCCACCACCTCCCACCGTCCCCCGACCATCTCCCCAGCCCATCACCTCCCTCCCAGCCCCCCCCGGGCCCTCCCAGCGAGCGCGCCCCAGCTCCCAGCCCCGCGGCAGTGCAGTGCGTGGAAAGTTGGAGGCCGCAGCCTGCTCCCGAGCGGGGAGGAGGCAGGGGCCTGCCAGGCGCATAGGGGCTGCACCCACAGGCTGCTCACTGCGGCCGCCCTGATTTATGAGGCCACCTGGGAGCCTGGCCAAGTCTGTAAGTCACGGACAATTAGGAGGCGCGCTCCAGGCCTCAGCCCCGTCTGCCTCTCGGGCTCCAGGCCCGACTGCGCCCCTCCCGAGCACCGCTGGCCCCCGCAGAGACCCCCTCGGAAGGTCCCAGGGGCGGGTCTTGAGCCCACTTTGCAGATGAGAACCCTGACGGTCGGGGAGGCAGCAGCTGGCCCTCATGTCTTGGGCACAGATCACTGACTTGGTGGCGGTGCCCAGGGTCTTGCCAGACATCCCAGAGGCATCTTCCTCTGGCTTGAAGGACCACTTAGGCATCTTGTGGGGTGGAGGGGTCTACCCAAGGGTCAGAGGGGCATGCCCAGGAAGGGGAAGAGAGGCAGCCCCCCCAACACCCCAAGACTGACAAGGACGAAGTGTGGTGGCCTTCACTCCAACACCTCCGGTCGCAGTGTGAGGGAGTCCTGGGGTCTTCAGGTCCCTGGAATCTGAGACTCAGGTCCCTGGTGCAGGAAGCGCCCCCTCCCCAGGCCGTCCCGGGCCATCTTGGGCTCCAGACAGGACTGCCCCTCCCACCCAACCCCGAGGCAGGGAGGACTGGGGTGCCTGAGTCCTGAGATTTCTGAGAGTGAGTGCCTGGAAAAGTCCTCCGAGATGTCACTGGAGGCCTCGAGAGGTGGCGTGCCACGGAACTCACTTAAACGGTGGAGATGCTCACCCCGACCGGGCAGCGTCCGCCTGACACACAGGCTCTTTGAGAGGTGAGCCTCTCAAACGTGCCTGGCAGAGCTGGCTCTTTAAATGTCAGCTGAGTCTAATTGATCTGAAAGTAAATAGCCACACGGGTAGGGTTGCAGATAAAATACAGGATGCCTGGTTCTATTTGAATTTCAGATAATAGATAATTATCTTGCCTCAGTGTGTCTTACATTCGGAGCACACTTGCAGGAGACCTACTTAAAAATGGCTCTATTCCTCTGAAATTTAAATGTAACCCAATGTCCTCTGTTTTATGGGGCATCCAGCCCCCATGGCTAGGAGGTCCCCACAGGGCAGCGCGTTTGCAGGAGACAAAAGGATGGGAAGCTCCCTGGACACATGGGTTTGGGTGCCCAGGGCTCACCCAGGCAACACAGGCAGGGAGGCTTTATTGCCCAGTTCAGGCTGTCGCCTGGGCCGGGCGAGGCGGGGGCTGGGCGGGTACAGGCCCGCACTGGCCTCTCGGGGCCTGGGCTCAGCTCCCAGACCCTGCGGAGCAGCCGGTGCCTGGCTGAACACACGCGTGCCCCAGGCCCAAGCACACACACAGCCCCCCTCCCCAGCCCACTCGGAGCCCCGTCGGGGGAGGAGGAGGGGGGCTCCCCGCACACCTCCCGGGTCCCAAACGGAGAAGTACTATAAACATTCGCAACAACGTAGACAAAACAGTCTATTGTAGCGGGCCCCTCCGCCTCCCCCCGGAGCTGGGGTGAGGTTGGCATGGCGTGGGGAGGGCTCGGGCCCCCGCCAGGGCGTCCGCTGTTTGCACAAGCGGAGGTGTTTTCGTCTGAGTGCTGTGGCCTTTGTCACGTCTGCTACTGAGATTTCCTGTCTCTGCTATTCTCTTCCCAGCAAGACCATCTGAAACCCAAAACTTTTATTGCCCCTTTAAAAGCCGGCTTTACGGCTCGCCATCTCCTGCATCCCGGTCTGTTCCTCCTCCTCCTGCTCCGAGCTGCTGCGATTGTAGTTAGGGGAGGCCTGCTGGGTGCTGTGCTGTGGCAGGAATTCGCCCTGGTCTCCGCCGCAGGGTCTTGGCGGCAGGAGCTGCAGGGAGGAGGGCCAGGTATGTGGGCAAGACGATTCTGCAGAGTCGGCAGGAAGCCCCGGGGTGTAAAACTCAGGCCTGCAGCTTAGCTGGTTAGCACACAGAGCCGAGAGCCGGGTCCGCAGAGACACACGGCACGTGACCCCGGGGACCTGGCCACCCACCTTGAGGCTCTGTGCCCTGGAGCGTGGGTCTTCCCATCCCCGCGCCTGCTTTCCCCACCTTCGACGGGGAGCGGCAGCCCCTCCCTGCCCAGCTCTCGGGCCCATGAGGGTGAATTAGGTGAATTAGGTCAGAGGCTGGCTGGACTGAAGAGGTCTTGGGAATAAAGAGAAGAAGGCAGGAGTAGGAGGCAGGAGGTGGGGGCCGGGGGGTTGGGAGGCAGTCGGGGTCCCACCTGTAGTTTCCCCGCTACGTCCCCGACCCCGAGGCAGGCCCACTGAGTCCCCCGGTCCTCTCCGCCTGAATTCGTCCATTTGTAATAGCGCTCACTTCACGTGGGTTTTGCCAAGATTAAATGAGATCATTGAATACAGAGCACCAGCAGAGTGTTTCATTAAACGTCATTGTTTAATGGTGTCATTGTCACCTTCATCATCAGTGGTCACGAACAAGCAAAGGAGTCTCTAGAATGTAAGTAGAGGATCCTGACCCTCGGGGGATGTTCACCCCCAAACACTCCCATTTGACAAGGAAACACAATGCTTCAAACAAGTGTCTATTATGCATGAAGGAATTAAGCAAGGCAGGCTGCCCGGAAGAGGCAGGTTTGAGACCGAAACTAGAAATGCCACGTGGACCAAACCACACGGGCCTGCACACACCGGGCTCTCGGGCCTCACCGGTGATGGCGTCACAGCTCCACACTCCGAGTCTAACCGTCTCCCTGAGCTCCCGCACCCTTCCCGAGAGCGGCGAGAAAACCACTGCTACCCAAAGGAGACGGCGCATCAGCCGAGAGGGGAATGGTCCCTGCTCCCATCTCTGGCGTGGGTGCCACGGAAATCGCCGAGATGCCTCTCGGGGGCTCCAAGGAGCGCCGGCTCATTATGTCTCAGCTCGGAAAGAATTCAGCGAGAGGCAAAGTGAGAGACTGGTGATTCAGGAGAACAGGATGCTTAGGAGACTTCCTAGTGGTGGGCGAGAGGGGGCCGCACCCTGAGAACCCAGTGGGCTGCGGTTTTATAATCAAGGGCGAAGTGTGGAGGGGAGAAGACCACCTTCCTCCTCTCTCTGGAGGAGACATCATGCTTGCATCGGCAGCTCCTCCTCCACGTCAGGCAGGGGGGCCCCTGGTCACAGCACTGCAGAAATGAGCAGAAGGTGGTGACACACGCTGAAAATGGCAGATGGTCTCAGGTCTCCGTCTGACACCAGCTTTGCCTTACACTCTTGTTTCCAGTGTACCCAGAGCCGCGTGTCCTAGGAGTCACTAACTCGCTGAGCTCTCGGGGCAGGATGTGGGGCTCACGCACCGCGGTTTTATGGTTCCGGGGCACGTCTCCTGCGTCTGCCGCACGGCTTTGTTGCTCCGCGAGCCAGCGTGGTTTTGCGGTTACACAAACCTACCTTCTTGAGTGATCATTAACTTCCACGGGTCTCCAGTACTGTTTTTTCTTTACTTAAAATCCCCCAGTGGGATTAGCTGTTTAATCACCCTGCACTCTGTCCCTGACACCAGGACTGGGCTTCCCTCCTGGCTCAGTGGTAAAGGATCTGCCTGCCGAGGCAGGAGACACGGGGCATGCCGTTCGATCCCTGGGTGGGGAAGATCCCCCAGAGAAGGAAATGGCAACCCAGTCCGGTATTCTTGCCTGGGAAATCCCATGGACAGAGGAACCTGGTGGGCTACAGTCCACAGGGTTACAGAGAATTGCACATCACCAGAACAAGAGAGGTGATTTCGTCTGGAGACTCAGGGTCTAGAGGAGGAGGAAGAAGCCAGCTGCCCCGGGTGGGCGCTGAGCGGTCCCCCGGCCCCTCGGTTCACCGGGAACCAGACAGACCTTCCAACTCCCACGGTCTAGCAGGGGCAGCAGAGTCAGGAACGAGAGGCGAGGGCTGGGGGTCAGGAACGTCCCTGCAGAGGGACTGCTCTTCACTGACCTCAAGGAGGCGGGGCAGAGCTCCGGGAAGAGGGTGCAAGGTCAAACAGGTGCATCTGGGAACCGCAGGCTCTGAGTGGCTGTGGATGGCTGTGGGCAGGGCAAGGTGGAGAGTGGGTGGGCTGGCTCCCAAGGGCCCAAAAGGCTGTCACTCTGTGGGGGGATTTTAGGGGGTCAGATCCCACTGCCGTGAGAAGGGGGGCAAAGTCCAGGGAAGGGAACAGAGGCTGCCGCCCAGCAGGAGGCCCGGGTGGGCCTGGCAAGGGCAGAGGAAGGGGGCGTGGTGGAGAGGGTGTCCCTGAAAGAGGGCAGGCGGTGCTTGCACCGGGCTGGCAAATGCCCGCTGGCTCCCCTGGCTGCCCCCAGGGAGGTGTGTCTGCATGCTCTGGGAGTCCAGGGAAGTCATCCGAAGCTTCCTAATGGCCCGCTGGTTTTGTCAAGTAGCGTAGCATCACGGTCAGCCCCAGGGTCCTTGGTCCCTCGCCCTCCTGCATAAGATTGTGGGGAGAAGGAGAGAGAGGTGAGGACCGGCTGGCCCAGCAGGCAGCAGGTACCACCCACGCCAACGTCATGCCCGGAGGGGCCAAGAGGCATCTGAGACCCTCTGAAGTCTGAGGGCTCAGTTGGAGGGTCACACTTACCCAGTGTGGGCCAGACCAGTAAACGGGCACCCTTTTCCTTATCTGCTATGGTGAGGGCTGGCTCACAGATCCTGGAAGAGCCCACACTTGATAAACGGCTGGCCTGTGACCTCAGAGGCTTTAGCTTTGACCCCTTGCTGACTTGTCCTCACAAAAGCCAGAGAAAGGGGAAGGGGCTGACTCTGGAGTGCCCAGCCCCCAGGAGCCACACAATCTTGGGTGACCTTCAGCTCTAAATACCTCCAGAAACAGGGACCCCTGCTTATCCTGCTGGGGCCATCCAATGCTATCTCCCCATGCCCTCCTCCCCTGCAGACCGCCTCCTCTGGCTCAGGAGGGCCTGCAGAGGTACACGGGAACCCCATTCCACCGGCAAAGGGGCGCCATACTGTGGATTACCACCCAACCCCCTGCCCAGAGGAGAAGCAGCAGCTAACAGCTCCATCCAGCCTTCTGGGAGCCGGGCCACAGCTGGAGAGACTAGGGGCCAGGCCAGGAGGCACCAGAGGCGGCTGTGACCACCCCACATCCAGGGCCAGGCTGAGTGGGCCGTGGAGAAGGAAGGGCTGGCGTGTGCCTGGAGCCGCACGCCCAGCCTGCCCGCCGCCTTGTCTCCCGTCAGGGAAGCTGGGCCCCCCGCGCCTTCACTGGGTTTCGTTCTCCTCACGGGAGACTATTGGCCGAGAGCCCCAGGCAGAGCCTGGCGAGCGGGCAGCTGTGGCCACATCTGGAAGAGGTTTGGCAGAGCCCCGGGCCCCCCGCGCCACAGCCGCCAGCCTCGGAGCTGCAGCTGATAAGCGCCCGCCGCCGGCTGGGACTCCAGGAACCTGCCGGCCCCAGACTCACAGCCCTGAGTCCAGGGGTGGGCGAGGCGGGCAGGGGCGTGGGTCACTGGGCTCGGGCCTCAAGTTCCAGAAATCACACCACGGGAGGACCCAAACAGCGACCTCAGAGGCGCCGAGGGCTGGCTCATCCCCGCTGCAAACGCCTGTTTTTCTGCACGAGGTTCCCGACGCCTCTGTCCTCGGGATGGTCATCGTCACCCTCCGGTGTCAGACTCCGAGGCCTGGAAGGGGTTTGCACACCTGTGATCGCCCCTTCGTCCCCACGCATCTTGGCCATCCCCCTGCACAGACTGACAGATGCGGATGGCTGCGTGTGGGTGTGTCTGGGATCTCAGACCAAGAGATCTGAGACGCTACCCCATCTGGCGTGGGGTTTCCCCGTCCAGCCCGGACGTCCCTGGGTTTCCTGTCTCCACGGAAACCTCACTGTGGACTGACTAGGCCACTGGGTGCTGCACCCTGCCGTGAGCGCTCTGGGAACTTGGCTGCTGGGTTCGTGGCCGCCTCTGTGCAGCGGTGACCCCCTCCAGCTGCCCAGGGGTCCCAGGGAGCCTCCTCCCTCCCCCCCGACCCGCCGCCAAGTCTGGGGCACGACTGATCAAACTGGCAACCCCGGCAAACAACCCAGGGCAAGAATCACAAAAGGAGCAGGAAGGAGAGGAGGCGGAAGGAGCCGAAGGACGAACGTAGCCCACACCTCGCCTGCCGGACGCTTGCGCTTGCGGCTTTGTGTTAATACGAACTGACTCCTGGCCCCTCCAGCTCCAAGACGAGCCCCGAGAGCCGCCTTACTTTGATTTCCGTGAAGACGTCTTCTTGATTAATTTGTGGATAAGGGGACTCTCAGGCTATTTTACCGTTGTCATTATTACTCATTTCTGACTGGTCCTGAGTTCAGCTGATGCTTCAAAATGGGCTATGGTCACTTTACGACCGAGGGCGTGTGGTCAGATGCCCTGGGGGCCCCAGGGGAGCCTGGTCACACTCTGGAGGGGTCCATCAGAGCCAGCGCGCCCGTTGTTTTGCTCAGACCGCCTACATCCTTATTAAGTGGTTGACGTCAGTTGTTTGTGTCTGGCGGTCACTCAGTTGTGTCTGACTCTTTGTGACCCTATGGCCTTTGCAACCCACCAGGCTCCTCTGTCCATGGGATTCTCCAGGCAAGAATACTGGAGTGGGTTGCCATTCCTTCTCCAGAGGATCTTCGCAATCCAGGGACTGATCTCGGGTGTCCTGCATTGCAGGCAGATTCTTTACTGCTAAGCCACCATTTAGAGGGTTTGTAAAGCTCATGATCTGGGACACACAGCCTTTAGAACACAGGATGCTAGAACAGTTGGATGTCCATAGTCAGAAACCTCACACACTGTCCCAAAAATTAACCCAAAAAAACAGAGAGCTTCCAGCAGAAAACATAAGAGAAAATCTTTGTGACCTTGGGTGAGACAAAGATTTCTAAGATATGACACCAAATGTGTAATCCATCCAAAAACTATCAATAAACTAGACTGTATCAAAATTTAAAGCTTTTGCCCTTCAAGAGGCATCATTAAGAAAATTAAAAAAGACAACAGACTGGAAATATTTGAAGGACGTATACACAATAAAGGCCTTGCATCCAGAACATACAAATAAACTTTTAAATCTCAATGAGAAGGCAGACAACTGAAGTAAAAAAATGGGCAAAAGATTTCGACAGACACTTCACCAAAGATTTATGAATGGCCCATAAGCATATGAAAAGAGGCTCAACAGGGAAATGTTGAATGAATGAACGAATGAAATGAAAAGAAGTCAACAGGGAAACGCAAATCAAACAACGAGACACCACTGCCCACACACTAAGGTGGCTGTAAGCATAAAGACATCCCTTCATGTAGACAGAATCACCCAGTTTCTACGGGAAGTAAAACTAGAGAGGCTGATTGGTGACTGCCTAGGACTGGGGGTGGGGAAGCAGGACTCGCCTACAAATGGGCGGGGAATTTGGCGGGGAGGGTGGTGGACGCTTCTTAAAACTGGATTGTTCATCGCAGCACTGTTTATAATAGCCAGGACATGGAAGCAACCTAGATGCCCATCAGCAGATGAATGGATAAGGAAGCTGTGGTACATATACACCATGGAATATTACTCAGCCGTCAAAAAGAATTCATTTGAACCAGTCCTAATGAGATGGATGAAACTGGAGCCCCTTATACAGAGTGAAGTAAGCCAGAAAGATAAAGAACATTACAGCATACTAACACATATATATGGAATTTAGAAAGATGGTAACGATAACCCTATATGCAAAACAGAAAAAGAGACACAGAAATACAGAACAGACTTTTGAACTCTGTGGGAGAAGGTGAGAGTGGGATGTTTCAAAAGAACAGCATGTATACTATCTATGGTGAAACAGATCACCAGCCCAGGTGGGATGCATGAGACAAGTGCTCGGGCCTGGTGCACTGGGAAGACCCAGAGGAATCGGGTGGAGAGGGAGGTGGGAGGGGGGATCGGGATGGGGAATACGTGTAAATCTATGGCTGATTCATATCAATGTATGACAAAACCCACTGAAATGTTGTGAAGTAATTAGCCTCCAACTAATAAAAAAAAAAAAAAAAAACTTAAAAAAAAAAAAACTGGATTGTAGGACTTCCCTGGTGGTCCAGTGGATCAGAGTCCACCTGCCAACGCAGGGGACATCAGTTCACGCTCTGGTCCGGGAAGATCCCAGGTGCGGAGGGTCGCTAGCCCCGTGTACCACCCCTGCGGAGCCCACGCGCTGCAGCTCCTGAAGCCCGCGCGCCCTGGAGCCTGTGCTCTGGGCCCAGAAGCCTGGGGGCACAATGAGGAGCAGCCCTCGCTTGCCGCAGCTAGAGGGAGCCCGGGCACGACCACAAAGACCCAGTGCAACCAAAAAAAACTGGATCGTAGTGAGGGTTACATTTACAAAAGCATTGAGCTTAATATGGGTGGATTTATGGCATGTAAATTGCACATCTAAACTCGTTTTTCGAAAATTCTCCCATTCCACATGGTGGATTTGTGGCTTCTCCTTCTAGTTCTGCCAAATTTTGCTTTATAATATATCTTGAGGTTTTGTTATTAGGTACATTCGAAAGAAGAACAGTTCTATCTTCCCAATAAATTGATTTCTGTTTATTATTAAGCAAGGAATGAATGACTTTTTCTAGTAGTTCTTTTTGACTTACAGGGTGTTTTTCCTTTTTTCCCCCAAGCTTTAAATTTTTTATTTTGTATTGGGGTATAGCCGATTATAGTCGAATACTCATTGGAAGTACTAATGCTGAAACTCTAGTATTTTGGTCATCTGATGCGAACAACTGACTCACTGGAAAAGTCTCTGATACTGGGGAAGATGGAGGGCAGAAGGGGAAGAGGGCATCAGAGGATGCGATGGCTGGACAGCATCACCGAAGCAATGGACATGAACTTGGGCAAACCGTGGGAGGTGGAGAGGGACAGGGAGGCCTGGCGTGCTGCAGTCCATGGGGTCGCAAAGAGTCGGACACGACGGGGCACCTGGACAACACCATAGCCAATTAACAATGCTGTGGTTTCAAGTGAACAGAGAAGGATAAAGTGTGTTTTCCTGATGTGAAGAGAGTCTTTCCAACATTCTCTGGCCTAGGATTTGCATAAATGCTTCCTTTCTATCTTTTTGTATCTTTATGTCTTAGATAAGTTTCTTACAAATGTCAGCTGGATTTTATCCTTTTTACCTGGCCCGAAACCATAAAGTCTCATCACTATAACTTTTAACTATCCTATTAGTTTCTATGTATTGTAATTGCCAATATAGTTGGACTGATTTCTACCATCTTATTAATATTTTGTCTTTTTTATGTTTTGCTTTCTCTCTTTTTGCTGTCTTCTGGATTCTCGAGCTTTTTTGTCCTACTTCCCTCTCCATTGGTTTAGAATTTATGCACTATTTCTATTCTTTGAGTGATTGTTTATTGAAATCAATTCCAAATTAATATTTTTTTTCTCTTTTAGAACCTTTTCATTCCAACTGACCACACACACCCCACCCCTGCAGCTTTAAGGCCAGTCTCACCTTGCATTTTTGCACTGTCTTCATTTAAATCCCACACAGCATTTTTGCTGTCCCCGTTTATCCCGATGTGCCCACATGCGTACCAATGTCTTTGACTTCCGCCCTCGCTAACATTCCTGCTATCCATCTGCGGTCACTTTCCTTCTGCCTTAAGTATGTCCTGTAAAACTTCCTCAAGCGCAGTTGCTCGTGGGACGCCTTCTTGGTTTCCCTTTGCCCGTGGCCGCTTTTCGCTGTTGACTTCTAGGCCGGGAGCCTTCCGCTTGTGGCATTCTGACGATACCACTTCTCTATTTTCAAGTTCCCGTTGTTGCTACTGAGAAGTTGGCTCTCAACATCAGAGTCCTTGAAGGCGACCTGCGTCTCCTCTCTGCCTCTGTCTCAGGGCTTCTTCTGGCCTCAGCGTCCTGCATGTTCACTCTCAAGTGAAGAGGTGTGGATCCCGTGTTCTCATGGTGCTTGAGGTTCCTTGGACTTCTTATGCTTGTGGTCAGCTCTCTTTCATTAAACTTGGAACCGTTTCAGCCTTAATCCTCTACAAACACCGCCTCTGTCCCTGTCAGCTTCTCTCTTCTTTCTCTGGAGCTCCAGCTAGCAATACATTTACCTGCTCACTCCAGCCTCTGATTGTTTTTTTCATATTTCCCAGGTGCGATTTTCCTAATTCCTTTGACTTTATTCTTCAGGTCGCTAATTTCTCTCCAGTTGTGTCTAAGCTGTGTTACATTTATCCTTTGATTTTTAACTTCAAGTGTTACATATTTTTCACTTCTAGGAGTCAGCTTGCTATTTACTGATGTATTCAAGTCCCTTTTATTGCCTCTGTAAAACACATTCACTTTGTTTTCTGGGTCTGATAGTTCTAGTATCTGCAATTTTCTGCCGATCTGACTCTGCATGCATGCTTAGTCAGTCATGTCCGATTCTTTGCAACCCCATGGACTGTAGCCCACCCGGCTCCACTGTCCATGGGGTTTCCCAGGCAAGAATACTGGAGTGGGTTGCCATTTCCTTCTCCAGGGGATCTTCCTGACCCAGGGACTGAACCCACATCTCTTGTGCCTCCTGCATTGGCGGTAGATTCTTGACCACTAGCCCGCCTGGGACTCTGAATCTACCGCCTACGATTTCTGTCTGCTTTTGCTCATGGTGCCTTGTTTTCTTGTGTATGTCAAAGTGAAAGTGTTAGTCTCTCAGCTGTGTCAACTCTGCGACCCCACGGACTGTAGCCTGCCAGGTTCCTCTGTCCACGGAATTCTCCAGGCAAGAATACTGGAGTGGGTAGCCCTGCCCTTCTCCAGGGGATCTCCCCAACCCAGGGGTCAAACCCAGGTCTCCTGCATCGCAGGTGGATTCTTTACCAGCTGAGCCACCAGGGGAGCTTGTGTACGTAGTGAACCTTTACTCTGAGTTGCTCATTGGCTCTGGGACTCTGTGAAATGTCTCCGAAGCTTGAGATGAAGGTGGGTTCCTTTAGGAAGTGCTTGCAGGACTTCCCTGGGGGTCCAGTGGCTATGACTCTGCACTCCCAATGCAGGGGGCCCAGGTTTGATCCCTGGTCAGGGAACAAGAGCCCACGCGCCACACCTGAGTGTTGGCATGCCGCTGCTGAAAGCGCCCACATGCGGCAGCGCAGATTGAAGGTCCCGAGTGCTGCAGCTAAGACCAGGGGTGGGAAAGTAAATACACAGCTCTTTCTAAAAAAAGAAAGCGCTGGCAGTCTGAGAAGCCTTTAAACTAAAATCCCTTGTTTGAAGTTTGGGGATAACTGAGAGAAGATGGATTCAGGCTGCCCAGACCCCTGAGGGCGATTCTGTGGGGGTGGATTCTTAGAGCCCAGTTCCTCCTCTCCTCAGCCCAAGGCCTGAGACAGCAGAGCCGACGGGCTACCTGGAGGGCAGCGGGGTCCCAGCACAGCTGACCATGAGGTTGAGCCCTCGGGAGCCCTGGATGCATCGAGGGATCTTCCCTTGTCTTCCCTGGGCCCCAGTATGCCCCTCTGTGCTCTGTCTTCTGACCCTGAGATCAAAGGGAGTCAGAAAACAAAAAACAATAAAACAAACAAAAAAACGATGCTCTGGTTCACCTCCAAAGATAGAGATGTTTCGATTCTTCCAATTCAAAATGAGAAGACAGGTTGTTCTTCTCATCATAGCCAGTGAACAGCAGAACCAGCTGTTGGTGACCACCAGCTTCGGTCAGCCGGTCAGTGGGGGGTCACACCCCAGGAACGGCACCCCCTCGCTGAGGACCACCCAGTCCGTACCCGCTCCCCTCTGACAGTCCTCCTGGCCGAACGCCGCACTTCCCTGAAACTCTATGCCAGGCCGGCAGGCGGCAGCCCTGGACACATTCTAGGGGTGCCTGGGCTTCCGACCGTGGCTCTCTCCATCCTAACGATCAACGCATTCAGCACTTTTGCTCGCATATGGGGGGCAGCAGCCTCGTGTTACCCCCTCAAAGCAGAGCCAGTTTTGGCATGGCTGCTCCTCTCTGGGCCCCCACTTTTGCCAGCCTGCCCTGAGGACTCCGCACTTCCTAGCCAGCTCAAAGAGTTTCCCAAGTGGCTCAGAGGGAAAGAATCCACCTGCCGAGGCAGAAGCCACAGGAGACACAGGTTCGATCCCTGGGTCCGGAAGAGCCCCTAGAGAAGGGCATGGCGACCCATTCCAGTATCCATGCCTGGATGACTCCATGGACAGAGGGGCCTGGTGAGCTACAGTCCATGGGGTCGCAAAGAGTCAGACACGACTGAGTGACTGCTCACACACACACACACACACACACACACACACATGTGCATGCACACACACGCACATACGCATGCAGCCATCTCAAGGCAGCGTTCAAGAAGTCCCTCCCTGATGGTCCAGTGGTGAGGACTCTCTTGTTCACTGCTTAGGGCTGGGACTCAATCCCTGGTCAGGGAACTAAGATCTCACAAGCTGTGTGGCGTGTGGCCAAAAAAAAAAGACAGCTTTCAAGATGAATATCTTATTTTACCCAGAACGTGTAGCTGCTTCTAGTGACAGGGTTTGTACAGGTTCTTAACTGGGTGTTGTGATGGGAACAGACATCTTTTACCTTTATTTTACAGAAGGGAGACTGAGGCTTAGTGTGGGAGTGCATGTGCAGTCCTGTCCGAGCCTGCAGCCCCATGGACTGCAGCCCGCCGGGCTCCTCCGTCCTGGGATCCTCCAGGTAAGAGTGCTGGCGTGGGTTGCCATTTCCTCCTCCAGGGGATCTTCCTGATGCAGGGATCGAACCTGAGTCTCCTGCACTGGCAGGCGGATCCTTTATCACTGAGCCATCTCGGAAGCCCAGCTCAGGCTTGGGGATACTCATCATTCACAGACCGTAACCTCGGAACCCTGAGAGCCTGCCTCGGGGTCCATGCACTTAACCTCTGCCGTTCGCTTGCAGAGGCGCAGGCAAGTGCTCAACAAATGAGTCCGTAATCGATGAGTTCATTCACTCATGCATCATCAAATATTCATCGAGCTTCTTCAATTTTCCGCGTGGTCTAAGGCCCTGAAGACACAGTAGGGGCCGAGAAGGGTGACATCACTGCCCCCAGAGAGTTCACATTCCACAGGCCATCAGGGACGGTCAGAGGCTCTGCACCTCCGCGGAGACCTCGGCCCGCACTGGCCACTCCAGCTGGGCCTCAAGTCTGGGACCCCTCCTCTAAGCGCTCGTGCCCCTGGGAGGCCGCGGAGGTGACCCCGCTGACTTCGGGAACCCCGAGGCCCAGGCCGCCTCTGTGATTTCCCAGGGTTCGTGGCTGAGCTGGCCTTGAACTCAAGCCTGTGGTTTTCCAACCCATCTCCATCAAGGTGAGAGTTCCAACCAGGATTCAGGTGAGCGATTCTGGGCTGACATCTCTGGGCCCAGGGAGGGCAGCGGCCACAGCGGTCGACTGGCCTCCCTCTGCTGGTGACCCTGGTGGTCACGATGCGGGAGTCACGGGCCACTCTGTCAGAAGCTGGTGCCACCCCTGGTTTAACAAGGCCGACGCCTTTGCCTGCAGGGGAAGGACACCCCAGGGGCTGGGCTGTAGACAAACCTCAGCTCTGACGCTCCCGGGAGAACTCGGGGGTCGGCACTCGCCCACAGCTCGGCCGGCCAAGCAGGCCTCGGCCTCCACCCTGTTGTCCCCCCAGAGTCTTGGGTCCCCGAAAGGGCCCCCACACCTGTGTCCCTTGGGATGGACGGTGGTGCTCCCGGAACAGCTGGGCACAGCTGCCTCCCAAGGACACTGCCCCCGGGCGCCTGGAACACAGGGTCAGACGCCATTCATTCCCCGCATGGCCCCGCTCCAGCAAGCCAGGCCAAGGGACGGCGTGTCCTGGGGGCGGGCTGGCCCCCGGCCCAGCCTGAAACAGCAGCGGCGGGGGCAGAGCTCCAAACCCGAGGAACGCACGGCCTCCTCTCCACGCCTCCTCTCCGCAGCCGCCGCCCCGAGCTGGGCGCTGTCTGAGGGGCAGGGCGGCGTGCTGGCCCTGGAGTGGTGGGGGGATGGCGGGCTGACCCGAGCTTCCAGAGCCCAGGGCTATGGCTCCCACCCTCCTGCTCTGGGGCCAGCACTGGGATCCGGGGGCCTGGTGCAGCTTGTCCGGGAATCCTGCACAGAGGCCACCATGGGCCACGGGGCACTGCCCTCCTAAACCCCCGCCCAGCCAGCCCGGTGGTGATGGGACCAGGTCACCGTCCGTCTCCAGCTGGAATCCCCGCGTCAAACCCCCCTGCCCGCCAGACCTGCAGCCTCGGGGTGGGGGTGGGGCTGACCTCACCGTCTCCCTCGTTCCATCTGGTCACACGGCCCACCCTCACCCCCAGAGCACTTTATGCCTCCGTTGGGAAGTTGGGGGAGGTGAGTGGATATTCGTGTGTAGTTGTGATGTGTGTTGGGGGAAGGGGTGGGTGTGGGGGAAGGGGTGAGAGGGTGGGTGTGGGGGTGAGTGGCTGGGTGGGGATCTGAGTGGGTGGGTGAGAGGGTGAGTAGGTGGGGGTGAGTGGGGGGGTGGGGGGTGGAGGTGAGTGGGCTGAGTTGGGGGTGGACGTGGGTGTGAGGGCGAGTAGATGGGGGTGAGTGGGGGAGAGTGAAGGGGAGGTGGACGTCATCTTCCCGGCACCTGTACACCCCGTGTGATCCTCTGCACCCCCCCCACCTGCTTTCATCCTGCCTGCCTCCCAAGACCAGGGTCAGCGCCTGCCTCTCCCCTGAATGCCTCCCAAACCGCACCTTCTATCACCCCGCCCCCCGCCGCTCCTCCCTGGGGTGCTTGCATCCAGGTGTGCATCACCCCCTGAGACCCCTACACCCCCCGCCCCCACTGACCTGGCCTGCCTTCAGCTCCCAGCCCTGCAAGCAGCTGCCGCCCGTCAGCCAGCGATAGATGAGAGCTTCCTGGTGTTTTCATTCCTTTTCATTTTACTTTTTTTTTGTTTAACCACATAAGCAACACACAGGTAGGCACAGGTTTGGTCAAAGCAACCATTTAACTCTCTTACAAAATGGGAATTCCCTGGCGGTCCAGTGGTTAGGACTCTGCACTCTCACCAAGGCCCAGGGTCACTTCCTGGTTGGAGAGCTAAGATTTCACAAGACATGAGGCCAAAAAAGTATGAATAAATAATGACTCCAATCGTTGTAGACAAATTCAAACGTGGTGAACAAAAAGACTGTCCAAAGTACCTGAGGTCGCAGGCACTTTTCTCCGAAGACGGGGGCTGGCGTGGTGCCGAGGGACCAGGTCTGCTCCGGAGAGCTCACTCCATCCCCAGACGACCCTGAGGGGCAAGGCCGCTCTCATCACGAGTTACAGTGAGGGCACCCAAGTGCGAGGTTAAGGGTCAAGGGCGCGGATGGCTGGGAAGCGGTGGGAACACCACCTGCGGTGTCTCCTGTGACCACATCCCGTCCCTCTGACCACACCCGTATCCCTCTGACCACACCCCCATCCCTCTGACTACACCATCCCTCTGACTACCCCATCTCTCTGACCACACCCTGTCGTCCCTCTGACCACACCCCGTCGTCCCTCTGACCACATCCTGTCGTCCCTCTGACTGCACCCCGTCCCTCTGACCACACCCTGTCGTCCCTCTGACTGCACCCCGTCCCTCTGACCGCACCCCATCTCTCTGACCACACCCCATCTCTCTGACCACACCCCCATCCCTCTGACCACACCCCATCTCACTGACCACACCCCGTCCGTCTGACCACACCCTGTCATCCCTCTGACCACACCCCGTCCCTCTGACCACACTCCCATCTCTCTGAAACAGCTTGTAGGTCAGCCACTGGGTCATTTCTCAAGTCTGTCACCTCACAGAGTGGACAGGCGCTCTGGGGGGGGCCCTGTGGGGACAGCCGGGCCCCAGGACCCCTTCCCCGAGGCCAGGCCGGCTGCCCCCTCCGCTGGCCGAGGCAAGAAGTCCAGCTCCCGACAGAGGAGAGGCCAAGTCCACTACAGCGCAGTCTCCCAGAGGCCAGGGGCTGGTTCCAGGTCTCCGAGGCTGCAGTCCAGGCCCGCCAGTGTCGGGGTAGCAGCGGAGGGATCCGCGCGGCGAGGGCGCTGCCCGACCTCGGGCTGAGACGGGGAGGGCTCCAGTCACAGGACACGCCCCTGCCCTCACTGGGAGGGGCGTAGGTGAGCTGGACTTCCCACTTGGCAAGTCCCGTCCAATGGACAGTATAAGCATCACGAGACTGTTGCCCCAGCAGAGTCCAGGGGGACCGGTGCGCTCAGCACACGCAGAGAAGCCAGGGCCGTGTCCTGCAACCAAGCCACGTCTGGACCCTGCAGAGCAGAGCGGGGGCCACGGGGCGACAGTCAGCGGACGCGCCTGGACCCTGTCAGTCTGCAGCCTCCGTGGGCCGGCCGCTCCGGGGCCGTCCTGCTATTAATACACTCCTGCCGGGAGCACATCGCTTCTGCCGATGGCGTGCTCCCAGGGCCCCAGGAGACGGTCGCCACGGCCCCTGGTGAGCTGAACTGGAGGAAGGCCGGTCAGCCACGCACATAGGCCGCCCACCTGGTGGATGCTGGGGAGGCCCGGGCCTGGCCAGGACCCCGGGCCGTCCAGCCCACTCTCAGCCCCTCCCACAGCCAGGCCTGCTCCTGGGGAACATTCCAGAGAGAGTGGGAATCCAACCCCAACAACCAGCGGCCCCCTCCTCCTCTGCCACCACCGGACCTTCCACTGCAAGCAAGCCCATGGCGCCATCCCTTTAAGGACCGCGGGGACCCAAGCTCCATCCTCCAGGCCTCAGAAAGCAAACCCCGCTCCTCACCTGTGAGCCAGAGCCACGCTTCTCCAAGAGCCCTCTCCTGGGGCGGCTACTCTGTCAGCCCCGAGACCTCAGTCTTGCCACGCCGGACAGCCCCTGAGACCCTGGCCTCCGCCGGGCTCCTGGCTCACAGACCCGCCGGGGGCTGCACTCCCCAGGGTCTGCATCTCCCCAGACAGAGCCTCCAAAGGCTGGGGGCGGCGGAGGGCAGGCCCCCCGGCTGCTTCTTCCCCTGAGATCGCAGCCACGATTCCAAACGCATGGGGCCGTCCAGGCCGACAGACAGGCTGGGAGCCAGGCCCCGGCTGGGGAGACAGTGGACATAAAACACACACATGGCACCACGAGGTCACCCCACTCCTGGCTCAGCCCTGATGTCCAAGGCTGTCCCTCGATAGCCTGCTCAACCTGAGGCTCCAGACACCCCGGATCCCACCCTGGGGCCTCAGGAGCACCCGGCCTGTCCCCAAAACCCAGCACCCGGCCCCCCACTCGTGCGTTTACGCTGAGCTCAGGCGCCCTCCATCTGTGCCAGGAGGCGAGGGTGGCCCCCATGCAGGCCGGGTCCCGGGCCCCCTCCCACGTGCCCTCCTGCCAGGCTTCTGTCTCCCTCAGCAGACCCCGAACCCCCATGGGGCAGGGACGGTCCGACCCCACCTCTCGGCCCGGAGCCGGGCATGAGCAGTACTACATGATGGAGTGGCCGGTGTCCCAAAGCCCAGGGCCCCCAGCCGGCCTGTCCCACAGGAGGCGGGGGTGCGCACACACACACACACACACAAACAGACTTGTGCATGCATGTCCAGCCACCCGTGCGTGTGCAGTGGGCTTGGCCTCCCGGCCTCCCTCCCCCAGGGGGCAGTGAGCATTCTGGGCACCCTGAGAAGAAGAGCTGGTGGGAAACCAGGGTCGGACACCAGCTTGAGCAGGGAGGACCCCTGCCCCCAGGGTGCCGTCCTCGGCGTGCACATGGCCCCGGTCCCTGGACGTTGGGGTGCTCAGCCTCCAGCCCCCGCTCAGCTCCCACCCCAGCTCCTCTCCCCAGCGACTCCCGACCCTTCTGGAAACTCCCTGGTGGTGGTGCTGAGGCTGGTAGAGAGATTGGGGTCTGAAGCTCGCCCTGAGCCCAGGCGGTGAGCCCGCCCCCGCCTTCTCCCAGATCGGGACCAGGAGACCCCCAGGTCCGGGCTGCCGAGCTCCCAGCACCGGAGCCGCGGCAGCCTTCCTCTGTCTCTGTGCCCTTGGCCAGTGGACATTCCTGAGGGCTGGGCAGGGAGTGGGAGGTGGCCTGGGCCCGGGATGAAACCCACCAGGCAGAATCTAGCCTCACGCGACCCTGAGGTCCTCCCCGGGACAGCGTGGTGTTCCTGCTGGAGACGCTAGAGTCGAGGAGCCGGGGTGCAGACCCCAGGGCCACACAACAGAGCCGCTTCAGAGAAGATGGCCAGGCCTGGCCTGCTGTCCTGGCCTCTGGTCTGTGTCTCTGAGTGCAGCATGGGGGAAGGGGGAGACCCCTGGGGGCAGATCCTGCCTGTTCTTTGGAGCCCCCAAGCCCTGCCCATTGCAGGACAGGGTGAGCCCACTGCCCACAAACAGGGGGCAGAGCCCGGGCACGAGCCCCGCAGCCACCTCCCAGCATGGGGACGCAGCCGGTCGCAGGGCAGCTCTGAGCCTCGGAAGACAGACCCACCCCCCGTCCCGCGTTACCAGGAGCAGGCTGTCAGTGTCTGCACACAGGCTCACGCTCCCGGGCGCCGACGGACAGCAGCTGCAAGGGACGGCCCTCCCTGACCCCTCCTCCCCCTCTGCCTCGCCAGGGATGCCAGCGGTCCAGTCCCGGGGGACCCCCACGGGGCGTCCAAGCCCCCTCCGCACCCCCATCTTGAGGTGCCCTCGGGTCTCCCCGGCGGAACATTGTTGGCATATTCTAAGCCGTCAGCAAAGCAAGATGAAAATTCAGTAATTGCTTTTGGCAGAGAGCCCCTGGGCCAGCACAGGGGCCAAAAATAACCGAGGAGAGGGTTCCCGGGCCACCTGCAGCCGCGGGCTCCGTCTGAGAGCTGGAGAGGGGCCCCGTCGTGGGGCAGGGTGGGCGCAGGCTGGGCTGGAGGGACACGGGAGCAGTGGGGACAGAGTGAGGCTGTCGCTTCCAACACTGCAAAGCAGGGAGCATCTGGCCAGCCGAAAAAATGTAATGTCATACTCGAGCAGGAGGAGCAGCTGCTGGGCGACTCGGCGGCCCACAAATAGTTGGCTGCGTCCCGGGAGAGGGTGTTGGCTGAGTCCATGAAAAGGCGGAAAAAACGCCAGGCTGGCCAGCCACACTCAGCCCCAGCCCCACCCTCCCCAGGCCCGGCCAGTACTGGCCACAGGGGAGGGGCGTGAACCCCAGAGTGGTGAGAACCGGGGTCACGGCGCATCTGGCCAGGGCGGAGGGCAGGACTGGCGGGGGGGGACCTGGGTCTGACCCTTCCCAGCACAAAGGCCAGAGCAGGAAGGAACGCGTTTCACCAGTCAGGCCTGACCCAAGTCCACATCGCAGGGCCAAGCAGGGGCAGGCAGCCAGCACGGAGGCCGCTCAGCCTCACCCTGGCCTTCGCTGCTGCCTCGTCGTGCCCCAAGCAAGACACACCTGCCCATGTGGCGTGCCCGGCCAGAACCCCGAGAACGTCCCCAGAAGCGTCTGCTGGGGGCTGTCTGGCCGGCTCTGTGGTGAGAAGGAGACCGGAGGGGTCCAGCCAGGGCCAGGCTCTGGGGGCTGGCCACCCCACACCGTGGAGAAGGCTGGCTGTCCGCTCTGCCCGCCCGCCTTGGTGCCAGCCCCTCAGACCCCGCCCCTTGGGGGGGGGCTTCCACCATCACCTGCCTCCCGCCTCTTTAACTCTCACCTCGCCAAGGACGCAGCGCAGGAGCAGGTCTGAGACGCGGGCCCAGTGGGAGGCCAGGCCAGCTGTCCGGCACCCTCGTCCTTCTCCCCTGCGAGAGGACCGTCCCCGTGCCCCGGTGCCCAGCGCAGAGGGAAGAGGGGGTCCGGGTCTGGAGCACACCCACCACCCGCCACTTCAGTCTCCAGGCCACTCCCACAGGGATGGCCCGAAGCAGTGAGCAGTGCTTGAGTCTGCGACACCCAGAAAACCAGCTCAAACAGCAAGGTGCCCAGTCTCCACATCCCCAGAGAACCAGCTCCTGCTTCAACCCAGCTCCTCATCATCCTAGCCCGGGCTCCCACCTCCTGGTTGCAAGAGGGCTGCTGCGTCACCAGGCAACATGACTGAATTCCAGGCAGGAAGAAGGGGATAGGACCCGAAGCCTTGCTAATCAGAAAGGTGGCCCTCCCTGGACACTCTGGACTAACCACCCCCCGGGCCAGAACGGACTCACATGGCCCCCCAGCAGCAGTGCGGCTGGAAGACCTGTGAGTTTAGTAGGCATGCTGCCGCCGCAGACACACCAGGGCCCTCTTGGGAAGGATGCAGGATGGAGTAGAGGAGCAGCGTGGCCCCACCGGCCCGCGGACTGATGAGGAAAGGAGACTCGGTCTGGGGCTCGCCCACGGCCCCGGAGCTGGAGAGAGCCTGCTGGGGAGGAAACCATGGGAAAGTCTCTCCCCCGGGGTGGGGCCTCCAGGCCGTGGGGGCCGTTTGAACCCTGCCTGGCCAACACCCACAAGCTCACACCCACGCTGCCGGGAAAGAGGCCAGCTCCATGCCATCCCAGCCTCCTGTAGCAGGGCCCCACAGAGCAAACACACACACACGTGTGCATGCACACGCGCCTGCTTGTATACACACAGGTACATGCATGCATGCATGCTAAGTTGCTTCAGCTGTGTCTGATTCTTCGCAACCCCATGGACTGTAGCCCGCTGGCTCCTCCATCCATGGGGATTCTCCAGGCAAGAATACTGGAGTGGGTTGCCAGGCCCTCCTCCAGGGGACCTTCCCGACCCAGGGATCAAACCTGGATCCCCTGCATTGCAGGCAGATTTTTTTTTACCGCTGAGCCACCAGGAAAGCCCACACAAGTACATGCATGCATTCAAACACAAACGTTCACGGTGCACATATATTCACATACATGCATGGGTGTGCACACACATTCACGCACACGTGCAGGCACACACACATACACACGAGCCTGTGTACAGAGACTCAAACCCACAGGTTCATGTGCATTATGTGCATGTACATGTGCGGCGCACGCTTGCAGCCCGTGGGCACACATGTGCACACGCAGACACACATGTGCACATACATACTCACACACAAGCTGCCAGCTCCCAGACCCCTCTCTGCCAAAGGGCTCCAGGGGCAGGCCTCCAGCCCCGGCCCGGCCCTTCCTGTCACCCTTGGCAACGTCCAGCCCATCAAAAAACCAGACTTCCCCAGCCTCAGGCGTCTGGTATGCCCCAGCACCGCTGGAAGAGAGGGGAGATGGTGCAGCAAAACCCCAAAGGGAACCACAGTGTTTATGAAATGGGTCACTGAATCACACAGAGCAATGTTTCTCTCACAGGTGCAATTCCTTTCTGGGCCAGCTTCAGACAGACACCTGTGCCAGCCTCCGGCTGGGGGCGGGAGTGCAGAGGGGGCTCCACGGCCTGAAGAACCACAGCGGTGGGCCGGAGGCTGTGCGGCAGCCGCTGAAACTGCGATGAAGCCAAGCGGCCTTTTCTGGGCGCTGGACAGAAATACAAGCAAGAGGCCACACACAGTCTGCCCTCACCCTGTGCAGGGCAGCGGCCAAGGCTTAGGCCTCGGCAAGGTCTGGAGGGGCCGCTTCTCCCTGGAGGATGGACGATTCCGCCTCAGGAGGAGTCTTGACAAGTGCTTGTTCAATGAGAGTCGGGAGGGTCCCGGGCCCTCCAGCCCCGACCTGAAGGTCTCCACGGCCTGCCCATCCCCAGAAATGCACATCTTCCCCACCAAGGCCCAAGGAGGACCGCTGTGGGGCAGAAAGGCCCTGCAACCCTGGGCAGATGCCCCCTTCCTGCCCCCCACCGCCCCCCACCAGACCTTGCACACAGTTCTTCCCCACCCCCTCTGCCTCCCTCCCGATGCTTTTTCAGGAGATCATAGATATGGAAACAGAGGGAAAGAACGCAAATAGAAAATGGTAAAAGAGGTTCCCTCTGGGTAATGAGATGTATGCTTGTCCACAGTCTCAAATTTTTAAAAATAAAACACCTTCACCTCCTGGGCCCTGATGGAAACCCCAAAGGGCTCTCAAAGCAAACGGCGTGATTCTCAACTTCAGCCACCAGATGGCGGCCAAGACCAGCGCATCCCGACTCTGACGAGCCCCAGCGCGGGGGAAGGGCGTGGGACTTCCTCCAGGAGTTTTCTGGGTCCCAGGAGTTAGGCCAGGGCGACTGTCAGCTGTGGAGGTACCACAGAACACCTCCCTACTGGTGGGCCCTCCCAACAGTGCCCAGGGGCAGGGACTGCCACCCTCTTTGGATGACTGGGAAACAGGTCGGGGATGAAGCAGGGCCTTGTCCACCCTCGCACCGCCCAGCATGGACAGAGTCTGAGCTGCAGCTCTCATCTCCCAGCTGGATCCAACCCACTCCACAGACACCCAGGGCTCACCTGGCTTCACTTGCCGCCCTCAGGACGGCAGGGCCAGGGCGCACGCCCAGCTGTGGCCTGCAGCAAGCCAGGATGAGCCAGTCTTGAGCCCACTCAGCCTGAGCACTCGCGGCCGCCTGGACCCCCGCAGTCCACCTTCCGCGGCCATCCCGGGGGTGAGGCTCCAGCAGCGGCCTTCTGCAGCCGAGTCCAGGACTCCAGTCTTCCAGTGGGGGGTGGCACTTGGGGGCCTCCTGGGGTCCCGTTGGGGCTGCCACAGGCAAGGGCTGAGCCTCTGGGTGCAGGGTTTGGCCCGGGACGCAGCTGGGAGGCTGGGCCACGCCCGGCCCAGGGATAGATACCCTGACCCCCGCTCAGGAACCCACATCAGCGGGAGTCTCAGAGGGGCTGGTCCCATCCCAGCCAGACGGAGAACAGAAGGAACAGGAGGACCAGGGCTGCAGCCAGGCTCAGAGAGGGCACCAGGTCCGAGTCCTCAGGGCCGGGGATGACGCCAGCTGGGGCACGGTCGGGGGCGGCCAGAGCGCCAGACAGCTGAGTGTCAGAGACCTTGTCCCCGGGGGGCCCGGGCTGGCCCATCTGAGAGGAGAAGATGGGGGACAGGACTTGCTCTGCGAGGGGCCCAACTCACACCCTCACACCCACCGCCCCTCCCAGCTGCCTCCCTGGGGAAGCCCCCCATCACAGCAGGAGCCAGGGGCCAGGAGGTGCCCCCGGGCAGGGACTCCTGAGCCTCAAGGTTTTCCTTTTGCGAAATGGGGACCCGGAAGACCACAGAGGGAGGACAAGGACCAGATGCAATGGCCCCAGGGGCCACCTGCAGTCCCGCCAAGCTTCCCACCTTCTCCCTCAAGACGATTGGGCTGGAGGTCAGGTTCAGCCCCACTGCTCCCCTCCTCGGAGATCTTTCCCCCTGTGCCAGGGAGTCTGGAATGCAGCTCGGTTAGTTTCTTGGGCAACTGGAAGCCAGCAGACTTGTCTGGAAGGCCCTTGTCACACTGCAGAAGGATTTGCAACAAGACTACCAGCTGCTCTCCGCCCACGGGGCAGCAACAAGGGACAGGAGCACCAGGTTATGTCCATCTCACAGATGAGAAAAATGAGGCTCGGTAAACACAGTGCCTCCTGGAGCAGGATTCCCGAGAAGCCCCCGAGTTTGGCAGAGAGGGTCGTGAGACCCTACCCTCAGTCTCCCGCACAGGGAGCACTGGCTTTGGACTAGGTCGCTTGTTAAGCTCCAGGCCCTAGATCAGCCAGTGAGGTCCAGGAGACGCGGAGCGTCTCTGCCAAGCCCCTCCCAAACCCCCAGCCCTGCAGTTCTGCAGGACGGTTACCTTCTGGCCACTGGGGCTCCCGTGTCCTAGGAGAAGCCTGCCCCAGAGCTGCCATGTTCCCCAGGGACAGGGGCCAGTGGGTGGCAGCCTGAATGATCACCTCAGCGGCCTCCTCTCTCCTCTAAGGAAACCACCTGCTCCGGGGCTTCCCCCAGGGCGTGGCAAGAGCTGGGAGCCAGGAGTGAGCCCCTCCCACCGCCACCTGGGTGTGTCCAGGGCCCTCCGGGAGCTGCGGAGCCAGGTGCCTCTTCCCCCAGAAGTGCTTTCTGCTCCCTCTAAACTGAGGCTTCCGCCTGGGGGCTGGGGGAGCTGAGGGAAGAGAGGCTCCGTCCGATTCTTTGCGACCCCGTGGACTGTAGCCCGCCAGGCTCCTCCATCCATGGGATTCCCCAGGCAAGAATACTGGAGTGGGTAACCACTTCCTCCTCCAAGGAGAAGGGGCAGACTCTAAATTCCAGTTGGCAAGGGGCTTCTGGGCACTGGCTGTGTGCCCGTACTGTACCAGGCAGGGGGGTGAGTGGAAGAGGGGGCATAGACCCACCCCAGCACCAGGGCCAGGCTCTGGAGCAGCCCGTCTGGGGCAGACCCGGGGAGGGGGGAGCAGGAGGAGATAAGATGGGAGGGTTCGGAGGCCAGAGGACCACAGAAGTGATCTTTGCTGAAAGAAGTTATCCCTTACGGGCAAAGATGTGCATCCCGTTGCTAATTTTAAAAGCAAAGAAAGCTAAGGACTTCCCTGGTGGTCCAGTAGCTAAGACCATTTTCCCAGTGCTGAGGGCCTGGGTTTGAACCCCGGTCAGGGAAGTAGTTCCCACGTGCCACAACTAAGATCCAGTGCATTCAAATAAATAAATATTTTTATAAACATATTAGTTTAGGGGAAAAAAAGCAAAAAGGTGTGAAATAACCTTAATGCCCACGAAAAAAGATTAATGAGCAATTCCAGCTTCATCCACTTAAGAACCTTAAAAACCCCAGAAGAGGGGTCTGTGAACAAGGAGAGTCATACAAGATTTATCCTTTAGCTCAAAACTGAAAATAGCCTGTCCAGGAGGGGGACCTTGCCCCCTACCCTTCTTCGTTATTTCAGCTTATCTAATAATTAAATGGACACAAGACAGATCAACAGGAGGAAAACCAAAGAGACAAATTGAATTTCACACATACGGCGCTTTCATAGACATAAGACCCAAAGAAATGACCAAAGGCAGGAAGCCTTTATGTTATTTAGACAAAGAAACGACAAATCTGTCAAGAACTGACAAGACAAAGACACTCAGGCTTGGGTACTAGTTAGTGAAGGAACTCAGCAGGGTTTGTTACCAGCCTTCAGGCCCTGATTTCCCCATCTCTGGGGATAAGCCTGACTCTCTGCCTCCTGGTGCAGGAAGGCTAGCTTCCACATGGGAAATTTATTTCCTACTTTCAAGGGGACAGAGAGGAGGGTCAGAGTCTCCTTCTTGCATCCACTGCTTTTCTCAAGTAGCTTAAATTCAGAGTAATCAGTGTCTGCCACTTTGGCATATTTTAGGGTGGCTTGCCCTGAGCCCCGTGAAACTCAACCACCCATAAAAGAATGGAACTCACACGCAGAGCAGTAAACGGAGAGTAAGCCACTAGGGCACGCAGCACAGATGAGTCTCATGGATGTGGCGTGCAAAGGCAGCCAGAGGAAGCACTTACTATAAGGTCTCTTTCTATGAAACTCTAGGAAAGATGAATGGAATCGACAGTCAGAGATGGATGATCAGTAGTTGCTTAGGGATGGAGGGGGGCATATTGACTGGGAAGGGGGATTCTGGAGGATGGCAAGTTTGTGTTGATTGAGGAGCCACGGGGTGATACAGTTGTCAACACTCATTGACCTACACACTTAAAATGAGTTTATTTTCCTGTGTGTAGATTGTCCCTCAATAAAGATGACTGTAACAGGAAAAAAACAAACAAAACAAAACTGGGGACTTCCTTGGTGGTCCAGTGGTTAAGAATCTGCCTGCCAAGGCAGGGGACACAGGTTCAACCCCTGATCTGGGAAGATCCCACATAAAAAAAATGTTTTTAATGGGAAAAAATTGGGGGGAAGAGCCAAACACAAGAGCAGGAGTCCATTCAGGAGGTTCAAGAGTAGGGAAATCTAATCCACAAGGACAGAAGTCAGTGATGGGACCTCAGGAGGCTGCACATGACTGGAAAGAGGTACTTGGGACTCTCTGAGGGTGACCAGAAGCTTCCTTTTTAAAATGTATGTATTTGGCTGCACTGAACCTCAGTTGCAGTATGCAGGATCTTCGATCTTCACTGGCGCACGTGGGATCTAGTCCCCAACTAAGGATCGAAGCCGGGCCTCCTGCGTTAGGAGCTCAGAGCCTCAGCCACTGGACCACCGAGGAAGTCCCAGAAGCTTCTTTCGTGATCTGAGCTGCAATTCCTGGGGGGCACACAGAGATTTATTCATTGAGCTTATGTCTGAGATGTTGCTACTGAGCTCAGATTTGGCTGCTCGAAGCTTGAAATACAATACTCAAGAAACAAGTATTGGTAAGAAAGGAAAGCTTGCTTTCTATAGGAGGCCAGCAACCTGGGGGAGAAGGGCGACTCGGGTCTAAAAGTTGACTCCGCTTGCTACTCGGGATGTTCAGGGTTCTCGTAGGTAAAGGAGGGCTTCCCAAGCGGCGCTGTGCTGCCCTGTGTCAGTCGCTCAGTCGTGTCCGACTCTTTGCGGCCCTGTGGACTGTAGCCCACCAGGCTCCTCTGTCCATGGGGATTCTCCAGGCAAGAATGCTGGACTGGGTTGACATGCCCTCCTCCAGGGGACCTTCCGCACCCAGGGACCAAACCCAGGTCTCCCACATTGCAGGCGGATTCTTTGCCATCTGAGCCCCCAGGGAAGCCCAAGTGGTAAAGAACTGGCCTGCCAGTGAAGGAGGCATAAGAGACACAAGCCTGACTCCTCCGTCACCACTCCAGTATTTTTGCCTGGAGAATCCAACGGACAGAGAAGCCTGGCGGGTTACAGTCCGTAAGGTCACAAAGATTCGGACACAACTGAAGCGACTTAGCGCACACACATAGGTGGAGGGAGGGGGCTCCCTACAGAAACAGCACAGTCAGCTCCAGTGATCCTCTCGAAAGTGGTCACACAGTGGTCTCATCAGCGTCATCTTAAGTACAGTTAATTTTCAGTTCCACAGTTGGCTTGGGTCCATTTCTTTGAGGCCAGTTCTTGGAACTGAGCGTGATGGAGCACCTCATGTCATGCCTACGGTCTGGTCATCAAAGAGTTAACTCCTTCCACCTGATGGGAGTTTCAGTATCAGCCAACAGCTCATAGGAGATTACTCAGAGTATTATCTATAGCCTTTGAGGAGGAACTAAGAGGTCCTTGACTTTGTTTAATGACTAAACTTTATTATTTTTCCTGTTTGCTTTTCTTTGCTTCTGCATTTTTTCCCCCTTTCTCTGAATAAGTTCATTCTATGGCTAATGTTTTTCTATAGACAGAAGGCAGTGAAGGACATCAGGGTGGGGTTCTGTCCTGGGAAAGCCCCATCAGGTCCTGCTCAGGGTCAATGTCTTCTATCTCAATTTTCAAACTACAGTCATGAGGACTACGCAGGACTGTAGCAGGAATCGCCACTTACTGGATGTGCTGAGTCCAAATATGATGTCCTTAATAGTAAGAAGAAAATGCTTAAAAGACAGTGTGAAGTATCACACGATCTGAGGCACATTCAGTGTATGAATATGCAAACAGATACGTGGAGAAAAGAGGGGAAGGGGAGGCTGTTGGCAGAGCGCGTGGTTTTCCCACGTCTCTTTTCTCTATTCTAATACATACGGTTATACTTCGATGAGTATAAAAGAGAATTGTAACAACTTTTAAAAACTCTTTGCTATTTTGACAGATAAAATTTGGAAATAACCCAAATGCTCAACAACAAAGGATCGGTTTTAAAAATATATGTGGATGTCCATTCAGTACAAGGTCTGATTCATCTTCCTCTCTCCTCTCTGAAGAAGTCCAAAGGGAGAGTTGCCACTAGTAACTCCAGACTTTTTGTCGCTGTTGTGTGGTGTGTGGTGTGTGTGTTTGTGTGCGGGTTGGGTTGGTTTTTTTGTTTGGTTGGTTGGGGGGGTTTTAGGTTGGACTTCCAGGGAATTTTCAGTTTCTGCTTTTTCCTATTTGTAAATTGTATCTTATTACCTGGATGATTTGCTACAAGCCAGGTTACTCCCCCAGTCAGAAATGGGAAAACATGCAAGTCTCGCCCGGGGGAACCGCCACCCCCTCCTCCCTCTGCCTTCACGCCACACCCCCTGGCTGAGGCGGCCCTGGATCTGGCGAGCCAGCTGGGTCTCACCCCGTTAGGGGACTGCAGTGACTCCAGACGTATTGTGGCAGGGAGGGGGGGAGTCGAGCGCAAGGCGGAGCCCACGGCCTTCCTTCGAAGGGGCACAAATGTCCACTGGGTGACCCTGGCGCCTTGCGGCCCCTCTCTGGGTTTCAGCTTCCTCCCGCTTATACCACATGGGCCCCGGGTGGGATGCAGGGATGCGGTCTACGCCCCCAGGGCTGGTACCCAGCTTGGACCAGGCCCCGCACGACTTCCAAGAGCCTCCCCCTGTGAGGGGCTCCTATCCGCCTAGCGAGCCCTGCCGCCTCCAGGGGCGCACGAGGGGCCTGCGGCGTCCAGGGAAAACTCTGCCTTCCGGTTTGGGTTACTCCCGGGGAAAGCCCGGCCGCCCCACCCAGCTCGGCTCCGGCATCCTCAGCATCCGCACCACTCGCGGCCGCCCCATTGGCCGACGCCCGCTCTGCAGGGCCGCCCAGCAGCCAATCGCGGGCTGGAGGCGGGGCTCCGGGCTCCGCCGGATGATTCCATCCGCTGCGGCCCGACGCGCCTCGGAACAGAGCTGCCCCGGCCCCTTGCGGCGCGCCCGGGCGGGAGGAGCCGGTCATGCAGGAGCCGCTGCTGGGAGCCGAAGGCCGTGACTATGACACCTTCCCCGAGAAGCCGCCCCCGTCACCAGGGGAGAGGACGCGGGTCGGGTGAGAGTCTCTGGGCGTAGGGTCTGCGGGTGGAGGATGCTGATGGCCTGGTAACCTCCAGTGGGCAGCTGGCTCCCCGACCTTGGGCTTCCACTGACTGTTGGGGAGTGGCCACCAAGGGGCCGCCTAGTTCAGACACACTAGTCCTGGTTCCCCCTGAGTACTAGGCCCAGCCCCAAGCTGGCAGAGATAGGGCCATGGACGCCCAGAGATGGTGAGGGGTTTGCCTAAAGTCAAGCAGCAAGCCTTGCATGGCAAAGCTGGGGGCAGCCGCCAGGGCTCCTATTCTGGGAAGGGCGCCCCGCACCCGTGTCCCAGCCCCAGCAATGGGCTGTCCTCATGCCCTGGGGGTTTCCCACAAGGGAGCCGGTGCTCAGGCCCAGGAGGTCTGACCAGCTCTTGACCCATCTGTCCCCAGCACGGCCCTCTGAGCAGGCAGCCATTGTGCTCAGGCCAGACAGCAGTTGGGGGGTGGGAGGGTGGACTCAAAGATCCTGAGGGCTCTGCACCGCCCCCACAAACACCAGGGTCCTGCAGAACAAGAGAGTGTTCCTGGCTACCTTCGCTGCTGTGCTGGGCAATTTCAGCTTCGGGTACGCTCTGGTCTACACATCCCCTGTCATTCCTGCCCTGGAGCACTCCTCGGATCCAAACCTGAATCTGACCAAAACCCAGGCATCCTGGTTCGGGGTAAGAGCCACGCTCTGAGCTGACAAGGGACAGGGCAGGGGGGGCAGGGACCCACTGAGCTCTGTCCCCAGCTAGGAACCCACCCCCCCGCCAAGCTCAGCCACGGGACCCCCTCCAGGGCCCTGGTCTGCCCCTCCCCCATCCACTCCAGGTCGGTAATAGGGGTGAGGGGTAGTGAGGCCAGACCATGTCTCCGAAATGAAAGGGGGAAGTGAAAGCTGATGGAGAAGGCGTGGGAAGGAGCAGGTGGGGAGGTGTCCCTTAAGATCTCTACCCAGTGGGGCTGAGGGTTCCCCAGATCACCCCCACACCTGGAGCTGGGCCGTCACAACAGAGCAGGCACCTCCCTGGACAAGGGGAGGCAGGGCATTCTGGGACTAATGGAAAGAGCACTGCTGGGCCACGAGGGTGCCAGGAGAGATGGCGGGCGTGTGGGTAGGAGGAGCACGGGGCCTTGGAGTCCCAAGATTCTGGAACTGCCATCTTAGTACCCTTATATATGCAACCACGGCACATTAGCTAAGATAATAACACCCAAGGCGCGCTGTGCACCTAGTCTGTGCCGGGCCTGCTCGGCAGTTCCCACTCGAGCTGGTTCACTCTGGGGCCAATGCTATGAGGTGGGTGCTACTGCTATCCCCATAACGCAGCTGCAAAAACTGAGGCTCAGACAGGCTCAGCAGGATGCCCAGGTCGCTGACTGGATCCAACTCCCCACATACGCAGCAGGGAGTCCGAGAACCCCCAAACCTTAAAATCCCAAGAGCTTCAAGTCAAAGAACCCTCCTGTCTGCTATATGACAGTACGAGGCATTTAAACACCAGTCTGGACAGAACCACGGCAGACACCTGTTGTGGCTTCCCTCACAAACAGCTGTCCGCGTGCTGCTTGTACCCCTCTGGGGACAGGAGGCTCACTACCATCCAGAGCCCCAGTCCTGCAGCCCAGGCTCCCAGGACAGCCTGGGAGAGCAGCTGTCTCTAGGCTCTGATGGGGGGTGGGGGGGTGGCGGTGCTGGGTGCCCAGGCATGCCTGCCCTGCATCCTTCCCCTGCAGTCCGTGTTCACCCTGGGTGCAGCTGCCGGGGGACTCAGCGCCATGGTCCTCAATGACCTCCTGGGCCGGAAGCTCAGCATCATGTTCTCAGCTGTGCCCTCGGCAGCCGGCTATGCGCTGATGGCAGGCGCCCACGGCCTCTGGATGCTGCTTCTGGGAAGGATGCTGACGGGCTTCGCAGGGGGTCTCACAGCTGCCTGCATCCCGGTAAGGCCAGGACTGCCCAGCCCCGGCTCCTCACTGCCTCAGTATTTGCACTGACCACCATGAGCTGAGGGCTCCTGGCTTCGGGCCCGCCCCCCGCACAATCTGTGGGGATGTGTTTGCCAGGAAGCCTCAGCTCAGCACCCCCAGGGCAGCTAACCTGGGGGAAATGTGACACCATGCCCCAAGCTGCCCCCACTCTGGACTCCCCAAACTTCCTGTCTCAAAGCCTGGCAGACTCGTTGCTCAATCAGAGAAAATCCACATTGAGCAACATAACGGGAAGAAAGGGGAAGTCCCTGCCCTGCACCCCTCCTGGGACCCCGCATGTTGCCCACCACTCCCACATTGGGGCTGGGCAGGCCCAGCTGGGCACGAAGCCCCGGGTCGGGGGAGCGGAGGCCAGAGTCTGGGTGCTTTCGGGCCTCCACCCCCAGCCTCGCGTCCCCATGTCAGGGCTGAGTGGTTCTGCCCACTTCACCATTCGGGCAGCTGAGGTCCTGCTGAGATCATGACCAGGGCGAGAACCCACAGAAGCCCCCGCTCCCTGCTCCCCGCTCCCCGGGCTCACTGGGCCACCCCGCTCACCCCAGCCAGGCCCGGGGCATGTGCTCAGCAAAGGCCGGGTGGCCTGTGTCTTGCAGGTGTATGTGTCTGAGATTGCTCCCCCCAGCGTCCGCGGGGCCCTGGGCGCCACACCCCAGCTCATGGCAGTGTTTGGGTCACTGTCCCTCTATGCCCTCGGCAAGTATCATCCGGATGCACACGAAACACCTCCTGTGTGCAGGCTGGGGGGTGGGGGGACGGGGCCGCTGAGCAGCAGGGGCTGGAAGGGACAAAAGAAAGTGAAAGTGTGAGTCACTCAATCGTGTCCGATTCTTTGTGACCCCGTGAACTGCAGCCCGCCAGGCTCCTCTGTCCATGGGATTCTGCAGGCAAGAATACTGGGGTGGGTTGCCATGCCCTTCTCCAGGGGAATCTTCCAGATTCAGGGATCAAACCCAGGTTTCCTGCATTGTAGGTAAACTTTTTTACTGTCTGAGCCACCCAGGGAAGCCCAACCCGAGAGAAAGGGACAAACCTGCCCACAATGACCCCCTGCTGGGAGGCCAGGGGTGGGGGCCGCCATGGTGCTGCCTGCCTCCGGGCAGTTCCCTGCGCCTCTCTGGTCACGAGGCCCCACCCCTAACTGGGCCGTGAGGGTTCTCCTAGGCGGGCAGTCTTGTAAACCGTCTTTTAATAGCAGAATGGTTTCTGGCAATTAGTCTCAGGTGGGAAGTCCATAGAGAAAAGTGATCAGATCTACGGCCATACCACCCAGAATGCTCCCGACCTTGTCAGGTCTCAGAAGCTAAGCTGGGCCGGGCCTGGTTTGTACTTGGATGGGAGAAAAGTGCTCGTAGTACAGCCGGCCTGTGGGGGGTGGTCAGTGTTTACTGGTAGAGGCCCCCAGGGCCTTGCTGCTCAGGCTACTCCTCCGTCACTCTGCTGTGACCGTTGGGGCCCTCCAAGGACCTGGGCCTTGTGATCAGAGTGCAGCCCAGCTTGGAGAAACCAGGGTAGGCTTCCTGTAGGAGGCGGCCCTGGGACTAACCCTTGAAGGCGAGTGAGGCTGCTCAGAGGCCCCCGGTGGGAGGGGTTGTGTCCAGCCCCGCCCCAGCCCCTCACAGCTCCTGTCCACAGGCCTGCTGCTGCCCTGGCGCTGGCTGGCCGTGGCCGGGGAGGGGCCGGTGCTCATCATGGTCCTGCTGCTCAGCTGTATGCCCAACTCCCCTCGCTTCCTGCTCTCCAAGGGCAGGGACGCGGAGGCGCTGCAGGCGCTGGCCTGGTTGAGAGGGGCGGATGCCGACACCCGTTGGGAGTTCGAGCAGATCCAGGACACCGTCCGGAGACAGGTGTGTGCAGGGTGGGTGTCCTGCAGCGCTGTGGGACATGGGCCATTCACACCACTGGTGTGAGCCTCGGTTGCCTTTCCTGGAAAGCAGGGATGAGAGCAGTTCCCACCTCCAGGAACGAGGTGGGGGCGGGACGTCTCGGGGCCTGGCCCAGGCTGTGTGTGCGCCACGCCGTGGAGGCCCGGGGCTGGCCATGTTGCCATCGGGGGGCCTGCCTCAGCCCACCCACTGACCCGGGAGCCTGGGTCCCTTGGGGGGTCCCCAGAGGTAGGGCTGCCCCAGTGGCAGGGACCTTTCCTGGAAGAGGGAAGAAGGGAGCCTCCTGCCTAGCCTGGGCACCCCAGGCCAGGGTGGCTCCAGCCGGAGGGGCCAGCACAGCCCCCTGCAGCGGCAGCCTCGTGTCTCCAGAGCAGCCACCTGTCGTGGGCCGAGGCCCGGGACCCCCACATGTACCGCCCCATCGTCATCGCCTTGCTGATGCGCTTCCTGCAGCAGCTGACGGGCATCACGCCCATCCTCGTCTACCTGCAGTCCATCTTCGACAGCACCGCGGTCCTGCTGGTGAGAGCCCACCCACGCTGCCCCCGGGCCCAGGGAGGCCGTGCCTGCTGAGCGCCCGCCCTGTCCAGGGCCGGGGGCACACCCACGTCTCCTAACTGTTTCCGCTCCGCCCGCCTGTCCTCAGAGTAACGTTTGTGAGTAAAGCTTGCGTGCTTTATAAATAAGATACTCAGAAGTACGAGGGAGACCAGTCTTCTAGAAGAACAGACCCCTGGGAGCTGCAGATCCCAGGCTCAGAGCATCTGTCACTTGCTGAGGAAGTCAGTCCCCATGCCCCAAACCTCAGCTTCCTCCTCTGCGAACTGGAGATAATAGCCAGCGGGCCTTCACCCGCCTACCCTGGGCTCAGAGATGAGATGAGATGTGGAGATTAGGGGCAGTGGTGCCAGGAGCCCGTAGCAGCCCCGGGCTTAGCGGTGGGCGTGGCGGTTGCACCCCCCGCCAGCTGGGCTGGGCGACTGGTGCCGCTGCCTGGCACAAAGCAGCGGACCTGGGGCCTGCCCCTGCGGAGCCTTGGGGGCTGGGGCGCTCTGCCTCAGGGCCCCCTCCTTGCAGCCCCCCAAGGATGACGCCGCCATCGTGGGCGCCGTGAGGCTCCTGTCCGTGCTGATCGCCGCCCTCACCATGGACTTGGCCGGCCGCAAGGTCCTGCTCTTCATCTCGGGTGAGTGCGGGTGGGTTGCCTGCGCTTCCTTTTGCTCCTTCAGCTGCTGCCCTCTTGGGGGAGCATCAGCGGGGGCCTGGGTCACAGCTGCCCTGCCGGGTGGACTTGGGTCTCCCCGGCGCCTGGCGCAGCAGAGCTGGACATCCAGAAAGGCCTGCTGGGGCTCGCGGGAGCGAGCAGGCCGACTGCGACACACGCTGGGTGTGACGGCCCAGACGCCGGCGGGGTGGGAGCGGCCTGGAGGGCAGTGGGCGGTGCAGGGCGCCAAGGGGCTCGGGCTCACGGCATCCCGGCCCCCCGAGGGCCGCCGGTCTATCCACAGCGGCCGGCATGTTTGCCGCCAACCTGACCCTGGGGCTGTACGTGCATTTCGGTCCCAAGTCTCTGGCCCCCAACAGCACCGTGGGCCTGGAGCGTGCGGCCCTGGCGGGCACGGAGCAGCCCCTGGCCACGCCCACCAGCTACCTCACCCTGGTGCCCCTGCTGGCCACCATGCTCTTCATCATGGGTAGGTGCGGCCGTGGAGGGGTGGGGGTGGGCCAGCGTCATGCGCTCGGATGGGCTGGGGTGCTGCTGTCTCGGTGGTTGGGGAGGGTCTCCCAGCAGCTCCAGGGAGACACCAAGGCCTCCCCCGGCCCCCAGATGGGGTTTGAGCGCGCCCTCCCCCCCCCCCCAACTCCCGGCAGGCTACGCCATGGGCTGGGGGCCCATCACCTGGCTCCTCATGTCGGAGATCCTGCCCCTGCGGGCCCGCGGCGTGGCCTCAGGGCTCTGCGTGCTGGTCAGCTGGCTTACTGCCTTCGCCCTCACCAAGTCCTTCCTGCTGGTGACGGTGAGTACTTGGCCCACGCGAGGGCGTCTCCTTGTGTCCCCTCAGCCTCAGCACACGCTCCCTTCACACCAGGCCAGGGACCAAGTGACAGCGTAGCAAAGGCTCCTTCAGTTCAGCAAACACTCGGCTCAGGGAACTGTTGGGAGAAGTCAGGCAGCTGACCCCCAGACCGGGGTGGGACCACAGAGCCAGGCCCGCCCGCCCTGCCGCACCCTCCTGGGCAGTGAGCGTGGTCTTCCCGCCGGTGGGCAGCTCGGGTCTCTCAGCCGAGTGCTTCCCCGTCCTAACTTGGCTCAGACTCCCAGCAGGCCCTGAAGCCAGCCGCAGTCCCCAGTGCCCAGGTGGGAGGCTCTGACGCAGACAGCTTGGGCAGGGCCTGTCCTGGTGCAGTCAGTGGGTCAGGGCAGCGTGGGGGCACCCAGAGAGGTGCCAGCAGGAGGCAGAGCGATGGTGGAGAGGAGGGGGCGGCAGGCAGAGTAGGAGCACACCCCCAGCCGTGCCGTGGTGGCGGGCCTGCTGCAGGCAGGCGTGTGGGAAGGCTGAGAGGTAAGGTGGGCTTTGGAACCAGGGAGAGGCTGGTATCTGGGGCCAGGGTGGGCTCCAGCTCAGAGGAGGAGGTCAGTCCCAGGGCCCAGCACCAGAGGAGGGCTGCCTGCAGCCCCGGAGGGCCTCGAACACCCTGCTAAAGCGGCTGGATTTCCTGCGGGCGGTGGGGAGCCCCAGGGTGTCTGACGGGTAATGAGATGGAGCGCCGCACCCCAGGCTGGCTAGCACGAGCTGAGCCAGAAGCTGACGCTGGCTCCCTGTGACCCGCGCGCTCTCCCCCACCAGAACGCCTTTGGCCTGCAGGCCCCCTTCTTCTTCTTCGCCGCCGTATGCCTGGTGAACCTGGCCTTCACCGGCTGCTGCGTGCCTGAGACCAAGGGCCGGTCGCTGGAGCAGATTGAGTCCTTCTTCCGCACCGGGAGGAGGTCCTTCCTGCACTAGGGAGGGTCCCCACCGGAGAGGGCCACACCCCTGGGCGGTGGAGCTGGGCTCTGGCCCCGAACCTGCACCCTGCATCCAGGAGGCAGCAGCAACCCGCCACCGACGCAGGCACAGGAGGGCGGCCCTGAGGCCTGACAGCCCTTGGAACATGTGCCAGCCCTGAGCAGGCCCTGGGCAGGCAGCGCTGCCGGCCAGCGGCCTCACACACCCATCCGCTGGACCTGCCGGCAGAGGCGGCCATCACACAGCCCCAGGCCAGGACAAGGCCTCGCTAGGAGACCTCATGCTGAGGACAGACGGGCCGGTGCTGGTGGACTGGCTCTGCACAGGGACACGGCCCCCATCCGGCTGCTCCCATCGCCTGGCGGCCGTGCAGGGACCAGGACAGGAAGCTGCACCTGTGAGGCCTGTGGACACCACAGGGGACGCGCTGGACGCCCACCGGCCAGGGCACAGTACCCAACATGGACTCTGCCTCCTACACCCACCCCGCTTCCGGAACAGGAAGTGCTTGAGGGCGAGTCGTGTTCACCGTATTTATACCAATAAATGAGAGGAGGGCGTGGGGAGTACTCCCGGTGGGGGAGACCCCCCAGCAGCCAGGTCAGACCCAAGACTCAGCCGAGGTTGCCAGGGCCTGCTTCCCTAGGCCACCCCAGTCTGCCCACAGCGAGGCAGAAGAAAGGGGTGAGAGCCGGGGGTCCCCAGCCGTGAGGTTCCAGCTCCTCCTAGCTGTGTGCTTAGAAGAGCCACCTGCGCCGTCTGAGACGCTGGGAGCAGGCCGCACGGCACCCTGAGGACATGGCGGGTTCCCCCGGGGCTGGGGGCCCCTGCTCAGCTGCTCTGGGGTCGGGGCATCCCTTCCGGACCAGAGGGGAAAGGTAATGAGCAGAGCGCGGGAGAGAGCACACAGACCGCCATCAGGCTTTATTGCTCAAAACGCAAGGCAGACACGGAGAGTCAACAAGGGCCGGGGGGGACAGAGCCCAGACCCCAGGGCGGGCGAGCCCTGGCCACCTCGGCGGGTGACCTGCCCACTCTGGCCTGTGACCCGGGGGCTGGACGGCCTGCCCAACACCCGCCAGCTTCCTCAGAGGCCAGAGACACAACCCTGCTCCACACAGAGCCAGCTCTTCCCTCCCGCAGCCAGGAGACCCCTGGTCAGCAAGCAAGGAGACCCCAGTCAGAAGAGAGACCCCCATCTGCAGGGAGGCCCTGTCAGCAAGGAGACCCTGTCAACAGGGAGACCCCAGTCAGCAGGGAGACCCTAGTCAGCAGGAGACTCCCCACATCAGCAGGGAGACCCAGCAGAGGCAGGAGTGACCCCAGAGCCCCACCTCCTGGGGAAGGATGAGCCAGGAAGGATGGGCAGGGCCCTCGCTCCTCCAGGGAGGTAGACAGTCTGATCCACGGCACACACAGGAGACACACGCGCACACCCTGCCGGCCTGGAGAGGCCTACAGCTCATAGCCCTCTGACCCCGGCGCTGGCCTAAGGAAGGTGGTCCCGGAGGACCCCTGAAGGCACGTGTCCCGCGGGGCCAGCCGCACTGTAGGCCCTGTTTCCCCGGAGCTCAGCCTGGCCGGGCTCCCTGGAGAGCTGCTGGGTGGGGGGCGCGCTGCTATCCCCGGGACAGGGCCTGCCTCCCAGCCGCCAACCCTAGCGAACCCCAGAGATGAAAGTCCATCTGGAAGCAAAGATTGGGTGCCGCCCTGGGGCTGGCTCCAGAAGGCGGGAGCAGCTGCCCAGGGCCCTGGGGGTAGCAGGGGCAGAGCCCCAGAGCCGTGAACGGCTGGCCCGGGCCGGCCAGGCCCAGCAGAGAGGCCTGCTCCTGCGCTCATCCACGGTGACGGGACCAGGGGCCGGAGCACGCCCCGGCCAGCGGTCAGGCTGCCAGGGCTGGCTGCCGGCGGGGGCACTGGAGGGGCATCTGGGGGTCCCCGCGGAGGAGACTGGTGGGGCCTGGGTGGTGGTGGGAGGCCGGGGGCGGCCAGGCAGAAGCGGCCCAGGAAGCTCAGCTCATGGGGTACGCTCCTGCCTGGGGGCCAGGAGGCCCGAGTGGACGTGCCCCCGCCTGGAGACAGGACCGACGTCCCCAGGAGCAGCTCCTCCCAGGCCTCCAGCCGGTCACAGTGGGTGGTCCTGCCAGCCACAGGAAGTCTTGAAACCCACCCCATGGCCTGCGGCCGGCCAAGCCGGGCCAGCTGGGAACAGCGGGGCCAGGGGGCTGTCTGTGCGGAGCCCTGCAGCTGGTCACCCGAGGCTCCTTCTGCTCGCCCTGCGGCCTCTGGTGAGGCCCTCACCCTGCCCCTCAGCGCTTAGCTCTGGGTGATGCCAAGGGCGGGGCAAGGGGGGCAGAGAGAGGAGGACTCCAGGCGTGGGGACAAGCGAGAGGGGCTGAGAGAACCAGACACGGGCTCCTCCCCAGACCCCTCGGGGTCCACGCTCCTCGGCACACGCTCACACAGACCAGGGGGCGAGCGGGGGCAGGAGAGCCCCCCGACCCCCTCACAGCTCCCCCTCCAGGGCGTCCGTGAGCTTCTCCTCATCCACCTGCTGTCTCTGCTGCTGGATCCTGGCGTAGGAGATCGCGTCGCCCCTGGGGAGACAGGGCAGTCAGCACCCCACGGGGGACAGACCCGACACGCAGCCGCCCGGCCTCTGCCCCGTTCCTGGCCTGGGGCCCTGGGGGTGCCTGCCTAGCGTCTGACGCACCCCCTGCTTTCCCGAGACGAGACCCTGTCACTGAGGATCGCAAAGACCCATCCTGTCGCCTCTGAGAGTGGCCTGGGCTGCCGGGGACGTGAGTTGAGGAGGACTGGGACCCTCAGGCTGGGCTCTGCGGGACTGGGGGGGGCATGGGAACACCGAGCCGGGAGCGGACTCTACAGGCAGAGGCTCTCCAGGAGCTGTGCCCCTACGTCCCTGCCATCTTTACGCGCCAGGAGTCCTGTGAGTTCTCCTGCCTCCTTAGAGCTCAGACGCCCGGGAGACGCTGACGAGGGTCACTGATGGCGGGAAACAGGGCCGCTCCCAGACCTGCATCCCCGAGAGGCTCCGGAGGGAGAGACCACCCCCACCCCCACCCCCACCGCAGCCGGGCCGGGACCAGCAAACGCACTTTTTGCCCAGCGCGGACAGCCCATACAGCACTCCGGTGGCGAAGGCGATGGCGTTGCCCAGCAGGGTGGTCAGGGTCAGGCTGATGACGATGGGAACAACCGCCATCCTAGGGGAGAAGCAGAGGTCAAGGGGCATGCCCACCCACCCGTGGCCACGACACCCATTCCTGCTGCCCAGGCTCACCCAGCCCCTTCCTGGACAGCGGGCACAGGAAGGGTCCCCCGGCATGAGCCGGGACACAGGCTCACGATCGGGCTTCATAGAGCCTCAAGCACCCCTGAGCCTGTCAAAACTCTGCGCCCTGGGGAGAGAGCCCAAAGCGTTCATCCGGAATCTGGGGAGACCTCCCTGGTGGCTCAGTGGTAAAGAACCCCCCGGCCAATGAAGCAGACATGGGTGTGATCCCCAGTCACCCCCCACGCCACTGAGCAAGGGAACCCTGGGCCCCAACTCCTGCGCTCCCGCTCTAGAGAGCCCGCGCTCTGCAGCGGGAGCCACGCAACAGGAAGCCTGCAGACCACGGCCGGAGAGCAGCCCCCCTGCTGCAACTAGAGAAGCCTGGACAGAGCAGCAAGGGCCTGGCACAACCGAAACACAGATAAAATTATTTAAAAAAAAAAAAGATTTTTGAAAGGGTCCATGATCCAAAAGGGTTGAAACAGCGCTGAGATGGTCCAAGCCCTCAGTGTGCATAGATACAGGCAGAGGAGAAAAATCCAGTGTCAGGTCAGGCCCGTGCTGGCCTTGTGACTCAGGGCATGTTATTCAACTGAGGCCCAATCTTGCTATGGTGAGGTGGGATCAAATCTCAGAGGTTTGTGAGATGAAGCAGGCAAGGCGTGTTGACTACTTAACGCCTGGAACAGCATAAGCAGTAAATAAACTAAGGCTCTTGGTGGCGCAGTAAAATCAGCCACATCTCAACAAGGAAGGTTCCAAAGGTTAAACTGCACGGGGCTTCCCTGTGGCGAGGCGCACACGGAGCGCATCACCGGTGAGGCAGCCCCTGCTCTGTCTGGTCCCGCGGGCGCCACCGGGAGGAAGGTGGCCGCTCTGGCTCACGTGTCCACGGGGTCAGTGCCGGGTCCTGGCTGGGACGTCCGGACCAGTGGCAGCAATCTGGGTTAACACTACACGCAATGAGGACAAGACTGCAGCCTCTCCTTGGGCTTGACCAACTGAATTCTATCTGCATTTGCATTCTGGCGGGATGTGTGGTCATGAGGTTTTACTGGAGTTATAAAATTTCCCAGTGATAAAATAATAATAGAAACTGTGAAGGAGAAAAGAGACCTTGGGGAAAAAATCTTCTGTCAAAACAAAATTAAAGGCAAACAACAGGCTGGAAATATTTTTACAGGAAACATAATAAAAGATGATGGAATCTTTAATATAGAAAACACATGCAACTTACTAAGTAAGACATTATGATGTCAATGGGTAAAAAGGAAACTTGACCATTAATTACCAAAAAGGAAAATGCAATTAGTAAAAGCATAGAGAAAAAGACTTCACCTCTTGGCTAACAGATACAAACGTGTAAACGGCACATGGCCCAGGGCCAGGGGCAAGGAGAAAGAGACCCAGGGAACCTCTGCAAATTGTGGAAAACAATTTAGCCACACGTTGGAATCATTTAAACGATCATAATCTTTGACTGAGTAACTCCACACCTGGAAACAGATCCTAAGGAAATCATCAGAAACACAGACATTTTTAGCACCAAGATGTTCACCGCAGCCTGATCTGTACTTCAGTTCACAAATTAAGAGAAGCACGACACATCCAGTGGAATAAATATTTCTATCACTAAAAGTCATCTTATGAAGCCTTTGCGGTAAAACTGAAAACGTTTTTACCATGATGTTAAGGGGGAAAAACCAGGACACAAATTTACTTGCAATGGTTAAAACTGGGTGAGAAACCGGTTTTTAAAAATGCCTGCAGACAGACTGAAAGAACACATATCAAAATGTAACAGGTAGTGGGGCTTTGAGTAACAACTTTCTCTTTTCCAGGTTATCTTTAACAAACATACGTTACTGTTAGCATTTTAAAATACATTTAAAAAATAAAGATCAAGGCAAAGGACATGCCTACAGGTATTTCATATTCCTCTGTGATCAGACACAGGGGGAAGCAGCTCTAGAACCGAACACACATCTTGTGTTCAGACTGTCACAACCACTGGCCTCCAGGAAGGGAAGAAACCTTTGAAATAAAAGCCTCCATGTTGACGCCTAAGGATAATCCAGATAACCACTCCTCCTGCAGCTGCCGGGAGCTGTTAACAGCCTCCCAGATACCAGCCGCTATTCTAGCAGCTGCATGAGACACATCCTGAAGTTAGTTCAACCTCAGGGTTCAAACGCGAGGACTCAGATGCTGAACTTGTCACTAGAAGCGGGAAAATCCGAGAAAAGCGTGTTTGGAGGCCCTATTTCCTGTTCTTCCCCCTTCTGTGTTAGGACACCTAGGTCAGCCCCTCTCCTGAAAGGCTGCACAGAGGGACACAAGGATCTACCAGAATCTACCCAACAACTCCGAACGGATGGGCCAGCAGCCCAGGCGAGTCTCCTTTCTGCTATTACCCACCATGCTGCAAGGTGTACGGACCTCACGTCTGAAGCCTGTGCAGAAGCTGAGGCTTGTGGACGCAGAACCGCTGGATCACCTCGTAGAGCGGGCCCACCATGTGACGGCACAAAGGCCATCCCCGTCTAAACCTCCACGGGGAGGACACCGTAGTGGCCAGCCGTCCCCTCCCCGCTCCCGGCCAACACCGCCGCGTGGGGCAGAGGCAGGGTCTGGGGGAGCCGAGTCACGCCCGGCCCGCAGCCCCTCACCCGCAGTAGAAGACGGCCTTCTGCCAGGAGCGCAGCCGGTCCGCCTTGGCCGCCACGGCGTTCGCAAACTCCATGAACTGGCAGCAGAAGGGGGCCTCGCACAGCAGCAGGACAGAGGCGTTCATGCTGGAGGGCCGGGGAGAGGAGAAGGCTGACACCGGGCCAGGCTGGCGGGCCCTGGCGCCCGTGTCCCCGGGATGCCACCCCTCCCGCTCCCGGCTGCTCATCCCACCAGGCTCCGAGACGAGCCAGAACAGGACGGCTGGAGCAGGGCGCCCAGTGCAGAGCCGAGGCTGGGGGCTGCCACGGCCCCCCTCAGGGGGCTCCCACAGAGGAGCCCAGGGCCCAGTCGCAGTGACCAGACCCTGGGCCCTTCCATCCACCCCCAGCCTGGAGGGAAAGGGCCCCCGTTTGCCCCAAGAACCCCCTGAGCCCCGGAGCAGGAACTGTTCTGCACAACTCACACCCCCCCCAGGTGCCCGAGTCCCCCGCACACCACCAGCATCCGGCAACCCTCACGGACCAGTGCTCCCAGCTCGACCCCCGGGGGCTCCCCCAGCCCTCCTGGGAGGTGAGGCTCTGCACACACCCCCACCCCCCAGGCAGGACCGTCACACGCTTACTCACATCATCCACACGCCGGCCGCGATGTTCAGAGGGTGGATGGTGATGCAGTTGAAGAGGCCCGAGATCGCACAAGCTGTAAAGAGAGACACACGAGCGAGAGTCGGCCGGGGGAGGCCGCCAGGGGAGATGGCTCGAGACGGCACAAGAAGCCCTTCTGACCCAGCCCCAGGCTCTCCTCACAGCTCCCAAACATCTCCCCTCAGACAGCTGGCCCAAGCAAGGCCAGCACACAGCTCCACAGACCGGTGAGGACAGCCTCAGGCAGGTGAAGCAGTTTGCCCAGACCCCACGGCCAGAGCGCAGCTGGATCCCGGAGCTGGCTTGCTCAAGGGCTCAGCGAGGGCTTACCGAGGGCATCCTGCCCTCTCTCTGTTCCGGGCCTGGGGGAGCCTGCCTTCTGAGCCCCAGCTGTCCCGACACCCACCCGGCAAGGTGCACAGCATCAAAGAGAGACCATCTCTCAAGGGCTCGGGGCAGGGCCGGCGGCACCACTCATGGCGCAGGCCGCGAGAGAAGCCCTCTGGGTGTGGGTGCGGACAGGGCTGCCCCTCTTGGAACAGAAACTGGGGCCAGGTCAGCCTGGGTCACAATCCCCGCTCTGACCACAACCCAGCCCAGTGACTCTAGGTGCAGTCTTTTTCACCTTTCCAGGCCTGTTTTCTCTCCAGCCCAGCCCGCCCACCCGGAAACACCCAGGGCCTGCGGCAGGGAGGGGACATCCTCTGCTACCCCGGAAAGTGGCTTCCCTGGGGCCCCAAACGTGGAGCCAGCTCACCCCTCCCGACAGCCTCCCACGGCAGGGTCTGTGCACTCGCCTCCCTCCGTCCCCAGGGCCCCAGCCCGCTTCACCAAGAACTCCAGGAGCCTGCCAGGCTGGGCCAGGAAGCCAGTTGCTGGGCAGGAAGCTGCCCCCCTCCACCAAGGCAGCAATGAGCAACCAGTTCATTAAATTTGCAGTAGCTCCCTCCGTACCTGATCCCTGAGAAGGCCTAGAACCCTCCTGATGTGTTCCCATGTAACCCTACACAGACAGCAAGCGATGGAAGACGAAACCACGTGAAGTGAAGGGGACCGCCCTGTGCGCCGCCCCCGCCCAAGGTCTCCTGCAGTGACAAACGCGCTCTGCCTTACTAAAGGTGGCACCTGTCCTGGGTCGTCACACTCATTCAGGCAGCGGGGCTCCCCAGGGCCACAGATATGAGTGCCCACAACATGACACTGCTTCTGCCCGACGGTCCGCTGTGCCTGGTCTCACCTGACAGAGGCCCATTCGTCCTGCCTTCCACCTCTACCCCCATGTCTACCAACAGCCAACCTTCCGGAAGGACCAGGTGTCAACCCAGCCAGGAGCCCTTTAACCATCAAGGGCTGGAAGATGTCCCCTCGGGGGCCTCCGATGCTCTTGCCAAGTGAGGGAGGTGTCCAGGGCCAGCCTGTCTCCTCCAGATGACAATCAAGACCCCGAGGAAACGCCCCTCCAAGGCCCCCGACCTGCGGAAGGTGGTGCTCCCGCACAGCGACCACACAGAAGCAGGAGCTTTGTCTGAACTCGAGTCTCATCTTTGAGACTCCTCTGTGCTTTGCAATCTACCCTGTGTTATATGATGTTGGCGATCCACACGACAATCACGTTCCCAAACCTGCAGGTGAAAGTGACATTTCACGGTGAAGCCACAGGTCTCTCTTCATCTTCACGGGTCAGTACCCCAACACCGTGAACTCCTGGAGCGGCCCAGGTATCCTACTTCAAAAGCACAGAGCTGGATAGGATACCAGGGTTAACAAGGGACTCAGCCTCATGGCTCAGCTGGTAAAGCGCCTGCCCGCCCGCGATACAGGAGACCCAGGCTCGACTCCTGGGTCGGAAAGATCCCCTGGAGAAGGAAATGGCAACCCACTCCAGTATTCTTGCCTGGAGAATCCCATGGACAGAGAAGCCTGGCAGGCTACAGTCCACAGTCCATAGGGTCGCAAGAGTCAGACAAGACTTAGTGACTAAACCACCAGCAGGGTCTTAGGTATGATCCTTCAGAGTCTGGGTAGCTGAGGGCTACCGGCAGGGCTGAGGACCCCGAGGCAGAGGGAGGAGGGTGACGGCCACAGGACACAGTCAGGCCCTCCCCCTCCCCCCACGCCTCATCAGTGTCAGTTCCACAGCAGCCCCACTTTGATCTGCCAGGGAAACAGCTGCCCAAACTCTGAAGGATCATACTTAAGACCTGACCAGTCTCTCCTACAAAGTCAAAAGCATACTTCTGAATCGTAGTGACAGGGACTCAGAGGCCCTTTGGTGACTGGCAGAGGGCCTGTCCCACTCTGGCCCCTGGAGAGCGGCACGCTCCTAACCTGCACTCCTGGGCTTTCTTCGGGCCTCCACCCACTTGGGAGGGACCCTAAAGAGGAGCTCCTTCTGGCATATCTGATCAGGGTCCGCCTGGCCCCGGCCCTCTGTGCCAGGCACTCACTGTTCAAATCCTGAGAACGCCTGGACAAACAGACACTCCCTTTCCAAGACCTCGGGCTGTGCCCGCCCCAGTCCAGTAATTCACAAGGCTGTGGGTAGCAGCACCATTCAACTAGACTGAGGCTTGCCTCAGAAGACCTGCCACAAGATCTTTCTCTCACTGAATAGCAGGTCCGCCTTCCTATACCGGCTCTTTTGGGGGTGGCTGTGCTAAAAGAGCCTGGTTTCCCGCAAAACTTGAGGTTCGGGGTGTGTCCAGGACGAGCCTGTGTCCCGGGAACCAGAGGAGGGCGATGCGAGGCGCTGCTGCGGCTGAGTTGACAGCCGGAGGCAGAGCTGACATCAAAGGAAGCGCACCGTCTCCAAGTGGACAGCGAGGACCCAGAGGAGGGGCCACCTCCCTTCCTCGGGGATCACCTGCTCCCTGACACCACCACCCGCCCCTCGGGAAACCTGGCCAGACCTGCACCCGCCCCACGTGTAAACAACCTTCGCCCAGAGGATAAGGCGACCGCCGTCCGCACGCGCAGCAGTCAGCAGGCGGGGCTGCCCTCCAGCCAGGCGCGTCGGCGGGGAGGGGCGGCGGGGAGGCCACGTCGGGCCGGCAGCTCCCCGGGCCGGTCACGCTCCTCGCCCCGGAACCCCGGCCGCCGGCCGGTAACCATGGCAACCACAGAAGCTCCCGCTTCCCGCGCGCCCCGCGCGCCCCGCAGACTGCATCCCGAGCGGGTCCCTTCCCGGTGGCACGCGGGGTGGGGGGCGCGGGGCCGAGCCGGGTACTCACAGACTGCCCCTAACACTCCCGACAGGCGACACAGCCAGCGGTACCACCACGTCATGCCCTCCTCCTGCGCGGGCTGCGCCGAGCTCGCGGGCGCCACCGCCGCTCCGCCCGCGCCGCTCATGGTGCCGCCGTTCGGCGCTGCCCGCCGCGCGCACAAAGGGCCGCGGAGCCGGCCGCGTCGTCCCGGCGCGCGGCCTTGTGGGAGAGGCGGCCGCTTATTAGCATAGGGGGCGGGGCTGGCGGGGCCGGGCGGAGGGAGGGCGCCCGGGAGGCCCGGACTTATTAGCGTAGGGGCGGGGCGTCGTGTTATTAGCGTAGGGGGCGAGGCCCTCCGGAACCTGGACGGAGAGCGCCCGGGGACTTCACGCTTATTAGCATAGAGGCGGGGCTTCGTGTTTATTAGCATCGGGGGCGTGGCCCGCTGAGACCTAAACAGAGAGCGCCCGGGGGCCTCGCGCTTATTAGCTAGGGGGCGGGGCCGCGGCGAGATGCGGCCGAGAGGCCCGGGCTTATTAGCATAGAGGCGGGGCGTCCTGATCATTAGCACAGGGGCGTGGCCGCGGGTACCTGGACTCTGCGCGCCCGGCCCCCTCGCGCTTACTGTCGCAGGGCTGGGCCCTGCCCCGCGGGACTCTCCGGCGGTCAGCATCCAGACCCAGACTAGCAGAGGGGTGGGGCGTCGCAGGGAAGAGACAGGCGCGCGGGCATCAGGGCCTCGGGATTCCAGCCTCCCTCCCCAGGTAGACCGACGACCGCTAGCGGTGGCCGGGGGTTTCCTGGAATCTGGTGTGGATGTGGAGCCCGACCGCGGCCAGGGAATTCCCGTCGTGCGGTGGGCCGGGTTTACAAACCGTGTTTGGGCAGGCTGGATAAAGAAAACGCCACTCAGACGGAACGCTCCGTTTATTTGTACCCGAGGGGCTGGGAGCCGGCTTTCAGGGAGGGTCCCGCCTCCCACCCTCTAGTGTTCTGCCTATTGGAGGAGGCACTCAGACACCAGAGTCAGCTCTCCAGGGCTGGACGGACACCTGCCAGGTGTTCATAACTGTCAGGCGCCTTCCTTTCCCTACCGGGCCTGGGAGGAAGCGTTCCACTGGGTCCACTGGGCAACTTAGGGATGCGCTTGGAGAGGAAGCTGAGGCAGGGGATCGGCCGGCTAAGGAGCTCTCGTGTGGAGGGCCCAGTACTGGCCCCGAAGGCTGGCCTGTGCTTCCAGGAAGCCCTGGCTAAACTCCATCTCTGCCTGGCTGCCCTCTGACTCCCAGTAAAGCGTCTGCTGCCCACGAAACGCCATTGTCCTCAGGCTGCGGATGTCCCGGATCTGTGAGGAAAGGGGCAGCCCAAAGGACCAACCACAAGTAATAATTAGCACAAGCCCTTAATGTACAAAGTAGCATACACCCAGGTCACACAACAGCCCGTCACGAAGACACTGTTATTCTGCCTGAGCAACTGAGGCTCAGAGAGGTGGTACTCCTTCCTCAAGGACACACAGCCAGAATGCCAGAGCTGGGGTCTGAGCCCAGATTTGTACAGAGGCCAGACAGCCTCCTGCAGGGAGCCGATACCTTACAGAGGCCAGTTCTCCCAGCACACACAAAAGTTCATCGAGGAAGGGCTTGGCCTACTCTTCTAGTAAAATTATCTGAGGGTCTAAAATTATGCTTCAGTCCTGGGTGAACTGGCTGTCTACATCAGCCAGTTCCTGTATTTCCTTCTTGTAGGGAGTTCAAGAAACATTTGTTGGTGAATAAGTGGAAGAAACTTTTCTCTCACTCATTCATTGATTTTGAGGATTTTAGTCTGAAGTAAACTCGGTGGGCCCAGCAACCCTCCAGTCCAGTCCCTGCTCCCTGTCCCCAGGGACGGCTGTCCAGAATGATAGCAGAAGTCAGCCCCTTCCTGTCCCCATCCCAGCAGCCTCACCAAGATGTAGCTGGCATCAGTTCCCTCGGCTCTGGTGCCCCTGTCCACGGTCAGGGCATGGATGGCAATCCGGGCCTGCGGGGCCACGTCGATGAAGATGCGACAGCCCCCCACGTTCCTCCCACCCGGACTCATCAATGGGCTCGAGATTTCACCCCGGGGTCCAAAGAGCTGCGTGTCACATCCTGAAGGGGAGAGCAGGTGGACAAACTGGGTGTGGACTGTCTCACAAACAGAGGATGCCCCAGGAATGGCTGCTCTTGCCAGAGGCCAGGGCAGCTCACAGCTGGGGAGCAGTGGGGATCAGTGCAGCACCACACTCAGGATCAGGGCCCCCCAGCAGAAGACCCCACTGAACCCCATCTCTACCACTTCCTGGCTGGGTGACCCTGATGAAGGCTTTAAATGCTCTGGGCTTCAGTTCCTTCTGTAAAGTGAAGAGGACAACAGCACACACTGGGCAGGGCAGACTTTAAGAGGACTCAGCGCAGTCACGTGCAAAAGGGCTTCACACTGAACCCGGCCCAGGGGCAGCCCTCCTAAGCCTCCCCCGAGGCAGGTGCCTGTGCATGAGGAGCCTGGGAAGTGAGGAGCGATGACCAGGCCAGCAGCCAGGGCCTGTGCTTCTTGCTGAGAGGCCAAGGAAGGAGGGGTCAGGGTCCCACTTCCCACCTGAGGTCTGGGGGACCCAGAAGTGCCTGGAACCCCGGGGGAAGCCACCTTCCAGCAGCTTGGGCTGCAGGAAGAGGGCAAGACCCACCCCCCCCCTCAAAGCAAGCCAGAGGGCTATCCATGGATGCGCTGGGGCCCCAGGCTTGCAGGGCTCCCGGCCACTGTCCTGCACACGAGGTGCATGTGCACACACACCCCGCTCTGCAGAGGATGAGCTGAGAGGACAGTGCACTCAGTGGGGCTGGGCAAGGCAGCTTGCAGAAGGCCCTTAAAGGATCCTGAGGGACCTGAGTGCCAGGCCAGGGTGTGGGGCTGCGGTGGCCTGAGGGAGGGTGTGCGCCCGAGTGCCGCGGGGGCCAAAGAGGAAGGGAAGCCACACGTGCAGGGAGCAGGTGTCGGGGGCCTGGAAGGCACCGCATTTCATTCGCAGTCAGCTCATTACTCTGCCGACAAAGGTCCGTCTGGTCAAAGCTACAGTTTTTCCAGTAGTCATGTATGGATGTGAGAGTTGGGCTATAAAGAAAGCTGAGCACCAAAGAATTGATGGTTTCAAACTGCGGTGTTGGAGAAGACTAGAGTCCCTTCGACTGCAAGATCAAACCAGTCAAGTCTAAAGAAAATCAACCCTGAATATTCATTGGAAGGACTGATGCTGAAACTAAAGCTCTAATACTCTGGCCACCTGATGCAAAGAGCCGACTCAGTGGAAAAGACCCTGAGGTGGGGAAAGATTCAGGGCAAGGGGAGAAGGGGACAACAGAGGATGAGATGATTGGATGGCATCACAGACTCAATGGATATGAGTTTTGAGCAAACTCAAAAATAATGAAGGACAGGGAAGCCTGGCGTACTGCAGTCTATGGGGTCGCAGAGTCGGACAGAAATGAGAAACTGAACAACAACAGCTCAGTTCTCTGTCTGCCTGGCCCACCAGCCCATCAGGACTGGCCCCGTTGGCAGGTTCTGGGCAGGTGGGGAGGCTCCGTCACCTCGCCGTACCTCGGGGGAAGGCTCCCGGGGCAAGCTGGCTTGAATACCGCAGCAGCACTCCGCCTCCAGCCTGCACGAGACGCTGCCTCACCAGCAGCGTGTTGGCTTGGGAGCTGAAAGCCATGCCAGCCGGCTTCCCGCACATCTTCCTCCACACGAGCCGGCCCCAAAGCAGCAGCATCTCCCCTGGGAAGGGGCAGTGTAGTGAGGACCCAGCACCCCCAGTCCAGCGGCAGCCCAGTGGCCTGGGGCAGACTCAGCTGAGCTCAAGTCCCGACGCTCCCGCTTACTGGCCATGCAACACTAAGGAACTCCACGTGTAACTTAATCTCTGCTAGCCTCAGTTTCCTCATCTGTGAAACAGGGACAACCACATCCCAGTCCTGAGCAGGCTGAAGTGATTACACGTGGGGAGGCACTTGGAGCATGCCCCCAGGCATGGGGCACCCTTGAGTTACCCTCACTGGCATCCCCAGACCCCAGCACTGGCAACAGCTGCTCCCGTGGCCCCAGACATACCAGCACTGCAGTTGAGAGAACCTTCCAGGACCCGGAGGGTCACCACTTCACCCAGGGGCCGCCCGATGGCCACCGCACAGTCCGCCCGCACCATGCCTCGCATGTCGATGATTCCCGTTGGCTCAAGGTGCTGCCGGCCACAGACACCTGGCAAGGGAGCAGCAGGAGGGCAGGTGAGCGGGGCTTCCAGGCGGGGCGACCCGCAGGGCAGGGCCGCAGGAGGAGCTTGGGAGCTGGGGCGGCTCATGTCCTCCCAGGCCCCATCGGAAGGCTTCTCGGGTGAGAAGGGGGCTGCGTGGGTCACAGCGTCACCACCCCAGGCACAGAGCCAGGCCTGGTGCGCCAGTGGGTCACACGGGCAGGGCTTCTGACTCTTCTCAACCTTCGGGTCCCTCTCCCCGATGATAATAAAAGTGAGCTTGCACTTTCCCAGTGAGGCAGAGGGCCCAGCCTCCCAAGCCACCCCTCTAGCTCAGCCGCGCTCGGCCCAGCGTCTGGAGTGCTGCAGCCACTGGTCTACCCCACTCCGGGAGGTCCCCACGAGGAGCGCGGTCTGACTCTCCCTGATGAAGATGCCTGTGCCCACCCCTCCTGCAGCCGCCCCACACAGAAAGAAGGAATGAACCTAACTGGTCTCCACTGGGCTTTCCTGGGGCCCGGGCAGGCGTCCTTGAGCTGGGGAGAGGAGGCGGGCATGGGGCTGGGGCCACTCCGGGGACGCAGCTGGGGCAGCTGTGGTCTGGCCTGGAGTGGCGGCTTCCTCGTGGGGTGCCGGGCTGGCCGTCCCTTGCCCCGCGCAGGGCCCAGCCCAGCAGCCCCGCACGGTCAGAGGCTTGGGCAGCTGCTGGCAGAAGTCTGCGGGCACAGGCACCCGGGCCCGGGGTCCTAGGCAGGCGTCATGCCGACGCTGGATGCCCTCCCCACACGAGACGGAGCACTGCCAGGGAAGAGGGACAGAGTGAGGCTGACCCTGCTGGGGCAAGACGAACACAGTGGTTGACCAGAGGCCAGGCGGGAGTTGATATAATCTCTCCCCAATACAGGAGGCGAGCACATGTGCCCATTCTCCAGATGAGAAGACTGAGGCTCAGAGAGGTCACCCTGCCAGGGTCATAGAGGGAGGAGGAGCACAGATTCAAACCCGGGTCTCTCACTGTCGCCCTCCGGGCCCCCTGAGTGGGCACCGGTGACTTCCTCCTTCTGCCCTCCGTCACTCAATGCAGCACAGTGTCCACCCTGCCATCCCGCCTCGGGCCGCCCCTGGCGGCCGTGTGCTCCGCCTCTTCTCCCCTCCGCGCTGTGAACGAGCCCTCCAGGGGGAGGGACCCGGCTCTGTCTACCTTTGTCTCTCCAGGGTCTTGCAAGGTGCTGGGTGCGGGATGGCAGCTGCTCACCTTCCGGAGTTATCAGTCCTTCCTCTTCCGGCGTCTCCAGACCTCGGGCCTCTGAAGGCCTACCTGTCCCCTGACACCTCTAGGCCTTGCTGTGTCTTCCATCCCTGGGTGCCCTAACAGGCCTGGCTCTCCCCACTCCTTTCAGGGGATCACGACCCGCCCCCCCACGTCCCCATGCGTGAGGACCCTCGGCCGACGCACTGGCCGGCCAGACCCAGCTGCAGTGCTTACCTGCGTCCAGGCGCTGACGTGCCACCGGTAAGCACAGTCAGTGATGACGCAAGGGATGCTGGCCTGCGGCCGCACCAGACCTGCACAGGCCGCCCCGTCCACCTCCGTGTCCTTGCCGCTGTCCAGCCGCACACAGGCCACCGAGCGTGTGGCCGTGCCAAGCCCACAGCTGGCTGAGCACGGGCCGAGGGACGTGACTTTCCACCTGCAGCAAGAGAAGACCCCAGAGAGAGGCTCGGCTCCCCCAGAGGTGGCGCTGCCCAGGGGAGCTCCTCAGACGGCCAGCCAGGACCGGTTCCAGGGCCCCTGGGGGCGTCCAGCAGCGCAGCCCCTGGGCCCCTCCTGGCTGATCACGGGGCTGAGCGGCACGGGGGAGGCTCTGCCGGAAGGAGAGCTCTATTTCCTTAAGAAGGTCCCCCCTTCCGTCCCCTTTGTCACAGAACACCCGTGGCACGAGCTGCTGGCTGGGTCAAGAACAGGGACGGGGCAGCAGCGCCCTGGGACGATGGACAGCTGATCTCCGTCCCCATCATTCAATCCAGCCCGTGGTGATTTATCATCTTTCACCAAATGATGACGACTGGTACATTTCAGAGCCGGGGCTGAAGCCGGCAGGCTGCACTGGGGCCTAGAGTCCTAATCACTACACTAGGCTGCCCCAGCCCTGAGACCCGAGATGCCCCCTCCCGATCGCGTGCCTTCTGCGGGCTTGGCGCTGTTCTAGGCGCCGAGATACGGCCACGAACAAGACCCAGTCCTCCCCACCTGTCTCGGAGCAGGTCTCCACCTCGCGACTTTTGGGGCCAGATGGGTCTTTGTCGTGGGGCCATCGGTACAGTGGAGGGTGTGTTTAGGGGCACCGCTGGCCTCCACCCACTAGACGCCAGGAGCATTGCACCCCACGCCCACCCCGCGCTGTGACAGTGTCCCTGGGAGGACCCCCTGCCTCCCTGTGATGGCACTTCGAGCAGAGCCTCAGAGTGGGATTTCTGAGAAGACACATACAAGAGCCACAGGAAGGCAGGTGCACAAGCATCACCTGGAATGTTCCAGAACATCAAGGAGGCCAGGGTGGCCACAGGGACATTCCAGGGGTAAGCAGAGCTCCTGTGTGCACGAAATTCCCATTAAGAAAATCCCAGATCATCTCAAATATCATGCACAAAAATAAATGGAGTGCACGTTTTAGCATGAGCAAAAAAATCAAGAAACACAGGTATGGATAGCAGATGGATCATAAAGTTACAGTGATTAAAACAATTTGATTTCAGGGTGGCAGTAGGTGGGGGAATGAATCAACAGAGCCTGGTAGGAAGCCCTCAACACAGATCCAACACACAGGAGAAGTCAGGATGCAATAAAGGGGGCACCTGGCGGGGTGAGGAGTGGAATGCAGCAAATGTTGCCGCTAGCTAGTGATTTGGAAAAATAGTTTGCTCTCCTACTTTGCACGTGTGCTAAGTTGTTTCAGTCGTGTCTGGCCCTTTGTGACCCTATAGCCTGTCACCCTCCAAGTTCCTCTGTCCATGGGATTCTCCAGGTAAGAATACTGGAATGGGTTGCCAGGCCCTCCTCCAGGAGATCTTCCCAGCCCAGGGATCGAACCTGAGTCTATTATGTCTTCTGTATTGGCAGGCAGACTCTTTACCACTAGCACCACCTGGGAAGCCCCCTACTTTGCAAGCGACCCCAGATAAATCACAGATGAGTTTAAAGCTTTAAGTGTAAGGGAAGTCTCTCTGTGGTGGCGTACTTCTTTAAAACTTAAGAAGATAGATGGTGGAAACACAGAGGGTAGCATCTATGAAATCTGGTGGTAGGACGTGGGTGACTTACATTCTTTTCTGGATGTTTCTGAGTGACACAGAGGAGCACTGCATTATTTAAAGTGCAAAATTACAAAGAGGAAGCCGCGGGAGCACTGGGAGGAAGGAGGTCAATGTGTGCACTTCACCATCGGGCTCCCACCTGTCTCTGGACCCCCCTGGTGGGACCTGCGCTGTCCCTGTGGCTTCAGCGGTGCTGAGCCCCAGGTGGACCGCCCTCGGGCTCTGCTCAGATGCTGCCTCTTCCAGCGGGAAGCCCCCAGCCCCAGCCCCATCAGGACCGACGCGACTGAGTTTGCTACCTAGTTTGCTACCTAGGCTGCGACCGGATGCAGCCTCCCGGGAGGGGGTGGGGGTCCTATTTCTGGTGCCCCTGAGACACCCTGTAACCCCCACGGGCCCAGCCCCACGTTGGCACACGCCAGGCGCTCAGGCTGCCTACTGCCCACGCTGGGGCTGCTGACCTGGGCGGGCAGGGCTCCGGGCTGCAGGCCTCCTGCGGCTCCGGGCGGGGCAGCCCCTGGCACTGGGTATCCGGCAGGATCTCCTCATCCGTGTCCTCCCCGTGGGCCCGGGCGCAGTACAGGATCCTCTGTGCCACCCCTCCCCCACAGCTCAGGCTGCAGGCCGCCAGCTTGTACCGCCACCTGGGGCAAACGGGAGTCAGGGGGCGGGCGCCCGGGGGGAGCCCGGCTTCCCCTCACGTCCACCCCAGACCAGAAAGGGCCTGCAAAAGGTTCTCTCTCCGGGGAGTCACTTTTACATCTCCACCAAGAGGCTCAGCACAGTGGACAGAGAATATTCAGAAGACCCCATTTTACAGAAGGGGAAGTTGAGGGCAGATGTGTCCAGAAAAGCAATGGGGAAGGGGTAGGGCACCCAAGGGGCCCTGCAGAGACATTGGTCTCCAACAGGAATCCCAGCCCCACCATCATCCTGGCCCGCCCCCGCCAAGACTCCCAACCTTCTTTCACACTGGTTCCACGTCACACCAACACCGTCCCTCAGATTATGCATATATACACATACATACATATATGTCCTCCTCAATCTTCTTTGTCATCCGTCCCCCTGCCCCCAGCCCCCAGCGTCTGCCCCGTGAGCCCATGGCCGCCTGACTGCCTTGTTAGCGGCGGGGTCCGCCTGTGACAGCACAGCACCGGGGCATAGAAGCCCAGTAAAGAGCAAGTGATGAAAAACGAGCCACCAACCGCAGTGCCTAAGGCATTCCAAACCCCCCCGCCCCTGTCTTCTCTGCACCAGTATGACCCTCTCCTGCGGGTGAGGACGCCAAGGCTTGGGACATGACGACGCCACTCTGCAAAGACGCCGGCCGAGGACCACCTGCCTCCTGAGGGAGGCTGACCTGGCGGGACAGGGCTCCGGGCTGCAGTCCTCCAGGGGCCGAGGCCGGGGCACGGGCCAGCACTTGGAGTGAGGCAGGGAGACGAGGCGGCCCCGGTCCATCCTTACACAGCGAACAGCCAGTGGCACCTGCCCGCCTCCGCAGGTCACCGGGCACGGCGCCAAGGCCCGGGTCTCCCACCTGTGGGGGGGGAAAGCCAGCGGTCCGCAGGGAGCTGCAGCCAGGGTGGAGCGCCTTCCCCCCGGGGGGCCCAGACTGCTGCCCCTCTGCACGGCCTCCCTCCCTCGGACTCACCTGGCCGGGCACGGGGCAGCCTGGCAGGCCTCCCGCCGGCTCTCAGGCTTGCTGGCCAGGTCACACAGCTCTTCCTGGACGGGCGTCCTGAGGGCAGGGTCCATGCACACGAAACGCAGCTCCGCCAGGCCTGCAGGGAGGAAGGAGGGACCCCACGCCCCGAGAAGGGGGTCAGCAAGGACCACGGGTGCCCCGTCCCTGGTCAGCTCTAGCAGATGAGGTCTCCGTGGATTTGAGTCCCAGCTGCCCTCATAGCTCAATTAAAGAATCAGCCTGCAATGCAGGAGACCCCAGTTCAATTCCTGGGTTGGGCAGATCCCCTGGAGAAGGGATAGGCTACCCACTCCAGTATTCTTGGGCTTCCCTTGTGGCTCAGCTGGTAGAGAATCTGCCCGCAATGCGGGAGGACCTGGGTTCGATCCCTTGGTTGGGAAGATCCCCTGGAGAAGGGAAACGCTACCCACTCCAGTATTCTGGCCTGGAGAATTCCATGGACTCTGTAGTCCATGGGGTCACAAAGAGTCGGACACAGCTGAGTGATTTTTTCACTTTCTGCCACCTACCAGCTGTGTGACCTTGGACAAGTGACTTAACTTCTCTGAGCCTCAGATTTTTCATCTAATGGTGCCTGACTTGGAGGGATATTTATCAAGATTTTTCCAGGAGACTAGAAAGTGCTTGATGGGCTTCCCAGGTGGCTCAGTGGTAAAGAATCTGCCTGCCAATTCAGGAGACACAAGAGACACAGGTTTGATCCCTGGGTCAAGAAGATCCCAGGAAGAAGGAAATGGCAACCCACTCCAGGATTCTTAACCTGGAAAATTGCATGGACAGAGGAGCCTGGTGGGCTACAGTCCATGGGGTCACAAAGGGTTGGACATGATGGAGCTACTGAGCATGCACGCACACACAGAAAGTGCTTGGCACATGGTAGGCACTCAAAAATGGTGGCTGATCTTTTTCTGTTGAGGGGCATTATACGAGTGGCTACATTAAAACCTCTCACTGTGTCTACCGCCAAGATGTTATTACGGCCGTGTCCTTGAACCTCTCCTTTAGGAGTATCCACAAAAGAAATCTCTGGCCTCAGTTCTAAACGTGCTGGGGTTTAGCTGAGCAAGTGATTAGGGTTTTAGTTTAGTTAGTTATTTTCAACCTTGCCTCGCAGCTTGCAGGGTCTTAGTTCCCTGACCAGGGATTGAACTTGGGCCACGGCAGTGAGTCCTACCCACTGGCCCACCACGGAATTCCCAGGGTTTTTACTTTAAAACACTCTGTATCTTAACATTAATTTTTGCTTCTCTGGATTGGCCACCAGAAAGCTCGGAGCTAAGTTGAGTCCCAGCACGGCTGGGTTTTATGATCACTTCCTACCTTCCAGCCAATCAACGAGCATGGTCGCCTGGCCATTGTACTCGGCTGGCCCCAGTCTCCTTGCTTATTACGTCATGTCCCTAGGTACGCCACCTCAAACGCTTTTCTCGAGTTAGCTGACCCTCAGGAGCACCAGGAGCCTCACCTTGACCGCAGGAGGCCGAGCATGGCCCCGCCAGGGGCATCCACACGTGTGCGGCAAGCGCCTCCAGCCTGGGGCTGCCCGCTGGGGATGCAGCCTCCTGTCCCGGGGACCGGACGTCCAGCTGCAGGGGCCAGGCACCGAGCTGGTGGGTCTGGGCCTCCCACCTCCAGACCCTCGGGCACCTGGCCCTCCACTCCCACCCACTGCACTCCTCAGGAGAGGACAGAAATGGTCACCAGCACCCAAAGGCCACCCACCCCGCGGCTGCTTTCCCAGGAAGCTGGCTTCCTGGCCCCGGCGGTGCCTTCAGGCCCCACCCTGACCTCTACACCAGCGTGAGCAGTCACCGTGGGGAAGGCGGCGCTGGACCTTGAAAGCCAGATCCACAGACACGCCGGGCCCTGAAGTACCCCCGCCTGCCCCAGCCCAGGGGAGTGGGGGGCATTGGCCGGCATGCTTGTCTGAAAGCAACACCTCCCAGCCTGAGCCCACGGACGCCGGCGGGAGCCTGGCAGCAAAGTGCCGCCGTCCTATCAGGCTCTGGATGCTTCAGGCCACTCACCAGTGGGGAGGAGGCATCCCAGCACCCAGAGCTCTGTGTCGAAGCCTGCCCTCTGCCCAGGGGCCTCCCGAGGACAGCAGCCCTGCACGAGTGCCGTCTTCCAGCTCTGGCCAGGAGGCCAGTGTAAGCAGAGCTCCCCCTTCTCCCGGGACGCTCACCTGGTCCCAGCCGGGAGGACATGCCGCCTCGACACAGGGCTCCGGGGCAGGCGGCTTCTCGTCTGCGGAGCAGGGCCCAGCAGTTGCCGGCAGCCCTGTGCCATCTGCCCCCAGCATACACGTTGTGTTCTGCACAGCCGGGTCTGCTCCACAGGCTGATGAGCACGCGTCTGCCTCCCTGAGGATGGGACACGACAGCCGTCAGGCCCTGCCTCTGCCTTCGGGCGGTCGGGGCAAGCCAGCTCCTGGTGCAGAGAGGCGGTGAACCTGCTGCCCAGTCTCCAAGAATCCAGAGAGGGACCCCCGCAAAGAGGCAAGACCAGGGGCCTTTCCCCAAAGCCTGGCTGAATGGCTGCAGGCCTCCACTCTGCACCTAGGGCGCAGAGATCAGCCCTGACCCTCCCGCCTTCCAGAGGCAAAGACGGGTCCCCACCCAGAGAAGAGGGTGGCTCTGCGCGACCTAGACCCAGCAGTGCTGGGAGGCACGTGCCAGATGCAGGTGGCTCGCCAGCTAACGCGTCTCCTGCGCTGGCCCTGAGAGCTGGAGCCGGCCTGGAGCGCCGTGTGGAGAGGACCCTGGGGCAGGCTCAGCCCTCAGCAGGAGAGAGCAGTGACCTCTGTGTCTGCCACGGTCACACGGCGTGCAGGGGAGAGGGAGGGTGCCCAGAGCCACCTGCGGACCACCAGCGGCCTAGGCCACCCCCCTCCCCGCTACCCAGGTGACAAATCTGGGACCCAGAGAGGGAGGGGACTGGCTCAGGTCCCCCAGACGGCCAGCGGCAAATCAGACTGATAAGCTGGGATGCTGCGGGGCGGCAGTGACAAGGTGACGTCTGTGGCTGGACATCTGTGGCTTTGCTTGTTCCTCACAAGTTCAAAAAATAGTTCAAAGAGAGGGGACTGGCCAGTCCAGGGCCTCCTGGGTGGGAGGGTGGTGGGGCCCGGCCAGAGGTCTCAGGAAGGGCTCAGCGCGGGGACCAGCCCCACCAGGGAGGTTCTGCCTGGACCTGGCCTTGGGGGGCCCTCCTCACCCCGTGCTCACCTCTGGGGGCAGGGCTGGGAATTGCAGGTGTCCACGGCCGCCGGCTGCGGGGCCAGCGCTCTGCACCGGGAGCGGGGCGCAGTCCTCAGCAGGCCGCCCCAGGCCTCCACGCAGCGCACCTCCCGCTCCCGCAGGCCACCCCCACACGAGGCGCTGCAGGGGCCGAAGTCTCCAGCCGCCCAGCTGAGGAGAGGAACAGGGCACCGGGCAGATCCATCTGTGACCCGTCAGACCACTTCCCCGGCTGGGGCGGGGCCCAGGGTCCTTTCAGGGACCTAGACGCCGTGCCGGGGGGCTGCCGGCCCAGCTCCCCCACTCTCCAGGTGTCCCCGAGCCGCATCGGAGCCTGAGGACATCCGTTTGAAAGTGCCCGCGGCTGGCTGCCCCCACCCCGCACCCAACACAGATGGCCTTGTCCCTAGCGTCGTGCTCCCACCGGGGTGTGGTCCCTCCGCAAGCCAGCGCCACAACCCTCCCAGGCAGAGCGGGCCTCTCCCCGTGCGGTGGGCGCCTGAGCTCAGGGAGGGAGCGAGCTGCCCATAGACGGGGGCAGCAGGTCCCACCAGGCTGACCAGCCACCCGGGTCTGCCCGAGTCTCACTGTCCTCACCTGCCACCTGGGGACACTGCAAGGGCTGATCAAGGACATGCCCAGGCCCTGTCAGCTGTGCCAAGAGGGCCCCTGAGCCACCCCCACCCCCGGGGGGCCGCGGCCAGCACTCACTGCGGGGGGCAGGGCTCGGGGGCGCAGGTCTCTGACCACGCGGCCGGGGGCCGGCTCCCCGCACAGCGGGCAGCCTCCACCCACTCGCTCCTGGCCTGGTCCCGACAGCTGTAGGTCACCGGGCGCAGTCCTGGAGGGGAACGGGGTGGGCTGGGACACCTCCACGGGGAGGCACGCCAGGCTGCCAGGCGAGCCCCGCCCCGGGCCCCACCTGCCCCGCAGCTCACGGAGCAGGGCCCCCGCACCGGGGCCCACGCCCAGGCCTGCCGCTGCTCCGGCTGGAAGTAGGTGAAGGTGATGTCTGGGCGGGCGGCGCTGCCGTACTCCTGGCCGTAGCGCCTGTAAACCTGCGTGGAGAGCGGGGCTGTCACGGCCACCTCCTTCAGGAAGCCTTCCACCCTGCCTTCCTGCCCCTTACGTTCTTTCACTCAGCAAGCCGCCACTGATGCTGAGCCCACGCCACACGTCACAGCCAGGACTGCCCCCGGCTCCGGGAGCTCATGGAGGCTGGGGGAGGGTGGGCTGCAGGCAGGTACAGAGACAGGGGTGTGCCCAGGGGGCCAGGGAGTGCAGAGAAGGGCCCCGAGGAGGCTGAGCAGGGTGGGCAGCTGGCAGGAGGCCGCGGAAGGGGCCTTCCAGGCCCAGCCCGGGGCGAGAAGCCCACAGCTCTGGCTTCTACAGCACAAGTGAGGCCCCAAGGAGGGCAGGAACGGGCTGGATCTGGGGCTCTGGTGGAGCCGGGGGGAGCTGGCAGTCTGGGCTTGGCCCTGAGGACACAGGGGGTTAAGGAAGAGGGTCCAGCAGGGAGGCTGGGCTTGTCTGTATTGCAGGAAGGTCCCTGGGTCCCGGGAGGGGCCAGCCTGGCGGGCGGAGGCCAGGAGGAGTCTCCTGGGTCCCAGCACCTGCCCCCCCATCACAGCCCTCTGCTAACGTGTGGGTTCTCGGCACACACACCACCCCCCACCATCCATCACCAGCAGGTCCTGGGTCAGAGGCCCCGAACAGGGCCTGCGAATCTGTTTCTATCCGCACCGCAAAGGATGCCAACAGAACTGCTCGACAGCCAGCATTTGGAAGTAGGCTCCTGGGGGCGGGGAGGGGGTGACCTAGATAGGACACACAGGGAGGCAGGGAAGGGGTTAACTGCTCCCGGGGGCTCACTCTGGCCTGGCCTTCTGTGGGGAGCCCCAGCTGTCTCCCCAGCTATGGGAGCAGGGGGTGGGCTGCTAGACCCAGCCAGGGGCCGTCAAGATGCGGACCACCCCGAAGTTCTCCGGGGCTATTTCAGCCTCCACTGCTTCCTGTCCAGCCCTCTAAGCACCTTCCTCACCTGGCCACTCGCAGGCCAGATCCCAGCGGGAAGGACCCGTGCAGACACAGCCTGGGCTCCGTCTGCCCCAGAGAGACAGCAAGACCCACATCCAGCTGAGCTGCCCCGGGCGGGGCCTGCGGCCAGCACTGCCTGGCACACGCACGCGTCCACTCCCCAGGCCCGCCCATGACCCTAGGAGGTAGAGTTGCCAGACGTGTGCACGTGGGGGGCGCCAACGCTCTGCCAAGCACTTACTGTGCAGTATCTTGGGAAAAAAAGATGAATCTTCCCAATTACTTTATTTAGGGGTGATCAGTTTCAGTTCGCAGATGGGGGAAACCGAGGCTCGGTCTGACATGGCCCAGTCCCCACTGCACCTGCCCAGGGCCCCCCCAGCAGCTTCCCAGGCCCCCAGGAGGAAGCCTGAACCCCTCACATGGCCAGCACGGCCCCTCGAGGTCTGCCCAGCCCTCCAGCAGCCTCACCGGAGGGCTCCCTTCTCCCGCCCCTGAGCGCCCCTCCACTGCAGGCCCGGGTCCCCCTCCCCACCTGCTCGCCCACAGCCTCAGCTCGCCCTCCGGACCTCAGCTGCACGGCCGCCTCCCGGGAAGCCCCCGGCCCCTCTGCAGGGCTCTCCCTCTGAGCCACTCTCAGGACTCCACGGGCTCCGGTGGGCTCTGAGCCCCGGGGCGCCAGCCCCCCAGCGGCTGCTGAAGGAGCGGGTGTGGGTCTGAGCCGACGGATAGGCCGACACCAGAGGAGGCCCTGCGGTCACCTGGATCTCCATGTCGCCCCGGGTGGGGCCCTGGATGCGGATCTCCTCCCGGCGGGGCAGCCGGTCCTCATTGAGGGTCACCCTGTACTCCACGCGGCTGTCCTCCAGGGGGGAGGGGTAGGTGGTGCTGGCAGAGATGCTCCCATTTCCGGCCACGACGTAGCGCCCATGCACCCTCACTGCTGTGGGGGGAGGGGCCGTCAGCACCGCAGGGCCCCCCCACCCTGGGAGCCAGAACCGCCCCCTCCCACAGATGGCCCTGTTTAGGGAGAGGGGACAACTAGGCCGACACGACACAACGTCCAGGGCTTCACCTGCCCCAGGGACCCCGCCCTCCCGGGGAGCAGACCTTCCTGGTACTGCACGCTCCCCTCTGAGACACACAGGTGTCTGACCGAGGGAGGCTTCCCCACATCCTCCCGGAACCCGGGGAGCGCTGTGGACCTGCTCCCTCACCGAGTGCAGGCACAAGGACCTCAGGGTGAGCACCCCAACCCAGATTCAAAGGGCACCCTCTGGGCATAAAAACCCACGGTGTAAAGAGGTCAGCCTCACGAAGAGATCCGTCTTTGTTTAGGGTGAAAGGTCAGATACATGATTTAGGGTGGGGGCTGTGAGTCAGCAAGCCTGAGCCAAACGGGAGACTGAGACCGTGATCAGTCAGTCCCCCCACCTCGTCGACATAAGGAAGTCCCCGAGACACCCGGGCAGTGAGCTCCGCAGAGCGCCCAGGGGGGCAGGGCACCGTGAGTGTGACTGCTCTCGAGGCTGGATGCTCCCCGCGCCAGTCTAGGCACCTCTCCCTTCGGCTGTCCCTTGGAGTAAGCCGTAACCGTGAGCGCAGCAGCGCTCGGAGTTCTGGGGGTCCACCCGGTGAACCCCCCGACTGAGGGCGCTGGAGGGACCCTCAGACTTGCAGGTGGCGTCGGAAGTGGGGACACCCTGGGGCGGTGCCCGCACACTTCACAGTGTGGCCAGCTCACCCAGGTGTGTGAAGAGGGGCCTGCGGTTGACGACGTAGATGCTAGTCAGGTTGGGGGTGACGGTCAGGAACGTGACGTACTCTAGGAGGAAGCAGAGGTGGGGGTGATCTCAGGCCGCTGAGGTCACAGTCAGAGGGAGGAAACGGGAGCGCCCGAGGGAGCTGGGACTCAGCTCCTCGACTGACTTTGCAAGAGACCTGACTTCTTGCATAAATAGATCAAAGTCAAGGATTGTCCCAAGCACAGCATCCCCGGTGCTCAGATGCCTCCAGCGGGAGAGGAGAGAACAGCCCACCGCAGGCTTCCCACGTCTGTGTTCTTCCTGTGTCACAGATGCTGAGAGCAGCCGTGAGTGATGGGCCACCTCATCACCGGCCTGAGCCTCCTGGGGAGGCCGAGACCCGCTGAGAGGGCCCAGGACCGAGCGAGCACGCGGCCCCACCATCCAGGCAGCCGGCACCCGGGCTCTGGGCTGGCGCGTTTTCTTGGAGGCTGGGGGGAGCCGGGCCCTCTGCCCCCGGGGAGGCCCTACCTCTGGCCCTTCCAGCTGTGAAGGAGCCGTTCTGCGGCCGGCACGTGCTGTTGTCCCCGCCGCACACCTGGCACACGTCCCGCACCTGCCCGGAGTCCATCCTGCCGTCACAGCCGAACGTCTGTGCAGAGCAGAGTGGCAGGTGAGGCCTGGCGGTGTGGTCGGACAGGGCTGGCCTTTGAGGTTCACACAACCAAACCGGCTGTTTTGCCATTTCTGGTGTGGGAGGCGAGCTTAGATGACTTGCCCCAGGTCACGGCAAGGCTCTTGACTCCAGGCTCGGCCTGTTCCCCAGCACCACGCCTGACCCCCTCGAAGGCCCCTTCCTGCCCTGGCTTCTCTGGGGAGAGTCCTCGGGGCCACAGAGGATAGAAGGGCACCTCCGCGGGCACACACGCCTACCCTGCAGCTGCCGGACACACACAGGCTCAGGGCCCCGTCCTCCTGAGGGTCGCCCGGCACACAGCGCGTGCCGTCCAGGAAACGGTCCCCACGCCGCACCATGAAGCTCTCGCCGACGGCCCGGCACACGTGTCTGCACAAGGCGTTCCCTGGGGAGAAGCAGAAGCATAAGGAGGCCGGTGGGAGGGTGCGGGGAGCCGGGGACAGAGACCCTGCGAAGCCGGATCCGAATGGGCCCTCGCTGCCCCCCAAGCACAATCTCACTGTGCTCTTTGCATTTGGGGTTGGGGTGGGCTTTATTTCCCACCCGCCCCGCCTCCCGAGGCAGCAATCGCATCACCGTGTGATGAGTGTGCCCACTTATGAGGCAGGTGTTTCTCCAGCATCACGCTACGCCTCTTATCTCCGTTTTACAGACAGAGAGTCAGGGAGGAGAGGTCAGGGCTGACCGGCCGGCCAGGGGCCGAGCCAGGGCGGGTGGGATGCTCAGTGGGATGCAGAGCCCGGGCCTGCTCCCAACAGCATCAGAGTGACGCTGGGCCTCCCCCGGGGACTCTCCCACCCAGGGTCTCGGGCCTGGCCCCCCACCCAGGCCCACCTTCGCTGTACTGCTCCGCCGTCCCCCAGCGGTAGAAGGCGGCGCTGCCCCCCGGGGAGAGGCGCAGGGGCTCGCTGTCGGTCTGCGCACACTGCTCGGACATGAACTCCAGCTGGGTCTTCTCACAGGCCTGGATGGAGGAGGCGGAGGACGGGCACACGAGGGGCCGGGGCCGGGGGCTCCGGGAGTGAACCCTCGCCCCCGGGAGACAGCAAGAGCCCCTGCAGCGCGAGGATGAAGACGCGGGTTTGAGCCTGGCTCCTGGCTGCACCTCGGTTCCCTGCCCTGGAGAGTGGGGGTGTCGAGAGCCTCCCTCTGCTGGCAGGAGGATTCTACAAGAATCTGGGAAGGCATGGGGCAGAGCCTGTCCCCGGCAACGAAGAGGAGAGAAAGTGGGCAGAGAGCTCAGCAGAAGGGAAGCCCCGTTTGTGTGCGTCTACCATGTCTGTGCGACGTCTAATCAGAGCTGCGGTTTCTCCAGTGGTCATGTGTGGATGTGAGGGTTGGACTATAAAGAAAGCTGAGTACCGAAAAATTGATGCTTTTGAACTGTGGTGTTGGAGAAGACTCTTGAGAGTCCTTGGACTGCAAGGAGGTCCTCGCGCCTACACTTTCAGTGTTACTATCACTCCTTTTTAATCAATGACATGGTTTGTTTATTTGGCTGTCATGGGTCTGGTGAAGCAAGGAGATCCAACCCGTCCATCCCAAAGGAGATCAGTCCTGGGTGTTCATCGGAAGGACTGATGCTGAAGCTGAAACTCCAGTACATTGGCCACCTGATGCGAAGAGCTGACTCATTGGAAAAGACCCTGATGCTGGGAAAGATTGAGGGCAGGAGGAGAAGGGGAGGACAGAGGATGAGATGGTTGGATGGCATTACCAACTCAATGGACATGAGTCTGGGTAAACTCCGGGAGTTTGTGATGAACAGGGAGGCCTGGCGTGCTGCAGTCCATGGGATCACAGAGAGTCAGACGGGACTGAGCAACTGAACTGAACTATGTCTGTGCAGGTATCAGTATTGGAAAAGTCATAGGAGTCGAGAGCAAAGGGCCTCTGTACAAGAAGCTGGCCGCCGAGGCGGGCTGGTGTCCTGGCCTGCTCTGCACTGGAGTCTGAGGAAAAGAATCAGAGTGGGCCTGCTGAGCCCGCCTGGGGAAGGCGGGCAGGGAAGGTCTCACCACATGCAGATCTTAGGTCAATGCCGGAGGAGTCTCCCTAGCCCTCCACACCCTCTATGATGGCCACGCGGGAAACACAGGTAAGTGCTGGAAGGGATGTGGAGATAGCGGAACCCTCGCACATTCCTGGTGGGAAGGCCAAACGGCTCAGCTGCCACGGGAAATGCCTTGCAGGTTCTCAAGGAGCTAAATGTAGAATTACCACGTGATCCAGCAATTCCGCTTTTAGGTACACACCCCAAAGAGTGAAAAGTTGGTACTCAAAAAAGTCCACACACACACATATTCATAGCAGCACTATTCACAACAACCAAAGACGGAAACAGTCCAAACTCATCGACAAATGGACAGCGGATGAATGGGTGAGCAAAACGCGGTCCACCCATCCAATGGAAGGTTATTCAGCCACGAGAAGTGGAGTTCAAATACTTGCTACACATGAAAACGCCACGCACCCAGGAAGATTCCAGATGCAAAAAGCCACTCGTTGTATGATTCCCCTTATATGAGATGTCCAGCGCAGATAAACCCCCAGAGATAGAAAGTGGACTGGTGACTGGCAGGGGCTGGGGGGGGAGGCGGCATGGGAGTGACTGCTTAATGGGCTGGGGTTTTGCTCTGGGGTGACGGGAACTGTTTGGAACTAGAAAAAGGTGGTGGTCGCATGGTGTTGTGAAGATAACACCGAACCACAAGATTTCACATGGTTGACTTTATGGGTGTGCAAGTCACCTGAACTATAACTAAAAGAATCACCCATGCTCTCCCAGTATCCGGCTTGGCTGCTGGAAGGAGGGGTGTTCTCAGTCCAGGGTGGAATCCGGGTAAGCAGGGGGATACTTCGGGGGGGGGGTGCTGCTTTCAGTGGTCAGACAGGCCTGGGTTGTGCGCTGTGGTCCAGAAAGTGAAAGTCGCTCAGTCGTTTCCGACTTTGCGACCCCGTGGACTATACAGTCCATGGAATTCTCCAGGCCAGAATACTGGAGTGGGTAGCCCTTCCCTTCTCCAGGGGATCTTCCCAACCCAGGGATCGAACTGGGATCTCCTGCATTGCACGCGGATTCTTTACCAGCTGAGCCATAAGGAAAGCCCAAGAATAGTGGAGTGGGTAGCCTATCCCTTCTCCAGCAGATCTTCCCAACCCAGGAATCAAACCAGGGTCTCCTGCATTGCAGGCAGATTCTTTACCAACTGAGCCATCAGGGGCAGGTATTAATAAAACCACTTTTGCTCTCGAAAGTGCCCTGGCCCAAATCACAGCCATCCTGACCCTTGGGCTCTTCCAGGCCAGTGCCGCCTCTGACCGCAGCCCCTCCCCTGCCCAGGGAAGCAGGCCTACCTGGGTGTTGCACATCTCCGCCTGGAGGTCAGAACCTACGCACGCGCGCCCCCCAAAGGCAGGCCTGAAAATGCCCACAAGACGACGAGGTGAGACGTGACCCAGGGCCCCGAGCCTGGGAGCACGGAGCAGCCACCTCCACGCAGTACCTGGGGTTGTTGCACCGCCGCCTCCTGGTGATCACGCCGCCTCCGCAGGAGCGGGAGCAAGGACTGGCGGGCCCCCAGCCTGACCAGTGCCCGTGCACCACCCCCACGGGGGCCAGCTCCGCCAGCGAGAGGCAGTGACCCTTGGAGCACCACTGCAAGAGAAGGATGGGACCGTGTTTTGCACCCAGGGCATCCCACACCCACAGGCACCCACACTCAAACGTACCGCACACCCAGAGCATCCTACGCCCACAGGTCCCCTACACCCAGGACCCCCCACACCCACAGGCACTCCACACCCAGGGCACGCCTGCACCCACAGGACACCCCCTCACACACACAGACACACACAGACACACACACACACACACACATGCTTGCAACCTCCATACTGCTCAGGAGCCAACGCTAAACAGAGGACAGCCGACAGCAGCCCGCAGTGCGGGGACTGCAGGGAGGTTCTGGCCATACAAGGGAGAGGGGACGTGCTGGGGAGCTGGAGGACAGGTGACCGCGGCAGGGCCCACGGAGGCGCGTGCCCCCTGTGAGGCCGGTGACAACACATCCCTGTCCGCAGGCCACCACAGCGGGCCCAGGAGCAGACAGCCTGAGTACACTGCGCTCCCTGGGGGCAGTGAGGAGGTCAAGAGGCGGGCCCTGGACCCCTGCCTGCTCCAGCAGAGTCGCGAGGGTCCCGTAAATCTGGAATAAAGCCACCTCCGGGGGGGTGGGGCGAGCACTGGGCTCCCCACGTCTCCTGGCCCGGGCACCCTCTGCCCCCATTTACTGAGGTCCTGCTATCTCCACCCCCGGAGGAGGACTGCAGGGTGCAGATCTGGGTGAGCACGTGTGAGCACGCGCGCACACACACACACACACTTGCACATGCTCCTCCACTCCCCGCTGACCTTCCCCACGCCACACTCTGTCCCGTCCAGGAGAGAAATAAGTAGGCGGCTACAGCTGCTTGGGTCCAGGGGGTCTGTGTGGCAGGAGAGAGCCTGGCACATGTCCTAAGAGGGGGGACACACGGCCAGTTGAGGGGCCCCCAGGGCCTGTGGGGTCCATGTCCAGCCGCACCTGTCCCTCCCAGACCACCGGACAGTGACGCAGCCAGCACCCCGGGCAGTGGAGGGTGGAGGGGGGCCTGGCTGACCCCTTTATCGGGAACAGGAACACTGGCCGGGACCCACAAGAAAGTGTCTTCATTTCTTTTAAAATCGGAAGGAAAAAAGACGGTCTTTTAGATCAAATAGAATATCCTAACATATAGCATGAATATATTTGTGTTTTATAACAACACCTGTAATATCACATATTTTACAAAAACACTAAGCTGTAATTCCAAGTATTTTGTAAGCAAGAAGGGGCTCACAGAAGCAAAAGTGCCCGCAAGTCCTGTGCAGCCCTGGGAGGAAATCTCTCTTTAGGGTAGCCCCCCCCCACCCCCCGACTCCTGCTTGTAAGGGTCAGCTTGGAGGTCACTTCCTCCAGGAAGCCCTCCAGCTTCCCATTGGTTGGAAGCTGTTGGTAACCGCCTGCGCAGGATCAAGGTCCATGGGCTCAGGGGCTCTATCAGAGCCAGCTCTACATAATTTGTGGGGCTTCCTCAGAAGGAAAGGGTGAGGGCCCTTGTTTAGAAATTGAGAACTTCCAGGGGCATCTGAGGGTCTGGGCCAGTGGGCAGGAGGGCGGAGAAGGGCAGTGGGGGCATGAGCCGGCAGAGGGAGGCCCTGGTTCGGAGGGGCGGATGGCAGGCGCGTCCCCCACGGCCAGACTCACCAGGTGCTCCCCGCGGAAGGTGCAGGCGACCGCCGTAGGGCCGAAGGCGATCCGGCACTGCTCGTCCGCGCCGTAGTAGAGGCCGGGCTGCGCCTCCAGAGGCTGCCCCGCGGGCCTGGACCGCGGCCCCGGAGGGTCCCACACGCAGCGCGCCCGTCCTGCGCTGCGACAAGGCCGCGGTTCAGGCCGGGGGTGGGCCCCGGGAGGGGGCGGGACGGAGGTGAGGGCGAGGGAAGCCGAGACGGAAGGGTGCCCTCCCCCAGACGGGCTGCGAGCCCAAGGAGAGGTGGACTGGGGGCCGACGGGAGCGGACACCGGGCGGAGGGCCGCGGGAGGGCTGGGGCCGGGGCCGGAGGAGCAGGGCGCGCGGAGTGGAGATGGGGGCGTAGGCAGGGGCGGGGCGGGGGCGCGGCTACCTGAGCAGACTCAGCAGCTGCCGGCGGCTGCAGGGGGACCACGCCGGGCCCCCGAGGGCGAGGGCGGGCGCCGCACCGTCCGAGGCCATCACGTGCCCGCTGGGCCCGCAGCCGCTGCCCGGCACGCCGTCGTGCTCCAGGCCGAAGCTGCGGAGGAAGCAGCTCTGAGGGCGTCCTTGACCCGGGGTAACCCCCCACCCTCCGTCCCGCAGGCTCGCCTGGCCCGGCCACCTGCTAAACCCGGGTGGAGCACCCAGCCTCCGTTCCCCCACGGAGGGAGGGAGCGCTGGGCCGGCCAGGGAGCTCTGGCCTCTTTTAGCCGATACACATCTAAAGGCTTTAGAACCGTGCAGGCCACACTCTTCACCGGGTTTGAAATCTGGGAGGACGACGCTCCAGGGAGGGCCATCGAGGCCCTGCTGCTGTTCGCCTTCTTCACACCCCAGGGGTGGATCGGTGGGGTGAACACAGTAAAAACTGCATTATGGAGAAGTGGAGACGCCTCTGGCCAGGGTTTCTGCTCCCAATGGAAGGTGATGGTTTGCAATTCCTGTTTGTTTCTCCAAACAAGATAGATGGAGGAGGGACTTCCCTGGCGGTCCAGTGGTTGAGAATTATTCATTTTCCAATGCAGTGGAGGGTTGGATCCCAGCACCGGGGAACTGAGATCGCACATGGCGGGGGGTGGGGGGGGGCAACTAAGACCCCATGCAACCAAGTAAATGAATAAATATTTTTTACAAAAAAGATAGATGGAGGAATTCTAATGGCTGGGTGGGGGGAGAAGCCAGGCAGAGATAGAGAGCTAGGGTAAAAGTGGCGGCTGTGGGTAGGAGCCCAGCCTTTGTCCTGGAGGTGGGGGTGGGAACCCTCTGCGCTTGCAGGGGGCTAACAGGCAGGGTGTGGGCGTGCGAGGCCGGCGGGCGAGGAAGTTAGACACTCACTTTTCACTTTAGGAGTCTCCGGTACTATTTGAATTTTCACAGAAAGCAGGTATTTGCTTTCGTAATGAAAAGACTAAAAATCAAAACAGCAAGATGCCCTCCACGCTTGGTAAACAGCACAGAGGAGCAGAGTTGCCCAAAGAACGTGTGACCGTCATACGAGGAAAAGTCTGAGAGTCATCTAATATCTAACACTAGGGAAGGGGTTAAGTAAAATATGTGCATACCAAAAAAGTCAACACACATTGTAAAAGGACGTTTGAGAGAAATGTTTGGGATGTTTTCTTACATAAAAAGGCAGTTAACTTGGCTTCCCTGGTGGTCCAGTGACTAGGAATCCGCCTGCCGATTCAGGGGGCATAGGTTCAATCCCTGGTCCAGGAAGATCCCACACGCCTCGGAGCAACTAAGCCAGTACACCACAGCTACTGAAGCCCACGACCCCCAGAGCCTGCGCGCCGTAGCGAGAAGCGCCGCAGTGAGAAGCCCGCACGCCCCTGCTGGAGGGGAGCCCCCACTTGTAGAAACGAGAGCTTGCCCGAGAGGAGCAATGAAGACCCAGCACAGCCAGAGATAATTAATAAAAAAAATGGTTACGTGGAAAAGTTTTTTTAAAAGGCAGTTAACCAACGTACAGTATAATTCCAATTTTGTGGATAAAAATGATGTATGTGCGTGTGTAAAGAAAAGATGGATGTTTTCTCTAAGTGGTGGGATTTGGGATGATTTTTACAGCCTTGTTTTCCTTTACATGAGTTTCCTACAATAATCACTTTTTAACTCCTAAGTTTGTTTTGCTTATATTTTGGGGGGGGGACATGTTTTGTTTTCATTATTTGGTAATGAAGAAATAGCAGATTTCCCAGCCCTTGCCCCTCACCCTCCCGAGTCCACTGGGGTCAAGAGTAGCGGCCCCTCCCACCTGGCTCTTCCTGGGACCACCACCAGTCATGACCGCCCCTCCTGGGGGCCCCAGGTCACGTCCTTGCCTGGAGCTTGGGGCCAGTGCATGGGGCCCCTTACCTGTGCCCAATCTCGTGGGCGATGGTGAGCCCCAGGTCGAAGCCGGTATCCTCAGTGATAAGGCAGCTCCAGGAGGAGGAGCAGGCGCCCCCCAGCTGGGTGACCCCCCGAACCTGCCGGTTACCATCGGGCAATTCCAGGTCAAACCTCAGGAGGAGAGAACAGACACCCGGGAGCGCTGAGGTGCCTGCCCGCCAGCGGGCCACCCTGGCAGAGAATGGGAGCGGCTCCCGGGCAGGCTGGCAGGCCCGCGGGGGGCTCAGCTACCTGGTGATGTACAGGACCAGGTCAGCATGCGCGGGGTCTGTGTCGTCCTCGGGGTTGACCGTCCTGCTCCACTCACAGACGCTCAGCAGCGACGCGGTGATGTTAGCTGTGATCTTCGGAGCATCCTGAGAGGCCGGTAACAGAGCACATATTTAGGGGCTCCACCCCAAGCAGGGTGCCGACTGCTGCTGCAGCCTCAGTCCTCACGACGATGCTACCACCATCCAGGGCACAGAGGAGGGGCCCGAGGCCAGGCAGGGCAGGGCTGGAGCTCGGGGCCGGGGCCAGCGGGCAGGAAAACATCCCCCCTCTGTGCCTCCACTGGAGAAGTGAAGTGCAAGTCACTCACTCGTGTCTAACTCTCTGCGACCCCGTGGACTATGCGGTCCATGGAATTCTCCAGGCCAGAATACTGGAGTGGGTGGCCTTTCCCTTCTCCAGGGGATCTTCCCAACCCAGGGATCAAACCCAGGTCTCCCGCATTGCGGGTGGATTCTTCACCAGCTGAGCCACCAGGAAAGCCCAACACTACCGGAGTGGGTAGCCTATCCCTTCTCCAGCAGATCTTATGGACGGAGGTTAAAGACTGCAGAGACAGGTTTCCCAGGGACTGGGCTCCCGGCTCAGCACCTACCTCAAGCTGGGTGAGGATGACCATCTTCACCAGGTGAACTCGGAACTGAGCCCCCAGGGATGGATCCCTCAGCAGCTCTGACCCCTGCGGAAGGGCGGGCAGGAGAGGTGACACGTGAGGGCGGGCGCGGCCGACTTCAGGGATCCAGGGGCGGGGGTGGGGTGCCTGGAGAGGGTGCTCCATCAGCGTGGCGGGAACCGGAGGTGCTAGTCCTCCAGCTGGGAGCCAGCCAGAGGGACAGTCAGTCCTCTGGCCCTCCCTCTGCTCACGGCTCAGGAAGGCCAGCCAACATAGAGACCCCCGGAACCACGGGATGTGAATAACTGCCATCCATCTAGAATGTTCCTTCAAACACAGGATTCTCTGGTGGTTCAGACAGTAAAGAGTCTGCCTGCGGTGCCGGAGACCTGGGTTCAATCCCGGGGTCAGGAAGACCCGCTAGAGAAAGAAATGGCAACCTACTCCAGTATTCTTGCCTGGAAATTTCCACGGGCAGAGGAGCCTAGTGGGCTACAGTCCAGGGGGTCACAAAGAGTTGGACACGACTGAGCGATTGAGCCCTACTAAACCCGGTTCCCAGCTCTCCCGGTGCATCTGCCGAGATGCCGACTGTTGTCAGCTTCCACGGCGGCTATTCACATGAGCTCGTCCTCTAGAGACGTGGCGTCCGGCAGAGAGGATGTGGCCGCCACTGGCCTCGGCTGACCTGAGTCTGAACCAGGCTCTCCCCCTACCTACCTGAGTCCTCAGGATCCTGTTAACCAACCTCAGGGCCCCAGTTCCCTCCTCCGTAAGAGGCAGAGAAACACGTCCATAGCTGTTGGCAGACTTAGTAACAATGCAGTCGGCACAGGTGGGTGCCCGGCATGACGCTGGCCGCTACCATGACCAGCACCATCTGGGAAGGAGCCAGTCTGCAGTCTACTACCTGACCATCACTGGGCCTCATAAAACACATGGAATGGCCAGAGGGAGCGTGGTTTGATTATCAAATTTCAGCATATTCAAGGTGGAGAGCCCCCCACCCCGCCCCACCCAAAGCTTGAAAACAGAGCTTTCAAGTGACTTAGAGGGAATATTTTCCACCTCTGGGGCTGGCAGTTGGAAACCCAAGCTGGCTTGTCCTGGACCTGAACCAGCTTCTCCGGGGGTAGGGACCCCAGGGGTATGACCCCTGGGACCCAGCCTCCCTGCAGGGTGGGAACCCCAGAGAACATCTGAGAGAAGAGAGGGCTCAGAGGGCCTGGGGCTCTGAGAGTGGGAGAATCCTTTCCTTTGGTCCAAGACAGCTGGGCACACCTGAGGCTGGGAACATGGTGATGCCAAGGACCCCACTGTCTGATGCTGCCCGCCCTCCAGGGCCCACTTACCAGGGGAGCAGCTCGGGCCCTGGTGCTGCCAGCAGGGGTACTGATCTCCTAAGGTTTGTGGAAATGTACCTGGCTGCCTAGAACACGTGTGTTTCTGTGTATTTACAAGCAAATGCACTCCGGCGTGGCCCAGCCCCAGGGGGAACGTGATCACCAGCTTTGGGCCACCTGTTTCTATGCTGCCTCTTGTCTCCAAGATAATAACCAGTGGGAGCTGTGCGTCCCGCCCCCACTGTTACCCCAGAAGTCAAGTGAAGGGGAGCCCGTCCCACACGGGCATGTCTGCAAGAAGGGTGCCGCACTACTAGGCAATGTGAGCTGAGGTGCCCCCAGATCAAAGGGACGTTGGGGGAGAGGCCAGGCTTGAGGGTCCCGGAGCACAGGGCCCAGGAGCAAGAGGCTGGAGGTTGTACTCCCCAGCTGTGGGGGCGATAAGAACAGATCACACCTCTCCCCATCCTAGGACCCTGAGCCTCAGATGTGACCCCAGCCTCAGGCTTACACCGAGTTCGACCCACCAGATAAGCCAGCCCACGGACATTGTGCACAAGCCCGGGTGTGGGACGCTGTGTCCACAGGCTCCCATGGACGGGCCAGCGGTGGTCTCCAAGGACAGCTGCTGCCCCCCAGGCCCCCGAGCCCGCCCCCGGTCAGCACTGCCCACTGAGCCCGCCGCCCCCCAGGCCCCCGAGCCCGCCCCCGGTCAGCACTGCCCACTGAGCCCGCCGCCCCCCAGGCCCCCGAGCCCGCCCCCGGTCAGCACTGCCCACTGCGCCCGCCGCCCCCCAGGCCCCCGAGCCCGCCCCCGGTCAGCACTGCCCACTGCGCCCGCCGCCCCCCAGGCCCCCGAGCCCGCCCCCGGTCAGCACTGCCCACAGCGCCCGCCGCCCCCCAGGCCCCCGAGCCCGCCCCCGGTCAGCACTGCCCACAGCGCCCGCCGCCCCCCAGGCCCCCGAGCCCGCCCCCGGTCAGCACTGCCCACAGCGCCCGCTGCCCCCCAGGCCCCCGAGCCCGCCCCCGGTCAGCACTGCCCGCAGTGCCCGCCGCCCTGCGAGGTCTCACCATGTTGAGGTTGGTGAGCACATAGCGCTCTGTGTCCTCCCCATGTGCCTGGTGGACGTCGGGACCCGCGGCCACCAGCAGCTCCAGGTGCAGGACGTTCCCAGCAGCCTGTCTCCGGAGGCGAGGGGCAGCGGGGCGGCCTGGTGAAGGAGTGGGCAGGGCTGAGAGCCAGGGTCCCGGAAAGCGGGTAAAATGGGGCTCTGGTCAGCTGACCTCAGGGCCCCCCATGGCCAGGCCTCGCCACCCCCTGGGCTCCCGGGCTCGGAGACGCGGTGGTGGGAAGCCCCCCTGTGCCATCCACGGTGGGGAGGGGGGAGTTGGGGGGACCCAGCCTCAGCTTTCTCGCCAGGAGCTGCCTCTGGCACAGGGAGACTGAGTGAGCCTAGTTCTTTTCTAATCATTAATTTGCTAAGCATTTTTTTAGTTAGTTAATTAACTGACGTATAGTAACTTACAATGTGTTAGCTTCAGGTGAACCCCACGGTGACGCAGTTAAGTGCGTGTGTGCGTGTGTGTGCGTGTGTGTGCATGCTCAGTTGTTAAGCCATGCCGGACTCTGCAGCCCCACGGACTGTAGCCCGCCAGGCTCCTCTGTCCATGGGATTCTCCAGGCAAGATCACAGGAGTGGGTTGCTATGCCCTCCTCCAGGGGATCTTCCTGACCCGGTGATCGAACTGGAGTGTCCTGCTTGGCAGGGGGATTCTTCAGCACTGCGCCACCTGAGAAGCCCATGTATAAACACACACACATGTGTATGTGTTCTTTTTCAGATTCATTTCCCTTTTAGGTTATTACAAAAAAATTTAACAGTTGAGTAGAGTTCCCTGTGCTATAAGTAGGACCTTGTTTATCTAGTATGCATGTGTGTGTGTGTATTCAGTCATGTCTGACCCTTTGCAACCCCACAGACTGCAGCCTGCCAGGTTCCTCTGTCCATGAGATTTTCCAGGCAAGAATACTGGAGTGAGTTGCCATTTCCTCCTCCAGGAGATCTTCCCAACCCAGGGATAGAACCCAAGTCTCTTGCATCTCCTGCACTGGCAGGCGGATTCTTTACCACTATACCATTTTATATATAGTAGTGTGTATTTATTAATGCCAAGCTCCTGATCTACTCCTCCCCTCTCCTCCTTTACTAGCTGTAAGCCTGTTTGCAGGGCTTAGTGAGCAGTTCCACACTGGCCCTCCTAGAGCTGGCTTCTCAGCGCCCGTGGTTTTGTTCCCTCGGACAGCCACCGACTGAGTTAGGACATCTCTGCCCTCCTCGGGCAGGGAGTGGGAGGCCCCACGCTCTCACACGTCACTCACGCTGTGACTGTTAGAACAGACAGCTTGGCCGGCTCACAGGAGAGAGGTGGCCAGGTCTTGGGAGGACGGCTGTCTCGGGTGGAGATACTTCATTCCACCCCTCTGGGCTGACCGGGCATGCAGGGCAGTGCAAGGCCCAGGAGTCAGCTACGGTGTGGATTCTACGTCCTTCTGGTCACCCCAAAGCCCCACGGTGGGCGCACTGGAGAACGAGGTCACCCCGGGATGGTAAGAAAAGCCCAGGACCCCACCCTGCTTGCAGCAGATGCAGCCTGGGGAAGGCATGAGCAGGCCTGGGGGCAACAGGGCCAACTCCCGCCCTGGCTGTGCCCGACAGTCGTTGCGTAGGCTTGCAGCGGCCACTTCTCATCTTTGGGCCTCTGGGTTCCCATCTGCAGCGTGGGAACTACCAGTGACCTCTGACCCAGGGCCCAAGGCTCCAAGGCCCACGTCAGTGAACGCGCTTTGTAGACAGTGAACGGCTGTTCAGAGGCAGGTCTCCGTGTCCGCCGAGCAGACGGTCTGAGGGCAGGGCTGGTGGCCATACACTCCCCTGGCCTGTCCCGTGGGCTCAGGGCACACCCTGCATGCTCATGAAGGTGGCTCGTGGAGCTCGGCCGTTCCGCACGACCCCAGGCATCAGGAGAGCTGGTCCCTCCCCTAGAGCCGACCCTGCCCACAGCCCCCTCCTCCTTCCAGGAGCTGTACCTGCAGTGGTGGGGGCCCCAGGGGTGGGCCTGTGGATCAGGTGGGACTGTGCTCCCCCCCAGGGATGCACCAGCGCCTGGTGCTGCCTCCTCTATGGCTGGATGTAGAACCTGTCTGCACGCACCAGGATGTCACCCTCCTGGAGGACAGACAGCCATCTGGTCTACCAGCCCTTCTCCTGCCCATGCAGGGAAGGGCCTCGCTGGGCCGTCCCAGCACTGGGCACAGGCTGGCCCTGGGTCTCCCCAGGACTCCTCCCCAAGTCCAAGGCCCAAGAGCCCATCTGTGGGGGACAGCAGGGGGCCCGTGCCCTCTGGGGCTGCACCCACTGACTGCCACCTGCCGCCAGCCCCCACGGCCAGGTACCCGTTCCCCGTCACCTGCTCAGGCTTCAGGCCCCAGACTGCAGGGCCTGGTGAAGACCACAGGCAAGGAGGGAGGGGGTCTCGAGGGCCGCGCTAGGCGTGTGCTAACGGACAGCGCTGCCTGTCACCAGGGGGACCGTGAGTGCCCGCTGTCTCAGCCCAGGCTGGACCGCCCAGCCCGGGAACCTGGCGGCGGGCGGCAGGCGGCGGGGGGCGGGGGTTTGTAGTGATATCAGTTGCTCTGCTCACTGAGGGACTTCGTGACAATGCACGACACCCGGCCCCACAGCCCCCCAGGAGGCTGGTGCCGCCCTCACCATGCCTCCATGACAACACGGGTTCAGCGGAGGGGCCGGCCGCGGGTCAGCTGCACAAAGGGGCACAGCTGAGCCCGAACTCAGCTCTGACTGCAAAGCCCACGCTCTTTCCATTCCCCGTGCCCTGGGCCTGCACTCAGCACTGTTCCCTGCTAGCTGGGTGGCCCGAGGGAAATCAGCGGCTTCTCTGAGCCTCCGAGGAGCAGGCCCTCAACTGGGTCAGAGTCTGGCTAAGATCCAAGCGGTCTTGCTCTTGCATCTGGGGGCCGGGGGACACGTTTGCCCCATAGTGTCCCCCCAGCCAGCCCGGGCGCCCACTCACCACGAGGCCCGAGTAGCAGGTGAGCCTGGCCGCTGCGTCCGGGGGCAGCAGGGCCCGGCTTCCCATGAGGCAGGGGTGGGGAGGCCCCCTCAGCAGCCGCAGGGAGGCGCTGACCACGCGCTAGCTGGTGAAGGAGGCGGCCAGCAGGCCCAGCTCAGGCCAGCAGCGGAAGGAGAGCCGGCCCAGGGCTGCCAGGGAGCCACGTGGGGCCCTGCAGGGCGGCCCCGCCGGCCCACCCTCGTCCTTGTGCTCACAGACGCAGGCCGGGGGGCCACGTCGAATGGGGGCACTGCGGGAGACAGGAGGCCCCGTGCTCACCCCTGCTCGGCTCTCCAGGTCCTCTCAGGGGTCCCCACTGGCCCATCAGCCCGGCGCCAGGCACCTGACCCCGATCCCAGAGCAGTCACGAGCGGGACACCCCTCACTCTCTGCCCCATCCTCCCCCCCACCCCGACCACTCGCCCGCCCTGCCCCTGGTCCCCATCAGCCTCTGGATCAAAGTCCCCAGTGGTCCTCATCAGAAAGGGGGCAGGCAGCACAGAGATGTCCACAGTCACAGCCCAGGAAGAACAGGAAAAGGCTCTGGCCGGAGCGCGACCCTGTGCCCATCTTGCTTCTCACGGAAAACATAAATGTTTACATCCTGGCCAGAAACCCGCAAGACTTCCTGAGCCGGTAGGCCCAGGCAAGGCTCGGGGGCGGGAGAGACCCGCTAATGAGTGAGCGTTGCCTCCAGATACTGAACAGAATCCCAGGGTCAGAATCCCAGCTCGCCCGGAACACCCAGACCAGTCTTTATCAACTTGGCAGAGAGGACCAGAATTAATTAAGAGCGACAGTGGCGCCTCTGACTTCCTCCCAGCAGAGCCTCCAAAGAGCCAGCCCCCTGACTCAATGGTGAGACGCCCCTGCCTCCCCCCACCCCCGCCGTGGGCTCTGAGAAACCCCCGTTGCAAGGGGGCCGCCAGGGCACATACCTTCAAAGGCAGCATCGGGGCCAAAGTGAGAGGTCACGTCCCCTGGCTCCAGGGCCCGCAGAAACTGCTGTGAGGAGTGAGGGGACACAGGGAGGGGAGGTGGGGGCCAGGCAAGACAAGGAGCAGGCTGAGCGGGGAGAGAGGGGCCCTGGATGGAGGGGGGACAAGCCCCTCAGCCCGGCGTGGACGGCGTCCGCCCCTCACCATCGGGCACACAGCACTGAGGCCAACTCCATCTCCAGGAAGCCCAATTCATCCCCTGAACCCCAAGTTCAGACTTCCTCCCCCTCTGCCCAAGCACTGTTGGGCACACCCTCGCCCCCCAGGGGACCCAGCCCTCAGCCCCAGAAGAGTCTGGATCCCCAGCTCCCGGGCTCCCCCAGCACCGCGGCCCGCGGGCCCACCCACCTGCCGGGGATCAGGGAGCGCCCAGCAGGTCAGGAAGAAGAGCGCAGAAGTGAGGGTCCCCCGTGCGGAGGGAGCCATGCTGTCTGCGATGATCTGCGGGGATCCTGGAGTGCCGGCAGGCGGCCCGCGGGGCTGGGCCAGGAGGCTGGGTTTACTCGAGGGCAGGCGCTGGGGGGACAGGGCGGCCTGCTGGCTCCTCCTGGCCGTGCGTGCGCGGGGCTGGGCCCTGACTCAGAGGACAGCCACCCGGCCTGCCCCTGGGAACTCAGGGCTGGGGTCGGGGATGGGGGGTGGGGGGCGGTGGGATTCATCTCCCAGCGGTGTGACTGCCGCTCCCCTAGGGACACCCTGCGCGCCCATCCGCATCTCATTCCCTCCCTCTCGGCCACTGCCTGGCCTGTGTCTGCACCCGGCGGCCTCGGCTCACAGCACCAGGCTGGGGACACCCGGCCCCAGCGTCACAGGCTCCCTGGGAGGTTCTCAGGGACGTGTGCCCCACTCCCTCCCGCCTCCAGGACGCCTTCCCCGGCTGAGCCAGAGGCCAACGAGGGAGTGGGGTCCCCCCTCCGCCCCGGTCCGTGCCCACCTCAGCCCCTCTGAGTCCCACTACACTGGGGGCACCTGCCCATCCATCTGGGCCGGTCCGCTTCCCGTCACAGGCGTCAGGAGTGGTCTGAGCCTCCCCCCTCTATCTGCCACGGGCATCCCACCCCAGTGGGTGGTGCGCACGCCCGACTCCATCTCTGGGAGTGTGTCGCGAGACCCAAACTGACACAGGGTGCTCGTCCAGCCATCTCATCGACCTGGGCTGGGATCTGGACGGGGCTCCCCGCCTGGCCCCTCAGCCTCTTCCTCCCCGGTTCCATGCCCAGCTCTGCCCTTAGGATGACGTGTCCACCGAGCCTCCAGGCCTTGTGATTCGCAGTCTGGCCCCTGCCAGCCCTCCCCCTGTGCTCACAGACCTCTAACTACACGCCCCCCACCCCCAGCTTGCCTTCCATCCCTCAAACAGTTCCAGTGTTCTGCTCCTCCCTCTCACCTGTAGGCTTCCCAGTCCAGTTTCAGCTAAAACGTCACCTTCTTTAAGGCACCATCTAAATACCCCTTCCCCCACAAGGGGTGCCACATTTAGGGGAAAAAAGTCAGGACAGCAATGGAATTTGAATTTCAGATAAACAATGGAATTTTTTTCTTTTTCTGGTGTAAGGGTGACAGTAAATGTAAGAAGGCAAAGTGGTTGTCCAAGGATGTCTTACAGATAGCTGAGAAAAGAGAAGCAAAAGGCAAGGGAGAAAGGGAAAGATCTATCCAAATGAATGCAGAGTTCCAGAGAAGAGCAAGGAGAGATAAGAAAGCCTTCTTAAGTGAACAATGCAAAGTAATAAAAGAAAATGGTAAAATGGGAAAGACTAGAGATCTCCTCAAGAAAATGAGAGCTACCAAGGGGACATTTCATGCAAAGATGGGCTCAATAAACAACAGAAACAGCAAGGACCTAACAAAAGCAGAAGAAATTAAGAAGAGGTGACAAAAATACACAGAATAACTATATAAAAAAGGTCTTCAGTTCAGTTCATTCACTCAGTAGTCTGACTCTTTGTGACCCCATGGACCACAGCACGCCAGGCCTCCCTGTTCATCACAAACTCCCGGAGTTTACTCAAACTCATGTCCATTGAGTCGGTGATGCCATCCAACCATCTCATCCTCTGTCCTCCCCTTCTCCTCTTGCCTTCAATCTTTCCCAGCATCAGGGTCTTTTCAAATGAGTCAGTTCTTCCCATCAGGTGGCCAAAGTACTGGAGTTTCAGCTTCAGCATCAGTCCTTCCAATGAACACCCAGGACTGATCTCCTTTGGGATGGACTGGTTGGATCTCCTTGCTGTCCAAGGGACTCTCAAGAGTCTTCTCCAACACCACAGTTCAAAAGCATCCATTCTTCGGTGCTCAGCTTTCTTTATAGTCCAACTCTCACATCCATACATGACTCCTAGAAAAACCACAGCCTTGACTAGGCGGATCTTTGTTGACAAAGTAATGTCTCTGCTTTTTAATATGCTGTCTAGGTTGGTCATAACTTTCCTTCCAAGGAGTAAGCGTCTTTTAATTTCATGGCTGCAGTCACCATATGCACTGATTTTGGAGTCCCAAAAAATAAAGTCAGCCACTGTTTCCACTGTTTCCCCATCTATTTGCCAGGAAGTGATGGGACCGGATGCCATGATCTTAGTTTTCTGAATGTTGAGATTTAAGCCAACTTTTTCACTCTCCTCTTTCACTTTCATCAAGAGGCTCTTTAGTTCTTCACTTTCTGCCATAAGGGTGGTGTCATCTGTATATTTGAAGTTATTGATATTTCTCCTGGCAATCTTGATTCCAGCTTGTGCTTCATCCAGCCCAGCTTTTCTCATGATGTACTCTGCATATAAGTTAAATAAGCAGGGTGACAGTATACAGCCTTGACGTACTCCTTTTCCTATTTGGAACCAGTCTGTTGTTCCATGTCCAGTTCTAACAGTTGCTTCCTGACCTGCATACAGGTTTCTCTGGTATTCCCATCTCTTTCAGAATTTCCCACAGTTTATTGTGATCCACACAGTCAAAGGCTTTGGCATAGTCAATAAAGCAGAAATAGATGTTTTTCTGCTTTTTCAATGATCCAGTGGATGTTGGCAATTTGATCTCTGGTTCCTCTGCCTTTTCTAAATCCAGCTTGAACATCTGAAAGTTCTTGGTTCACGTATTACTGAAGCCTGGCTTGGAGAATTTTGAGCATTACTTTAGTAGCGTGTGAGATGAGTGCAATTGTGCATTAGTTTGAGCATTCTTTGGCATTGCCTTTCTTTGGGATTGGAATGAAAACGGACCTTTTCCAGTCCTGTGGCCACTGCTGAGTTTTCCAAATTTGTTGGCATATTGACTGCAGCACTTTCACAGCATCATCTTTTAGGATTTGAAATAGCTCGACTGGAATTCCATCACCTCCACTAGCTTTGTTTGCAGTGATGCTTCCTAAGACCCACTTGACTTCTCACTCCAGGATGTCTGGCTCTAGGTGAGTGATCACACCATCGTGATTATCTGGGTCGTGAAGATCTTTTTTGTATAGTTCTGTGTATTCTTGCCACCTCTTCTTAATATCTTTTGCTTCTGTTAGGCCCATACCATTTCTGTCCTTTATTGAGCCTATCTTTGCATGAAATGTTCCCTTGGTAGCTCTAATTTTCTTGAAGAGATCTCTAGTCTTTCCCATTCTATTGTTTTCCTCTATTTCTTTGCACTGATCACTAAGGAAGGCTTTCTTATCTCTCCTTGCTATTCTCTGGAACTCTGCATTCAAATGGTTGTATCTTTCCTTTTCTCCTTTGCTTTTCACTTCTCTTCTTTTCACAGCTATTTGTAAGGCCTCCTCAGACAGCCTTTTTGCTTTTTTGCATGTCTTTTTCTTGGGGATGGTCTTGATCCCTGTCTCCTGTACAACGCCACAAACCTCTGTCCATAGTATCAGGCATTCTATCAGATCTAGTCCCTTAAATCTATTTCTCACTTCCACTGTATAAAAGTTCTGTAAATAAGGTCTTAATGACCCAGATAACCACGATGGTGTGATCACTCACCTAGAACCAGACATCCTGGAATGCAAAGTCAAGTGGGCCTTAGGAAGCATCACCCTGAACAAATCTAGTGGAGGTGATGAATTCCAGTTGAGCTATTTCAAATGGTAAAAGATGATGCTGTGAAAGTGCTGCAGTCAATATGCCAACAAATTTGGAAAACTCAGCAGTGGCCACAGGACTAGAAAAGGTCAGTTTTCATTCCAGTCCCAAAGAAAGGCAATGCCAAAGAAGGCTCAAACTACCACACAATTGCACTTATCTCACACACTAGCAAGGTAACACTCAAAATCCCTCAAGCTAGGCTTCAGCAATACGTGAACTGAGAACTCCAGATGTTCAAGCTGAGTTTTGAAGAGGCAGAGAAACCAGAGATCAAATCGCCAACATCTGTTGGATCATAGAAAGAGCAAGAGAGTTCTGCTTTATTGACTACACTACAGTCTTTGACTGTGTGGGCCACAAAAAACTGGAAAATCTGTAAAGAGATGAGAATATCAGGCCACCTGACCTGCCTCCTGAGAAACTGGTATGCAAGACAAGAAGCAACAGTTAGAACCAGACATGAAACAATGGACTGGGTCAAAATCGGGAAAGGAGTACAACAAGGCTGTATATTGTCACCCTGCTAATTTAACTTACATGCAGAGTACATCATGGAAAATGCTGGGCTGGATGAGTCACAACCTGGAATCAAGATTGCTGGGAGAAACATCAACAACCTCAGATATGCAGATGATACCATTCTAACAGCAGAAAATAAGAGGAACTAAAGGACCTGTTGATGAGGGTGAATGAGGAGAGTGAAAAAGATGACTTGAAATTCAACATTCAAAAAAAAACTAAGATTAAAAACACACATGTACCCCATTGCTCATTGCAGCACTGCTTACAACAGCCAGAACATGGAAGCAACCTAGACGCCCATCGACAGATGAATGGATAAAGAAATTGTGGTGCATACACACAACGGAATGTTACCCAGCCATAAAAAGGAACGCATTTGAGTCAGTTCTGATGCAGGGGATGAACCTAGAACCTATTAAACAGGTGAAGTGAGTCAGAAAGAGAAAGATAAATATTGTATTCTAACGCACATATACAGAATCTAGAAAAATGGTTCTGAATGATTTATTTGCAGGGCAGCAACAGAGAAACAGCCATAGAGAATAGACTTATGGACATGGGGAGGGGGGAGGAGAGGATGTGTGGAGAGAGTAATATGGAAACTTACATTACCATATGGAAAACAGATAGCCAACGGGAATTTGCTGTCTGGCTCAGGAAACTCAAACAGGGGCTCTGTGTCAACCTAGAGGGGTGGGGTGGGGAGGGAGATGGGAGGGAGGTTCAAAAGGGAGGGGATAGATGTATACCTATGGCTGATTCATGTTGAGGTTTGACAGAAGACAACAAAATTCTGTAAAGCAATCATTCTTCAATTAAAAAAATAAATTAAAAAATAAAACTAAGATTATGGCATCCAGTCCCATCACTCCATGGCAAATAGAAGGGGAAAAAGTGGAAGCAGTGACAGATTTTATTTTCTTGGGCTCCAAAATCACTGTGGATGGTAACTGCAGTCATGAAATTAAAAGACGCTTATCCTTGGAAGGAAAGCTATGACAAACCCAGACAGCATATTAAAAAGCAGAGACATCACTTTGCTGACAAAGGTCCATAGAGTCAAAGCTATGGTTTTTCCAGTCGTCATGTACAGGATGCGAGAGTTGGACCATAAAGAAGTCTGAGCACCAAAGAATTGATGGTTTCAAACTGTGGTGCTGGAGAAGACTCTTGAGAGTCCCTTGGACTGCAAGGAGATCCAACCAGTCAACCCTAAAGGAGATCAGTCCTGGGTGTTCATTGGAAGGACTGATGCTGAAGCTAAAGCTCCAATAATTTGGCCACCTGATGCAAAGAGCCAACTCCTTGGAAAAGACCCTGATGTTGGGAAAAATTGAGGGCAAGAGGAGAAGGGGACGACAGATGAGATGATCAGATGGCATCATCAACTCAATAGATATGAGTTTGAGCAAACTCTGGGAGATGGTGTAGGACAGGGCAGCCTGGTGTGCTGCAATCCATGGGGTTGAAAAAAGTTGGACCGATTTAGCAACTGAACAACAACGATGCCCTCAGGGCTTCCCAGGTGGCTCAGTGATAAAGAATCTGCCTGCCAGGCAGGAGATGTGGGTGGATCCCTGAGTCAGGAAGATCCTCTGGAGAAAGAAATGGCAACCCACTCCAGTATTCTTGCCTTTGGAAAGCCCATGGACAAGAGAAGCCTGGCGGGCTACTGTCTACGGGGTCGCAAGAGTTGGGCCACAACCTAGCGAGTAAACAACAAGTATGCCCTCAGTATTGCAGCTATTATGTGGAACATATTATAGTAAAAACTATTCTTTATCTGAAATTCCTGTTTCTCTGGGCGTCCTGCACGTTCTTTGGCACCCTTAACCCTCCTTGGTCTCTACCACAGCATCTCATTTTCTCATCTTGGTGGGAGTTGCTAGGATACACAATTGCTGATTTGGTATCTGAATTTCTCTGAAGGCCCCCCAGCACAGGAACAGAGGCGGGATGGGAGCTTTGGGGAAATGCAGGCCTGGCCTCCAGGTGGTGTCAGAGCCAGGCAGGAGGTGCGAGGGACATCACCGTTGTCACATAACATACAACACTCTCTCTCCTCGGAAGGAAAGTGATGAGCAACCCAGACAGCATATTCAAAAGCAGAGACATTACTTTGCCAACAAAGGTCCACCTAGTCAAAGCTATGGTTTTTCCAGTGGTCATGTATGGATGTGAGAGTTGGACTATAAAGAAAGCTGAGTGCCGAAGAATTGATGCTTTGATCTGTGATGTTGGAGAAGACTCTTGAGAGTCCCTTGGGCTGCAAGGAGATCCAACCAGTCCATCCCAAAGGAGATCAGTCCTGGGTGTTCGTTGGAAGGACTGATGTTGAAGCTGAAACTCTAATATTTTGGCCACCTGATGGGAAGAACTGACTCATTTGAAAAGACCCTGATGCTGGTTAAGATTGAAAGCAAGTGGAGAAGGGGCTGACAGAGGATGAGATGGTTGGATGGCATCACCGACTCAATGGACATGAGTTTGAGTAAACTCCGGGAGTTTGTGATGGACAGGGAGGCCTGGCGTGCTGCAGTCCATGGGGTCACAGAGAGTTGAATGCGACTGGGCAACTGAACTGAACTGAACCTAACAGACACCACTTGTCGCAGAGCTTTATCCTTGTTACCGGATGCTGCTGAACCGCGGAGAGCAGGCTGTGCCGCCGGGCGTCCTCCCTCCCGGCCCTGGGCCTCAGTGCCCCCGCCGCGAAGGCAAGACTGGCCGGGGTGGGGACAGCGGCCGGGTGACAGCAGCCCCCAGGACCGGGCGTCCGCTCCGCGCCCGCAGCTCCCGGGTCCAGCCGCCCAGCGCCCCCTGGCGGCCACCTGCCGGGCGCCCAGCCGGCCCGGCCTCGGTGCTACACCAACGGCGGTCCCCTCGCTCCCCTTCCGGCGCTCGCCTTTCTCGGCCCCGGGCTGGCCCTCAGAGACATTCCAGGCTTCTTCCAACCCGACCCGGGGCCTCCAGCCGCGTACGCTGCTCACCAGGGCGGCGGCCCTTCTCCTTAGCAGTCGAGGAGGCCCGCCCTGCTCCCGGCTGTGCGGAACCAGAGGCGAAGGCCCGGTTTCCAGCCCGGCTGGGTAGAGAGCGAGCACTTCCTGGAAACCGGCGCCCACGTGAGGGGGACGCGTGCCTGGCGGCTTCCGGGGTCCGGGAGGGCAGAACCGGGTTCGGGGACCGGGATGGTGAAAGCGCGGCGGCCGGTCGCCGCGCGTGCCCCGCGTGCCCCAGCGCCTGAGGCCGGGCCCGTCAGGAAGCCGAAGCGGAAGAAAAGAGTCTGGAGGAACAAAGCGCGAGAAGCCGGCGGGACGCCGGGGAACGACCCCTTAGTGGTCGCGGTGCGGCCCCCAAAGGCCCCGGAGGACTTTTCCCCAAACTGGAAGGCGCTGCAGGAGGCAAGGCCGCGAGGGCCCTGCGGGCGGAGATGGGGACGGTGTGTGGGTCCCGGGGGGCGCGGGCTGGAGTGGACGCGGGGAGCAGAGTCGTTCGCAGGGGCCGGAGTGCGTGGGCTGCGGAACAGCAGAGGCTCTGCACAGCGTCCTGCTGACAGTTCAGTTCAGTCCTCAGTCGTGTCCGACTCTTCGCGACCCCATGGACTGCAGCACACCGGGCCTCCCTGTCCATCACCAACTCCCGGAGTTCACTCAAACTCATGTCCATCCAGTGGGTGATGCCATCCAACCATCTCATCCTCTTTCGTCCCCTTCTCCTCCCGCCTTCAGTTTTTCCAGCATCAGGGTCTTTTCCAGTGAGGCAGTTTTTGGCGTCAGGTGGCCAAAGTGCTGGAGCTTCAGCTTCAGCATCAGTCCTTCCAATGAACACCCAGGACTGATCTCCTTTAGGATGGACTGGTTGGATCTCCTTGCAGTCCAAGGGACTCTTAAGAGTCTTCTCCAACACCACAGTTCAGAAGCATCCATTTTTCAGCGCTCAGCTTTCTTTGTGGTCCAACTCTCACATCCACATATACTGGAAAAACCATAGCTCTGACCATATGGACATTTGTAGGTAAAGTAACATCTCTGCTCTTTAATATGCTATCTAGGTTTGTCATAGCTTTCCTTCCAAGGAGTAAGTGTCTTTTAATTTTGTGTCTGCAGTCACCATCTGCAGTGATTTTGGAGCTCCAAAAAATAAAATCTGTCACTGTTTCCACTATTACCCCATCTATTTGCCATGAGATTCTGGTAACACTGGGCCCTTAATCCGTGACCACTGCCGCTGATCACTGAGCACTTCAAATGTGCTTCAGACACTGCTGGATGAGGTGAGCTGTATGTGTTCATATTTAACCTGAGACCGACTCAGATCTTTTAGCATCTGCATTTTACAGATGAGGAAATGGGTCCGAAAGGTTAGGTAGGTTGCAGCCAGGTCAGGAGAACCAGGAGTCAGGCCCCACACCCCAACCCCCCACCAACTCCCTGCTTTTAATGTCACGTTATACTTCCTTGCCTTTCTGGGCCATCAGTGGGCCAAGACTTACTTGCAGTTTACTTACTGGTCAGTATCTCCTGAGTCCTGTTTGTCGGCTGTGCTTCACTTGTAAATTGTCTCCACCTCCGCCGGAGTTGGCTGCTGCTGTTTCTGCTGTTTTCTGGATGAGGAGACTGGGAGGGGTCAAGGGACGGGGCCCAGGGTCACACAGCCGGCTCCTGGGCCGCAGTTGCACAGGGCTGGGCGGGCTTTGGCGCTCTGTGCTGCTGCTGACCCTCACAGTGTCTCTGCAGCCGCTCCTGAGAGCTCTCCCGGAGCCTCAGAGTGGGTGCGGGGGAGAGCAGAGAAGGGCTTCTGAGACTGTTAGCCTGCGCCTTAAGTGGGGGAGTCCAGATCATTCTCCCGGCCTGACACACACACCGTGGAATTCCCTCGGGCAAGCCCAGGGATCTCGGACTTCCTGAGCTGTGATTCTGCCTCTTTCTCACAAGAAAGTAAAGCAAAAAGAAGCGAGCAGAGGAATGGATATTTATTGTGAGAAGAAACTCCACGTTTTCTCTAATTTATACAAGAAAGGCAGTTCTCCTGTTCTTTAAACATTACGGGAACAAGTGGGTAGGAACCGCCTCCTCGCTCAGCTGGTTGCCGCATAGCAGGGTCCTAACCGAGGACGCAGGGCTGGGAGACCTCAGCCCTCCCTGGAGAGGAGCAGAGGCATGGCTGTCCACCCTGTGTCATTGGACATGACCATTTCTTCCTGAGACCCTCACAGCAGGAGCAAACCAAGAAATCTGACTGAGGAGGTGGCGCCCATGCGCCAACTCTGAAGCAATTAACTCTAAAATAACTGTGAATGTGGGAACAAGTTGCTTTTAGACACATACACGCTTTTTTTTCAGTCTTCAGTGTGTGATTTCCAAATTACAATGTTATGTATTTTGTTTTGGGTTCTCTTAGCTGCTGAAACAAAGATCACAGACCCCACAAGAGCCTCTACTTCACTCTCAAACGGATTCCAAAAAGCAGCCCCAGCGTGTCCAACAGAATAGAAACTGGATTTCAGATAAAGCAAAGAGAGATGCGATGGGGATGGAAAACACAGACCCCGAGGCCAAAGGGTCCTCTGGGCCCTTGGGGTTGCTCATGAGCAGGAAGATACCGGCGCAGCCCAAGGAGAAAGGGGCCAGCAAAAGGACCAGTGGTGACGTGTCTCCACAGCAAGGCAGCATCAAACAGAAGAAGCGGAAAGCTAGGGAGCCGACTGCCCCCATGCCTCCAGCCCCGCCCACCGAGTAAGTACCGCAGGATGTGGTGATGGACACGGCCTCCCCGACTGAGGCCTCTCTCCCTAAGGAGGCTGAGGCTGGTGGCCCCTCTGTCACCTTACCCTGGGGCTGTGGGTTTCTTTGTGGGTAATTTAGGTAATTTAGAATTAACCTAGGGTAGGTCTATTCCGCTAGAACATAGGCATAGCGGAGGCTGACTCTGTCCCATAGCTGCTATATCTCCAGGGCCAAGAACAGGGCTTGGCACCTCATGGGCCCCCAGGAAAGACTTGTGGAATGAATGAACACCAAAACCAGAAAGACTTGAGTTCAAAATCGATGCCCGTGTCTTGCCAGCTGGGTGGTTTGGGGCAGGTTCCTGAGGCGCCCTGAGCCATAGCGTGGTCACCTGCGCTGGGCCTGTGAGGCTCCCTCCCGCACCGCCCCAGTGCCAGGCGCTTACTCAACAAAGCCTGGGTGTCGCCCACACAGGAGCCCAGTCAGCAGCTGCCTCTCAGTGGCTGGGCAGGGGGTGGCGTGTCTGTAAGTCCGCCTGGCTGCGTGCCGCCGGGTTAAGGACACAGTGGCTGAAGGTCTCAGGAAGCAGCGTTTGAGGGCCTGCCGTGTGTCCCAGTGCCAGGCACCCTCTTAGGAAAGAGCGGTCCCCTCTGGGCCCTCCATCGAGAAGGGGCAGCCGAGAGGAGGGGACGGACAACGCGCACTAAAGTTGTTTCAGTGATTCCCGCGGTGTGGTCGGGATCAGTCCCGCGAGGGCGGAGCCTGTCGGGGCAGAGGCCAGAGGGCCTTCCGGTCGGCCAGTGCGTCTGGGAGGAGAGGACTCGGCGGCTGTGCGTCCCAGCCTGGGCGTCCCTGTCTGCGGGCTCGGCACGGGGACACCACGGGCACCAAGGGGTGTCTGAGTCTCCGTTCTCCTGGCAGCGTGTTTATCCGTGGTTCCCAAATGCCTGGTAGCTGTTTGTTCCGTCATTGAGAAGAAAGTTCAAGCAACCGTTACACCTGAGTGGGGGTGGAGGTGTATTTCTGTTTCCTGTTCTTTGTGTTGCTCTGTGGTTCCTGAGTTCTAGCTATAGAGTGCATTTTTAATTAGGTGGGTAAGTGCCAAGGTGATCACTGTGGCCAGTGGCCAGGCACATGGGCCTGAGCGCCCTCAGAGCGCGCCACACTCGCCACCACGCTCAGCCCGTTCTCCCCTGTCTTTTAGAGACGACATCTGGTTTGACGATGTTGATCCAGCAGACATCGAAGCGGCCATCGGCCCAGAGGCAGCCAGCATAGCGAGGAAGCAGCTGGGTCAGGGCGAGAGCAGTGTCACGCTGGTGAAGGAGCGGGCCTTCGGCGGGTACGCAGGCCCCATGGGGCGCGCTCAGCCTTGGGGGGCCGGCGGGGTCTTCAGGGCAGGTGCCTTGGCGTCTGGCTGAGCCCGGTCCTCGGCATGTTGCTGAGTGGCGGAGCTGGGTCCCAGGCCCCACAGGGTTAACCTGGAGCCTTGGTTCCCCCCCAGGCTGACTAAAGCCTTAGCCATGGACTGCGAGATGGTGGGCGTGGGCCCCAAGGGGGAGGAGAGCATCGTGGCCCGCGTGTCCCTGGTGAACCAGCACGGCAGGTGCGTGTACGACAAGCACGTGAAGCCAGCCCAGCCAGTGACCGACTACAGGACCGCGGTCAGCGGGGTCCGGCCCGCGGACCTGGCGCAGGGTGGGTGGCTAAGCCGGGCATGGCCCCGGCAGCCCGGCGGTCTCTCCGCCCTCCCGAGTGGGCCCGCCTTATGTTGGCCTGGCTGCCTTTCTGTCACCTGACCTTCAGCCGGGCCAGTGTTCCCAACTGCAGTGTCACTGGGCAGCGGGGATGGAGCGGGTGTCGGAGGAAGGCCACTGGGAGACGCAGACGGGCCTGGGGAGGCGGGTCAGGTGGCCGGGGCTTCTGTGAGGACAGGCGAGCAGTGGGAGGCCTGGCCTGGCCTGGCCAGGGCGGGTTCTCTAAGGTTCCCTAAGGTTCCCTACGGCCGCAGCGTTGGGAATGAGGTGGGGGGGCAGGCGGTGGTGAGCCGGAGGTGTCCCGTCTTGGGACACACCCAGGGGGCTGGTCTGTAGAGTCTGCCCTTGGACGAGCTGTGCTCGGGGGCCCTGAGATCGGGCCTGGAGGGATCCTGAGGGCAAGAGCTTGAGGCAGCGGCCCCACCACCTCCTCTGGGCGTGTGGTCTCTGCCATCCACGCCTCTCGGGTCCTCGAGGACGGCCCACAAGGCCGCCCGGCCACTGCTCAGCCGCAGGCTCTGCCAGTGCTGCCTAGGCCGGGTGGGCAGCCCCAGGGCACAAGCAGGGTTGGCGCCGCCTCCCCTTGGCGCCCCCTTCTGAGGGCCTGACCCACCCGGGGCCCCGGGTCTGATGGGGCAGGAGCGCTCGCTCTCAGCATGCCGCTGAAACCCCTTCTGTGTGTGGCTCCAGGAGAAGAGTTTGAAGTTGTTCAGAGGGAAGTCGCGGACCTGCTCAAGGGCCGGATTCTGGTTGGACACGCGCTACACAACGACCTCAAGGTGTGTGCCCGCGCCTCTGTGCCCCACGGCGTTGGAGGTGCCGCACGCAGTGAGAGCCGGGGCCGAGGCTGCCGCCCCGCCCGGCGACAGCCCCCACTCCTCAGGGCAGAGCCCCTCCCCAGGCGGGGGCACCCCGGTCCCTGTTCCCTCGAAACCCCAGGCAGTCCCCGTCTCACAGGCTGGCCCCTGACGGCCAGCACGGTGGGCGGCAGGCCAGCTCCCAGGGCCCCTTCCTGTCCCCGAGGGTGGGGCTCGGCCTGTGCCCAGCGGGTCTCTGCCGCGGGCCACAGTGGCCCGCTCGTTGGGATGGGAAGCTTGGGGTGGCAAGTGCTCTCAGCTCGGAGGCCCCAGGGCTCAGGCTCCCCCTTCAGCGCCTGCGCCCTCCCCGCCCTGGTAACCTGGGCAGCCTTGCCCTCCACCCTCCTGGGCCTGTCTCAAGGTCGTGGGGGGACCCGTTTCATCCCTGACACCCTGTGTGTATGTGACACAAACTCAAGCACGGGACAGACGGTCACGGGTTCCCTGGTGACTGAGTCTCCGCCTTCCCCGCCTCTAAGGCTGTTCCCGTCCGTGCGTTCTCTGCTGCGCGTCGCCTGCCCCGCGGTGATCGCCCCCGGGAGCTCAGGCTCACATCAGCGCCTCGTCCTGTCTGCGTGTTGGGTGCGGGACTCAGAAAGGGGCATCTTTCTGCAGACAGACACCAAAGCACCCGTCATACCTTCCTCCTCCAGGCACTGTTTCTGGGCCACCCGAAGAGGAAGATCCGGGACACTCAGAAGTATAAGCCTTTCAGGACCCAAGTGAAGGTACCTGAGACCACGCGGCTCTGAAAGCCTGGTTCACTTGATCATGGGTTCTGGTCCCTGGAGGCTGGCTTCCTGGTTAAAGGTGTTTGGGTTTGGTTTGGTTTGGTTTTCCCTTTTAACCTTTAAAACTAAGAGGAGGGACTTCCCTTCTTGTCCAGTGGTTGGGACGTGGCGCTTCCATTGCTGGGGGTCCAGGTTCAGTCCCTGGTCAGGAAACTGAGATCCTGCATGCTGCATGGTTCAGCCGAAAAAAAAAACAGTGAAAAAATAAACGAAAGTCACAAGGAGAATTAGACATTTAAAAAGGAAAAGTATCTTAGAGAAAAAAGACTTGGCCAACCCAAAGTTCGTGCTGCTGAGGGCAGTGAGTCCACTCTCCTCTGATCACACCCCCAGCCGCGGGTCGGAAGGCGCATTGTGTGTGTTCCAGAGGCAGAGGCCCCCCTTCCCGAGAGCAGGGCCACCCAGGGCCAACGATGCACAGTCCCTCCCGGGTCCTCGGCAGGCCGCCCCCCTGCCCAGGCCCCACCCAAACGTGACGACGTGCTCCCCTCTCCCCGGCAGAGCGGACGGCCATCTCTGAAGCTGCTTGCAGAGAGAATCCTGGGGATTCAGGTGCAGCAGGCGGAGCACTGTTCGGTAAGTGCATCCTGGGTGACAGGCCTCCAGATGCCGGGTGGGTGACGGGTGATGGGCCTCCGGGTTGGGGGCCGTGCTGAGCTCCTGGGCAAGGTGCAGCGTCACCTGATGTTGGCGCACGCACTTCACACTGGCTGCTCCTGGTGCGCTGTAGTTGGAGAGAAAGGCCCGTCTAGATCGCAGGCCCCCTAGGGCTGAGGCGGAGGCTCTGGGCCCAAAGAGCCTGGCCCTCTGGGCGTCAGTCTGGGTCTGCGGCCCTCCCGTCTGCCTTCCAAGTCGTGTGGCGTCTGGGGCCCCTCGTGAGCCAGCACGCCCGTCCCTCCCTATCTGTGGGGTCCTCCCCCGCCCCCGCCAGCGGGGGCTGCGTCCCTGGATCCCTGCAGTCATCTCTGGTCATTGTCGCCCCACGTCCGGCAGCAGGACTCAGGAGCTGCGGGATGGATGGGGGGGTGGGCGGTGGCCACACCAGTCACCGGCAGGATGGCCGTGGTGACGCCCCACGTCCCCCAGGTCCAGGACGCGCAGGCGGCAATGAGGCTGTACGTCCTGGTGAAGAGGGACTGGGAGAGCCTCTCCGGGGACAGGCGGCCCCCCGCCCCCGAGGCCGGCAGCCAGGACGCCTAGCAGGACCACGCCCCGAGCCACCCTCGCGCCTGCGGGAGCTGCGACCACGCCAGACGACGGATGGAGCTCCTAGAGCCGGGGGCAGTTTTCAGAGACAGGCGCATAGCATGCATGCCGCTGAGCTGGCTGTGGCGTCCGAGCCTCTCCTGCACAAGGGGCCGGGCGGCTGTCCCTGGGGCTCTTCGTCACCTGTCTCTGAGGGGGGCCTTTCCCCTCGCTGCTGAGGCAACGGAAAGAAAGGGACTCCGCAGACTCGCGCATGGACCGCGCAGTTGCCCCGGCGCAGCCTCGTTGAGGGGTTTTCTCTGCCACCCGGACACTTGGGGGGATCTGAGGTTGGGGTTCCACTCACCCCACCTGTGCACGCCCGCTATGTTTAAATTCCAGGTTAGAGCCCGCAGCAGGCAGGGGGGCTCGGGCTGCCCAGCGCGGTTTTCCGGGAGGTGGGTGCCCCCCGACCCGGACAGACGTGTGAGCGTAGGCGCCTGCAGCACTCCGCCCGGCCCGGGCGCGGGCTCGCTGAGGGGAGCGTGCGGCACCCCAGGCTGTGCCGAGCCCCCGCCGGCCGTGGGGAAAGTCCAAAGCTACCACGAAGGTTGTGTGACATAAACGCATGTTTTTACTTGAGCTGCACCCTGTGGAGGCCCGTGTCTGAGGACGGCTGGGTCCCACCTCTTCTGACCCCGCTCCCCCAGGAGACGCCTGTGGCACTGGGCGCCCGTAAGGTACAGGTTGAGGAGGGCAGGGTGGCGCCTACCGGCTGCCCTCAAAGCTGGACTGGGCGGCCGCCTCCAGTCTGCGGAGCACGCTGGCTGCGTAAGAAACAAGCTCCTGCAAGGAGAAGGCGGTCGGCTGCTGTGGACGGTCTCTGGGCGTGCGCCGAGGGCACCGCCCCTGCCCCGTGGGGTGTCCTGCAGCCCCGGGGGGCCGTGCAGTGAGGCAGGGAGGGCCCACCAGCGCTCACCAGGCTGGAGGTGAAGCGTCCGTGGATCTCCACGACCAGGGGCTGGATGCTGCTGCACGCCAGCTCAGACAGGATCTCCTCTGCGGGCAGAGGGGGGTCCTGAGGCCAGCACGACAGGGCCAGGCCCCCACCCTTCGGGGCTCAGTGCTTGGCCCAGCGTGTTCCTGCCCTCCCCCCCCACCCCCCAGACGGCCACAAGCCGGGGCCCTCACTGTACGCGGCCAGGTGGGCCAGCAGCAGGCACATGCTCTCCACCACCTCCGGGTCGTCACGGTGCAGCTGGTACGTCTCCAGGATGAGGTCCAGGCCACTGCCGCTCTCCCTAGGCATCACCACCTGCAGGGCCGCCAGCTCTGAGGGAAGGTAGGGGTTGTTCCCTGATGGGTGGGCCTGAGGGTCCTCCAGCAGATGGGGGACGGCCATGCTGAGTTTGTGGGGTTGTTGAGAGCCCAGAGCGCTGTGGGTAGCAAGTGTCGGCCAGCTGAGGACACCATGGTGGCCTCGGGGACTCAGCAGTCAGGCCGTGACCACTCTGCACTTCTGGAGTGTTCTCCGGCAGAGGGCACCTGTCTCTCCACCCCAGCCGTCTCCCAGGCTGGAGGAGGGAGTGTGCCCCCACGCAAGGAGGCCCGTCAAGGCAGGTTAGACCCAGCTCCTGATGCCATGTGGTCATCAGGTCCCCTGGAGTCCTGAGGGAGGCGGACACCCCAAGGCGCCGATAGATCCTCGAAGGCGGCAAAGCCGAGGCTGTCCCCAGACTCTGACTCGCCTCTGGCTCACTGGGTCCTGACGACCCGGCTCCCATGCGCTGCGCCTCCAGCCTTCTGCTCTCGGGCTCCAGGCCCTGTCTCCCGGTTTGACGGGATCCCAGAGGGAGTGGGGGCAGGCCTGCAGCCTAGGTTGTCTCCATCAGAGAGGGGAGACCCTGCCCCACTCCAGAGCTTCTCCAGGAGTGGGGGTCACCCCGTCTAGCCTGTGCACCCAAGGGGACTGGACCCCACAGGCTGAACCACCCTGATGCGGCGGGCAGCCTTGGTGGACTCCAGGCCCCGAGAGTCTAGAGGGCTGTGGTCCCGGGTCGGGCGCAGAGCCTGGCCGGGGGGCTGAGTGACAGGTGGGGTTCAGACCCTGTCTGCTCTGCTGACTTCAGAGCCACACCTGGAGGAGCACCCCTGCTCACACCAAGCGTGCTGGGCAGGGGAGGCGGTCACGACACAGGGTTGCACCAGCGAGTGTGATGTGGGTGCAGAGGACGCCTGCATGCTGGGACTGGGTGTTTCCCTGCTTTGAGTGTGTGCGTGCTTTTGGTCTGTGGGCCACCAGCAGGCTTCACTGGGAAGCCCGCCCCCCGCCTCCGAGCAGCAGCCCTGTTGGGCCCAGGCTCACCGGACACCTTGGCGAGGCTGGCCAGCCCGCGGTAGGCATTGTTCAGCAGCAGGACTCGGTCCTGGCACAGCTGCACGCTCCGCAGGAGCAGGTCCGCCACTTCCGCGCACTCCTGCTCCTGGATGCAGCCTGCGGAGGGGCCCGCACGCCTGTGTCCAGGGGCCTGGCCAGCCCCCCGGCCCTGGGCCCCCAGCTGCTCACCCAGCAAGGACAGCAGCCACAGAACCGAACAGCCGGCTTCCGCCATCTCTGCATCCTGGGGGAAGGTGGCCAGCACCTCAGCGACAAGAGCCGGGGCTCTCTCCAAGGGTGCCTTGTTCACGATGACAGCTGCAACGGGATGGGGTGAGGAGGGCTCGCCTGTGTCCCGGTGTGGGGAGAAGTACCTGCTGTGTGCGTGGCCCCCACCCCTGCATGCCATGGGGACAGCAAGAGCCGCGGGGTTCGAGGTCTGCCATCCGAGATGGGGAGATGGGAGGGCCGACTCCAGCCTGCTGAGCAAGTCTGGGCAGGCATTGGACCCCAGGGGGAGGCTTGGGGCGTCTTGCACCCAGCTGTGCTCAGGGCCTCCAAGGCGGGAGATCTCTTCTTGGGAAAATGACTGTCCAGGTGCTGGAGGGCCAAGTGGCACCTGGAGAGGGAGCCATTCAGCCGGCGAGGGTCCCCATTTCTGAATCAAAAGTCAGAGAGGTCGCCCAGTGCTGGAGCCCGCGTGTGAGACCAGGGCAGCCCCTGATGGGTGAGCAGAGGGCCTCCCGGGCGGGTGGGCAGGTGGGTGGGGGCCCAGGGTCGGGGTCTGCCCCTTCCCTTCTCCCAGCTCTCGGGTGGTCAGGGAGCCAGCCCTGGGCTCACTCACCGTCTGCCAGCAGGGCCCAGAGCAGGCTCAGGCCGTGGATACAGATGTCCCTGTTCCTGGGGAGGCTGTCCAGGCGCTGTAGGATGTCCTCAAACAGCCCGGCCCTCTGCAGCTCGTCTGTGGGCAGTCCTGTGGGTGGGCCCTGGGGTGAGGCCACGGAGAGCCCCTCCTCAAGAAGCCTTCCCTGGGGTCCCCTCCCTTCTCTCCTGACCTCGGGCACTACGATCTCAATGCATGCTTAGTTACTAGAGCCTGCTCTGGGCCAGCCTCGCGCCCAGCGTGGGACTCGGAAACAAAAGGGTACTATTGGACCACCCCCTGGGCCACCACTCCAGCACCTTGCATCCCATTACTGGGCTGGGACCAGCCTCCAGGGCTTCGCTTCCAAGGTGTTTTCGCTCGGGTGGTGAGCGGACGCGGCCAAGTGGCCCTGACTTAACACCTGTCGTCCCGTCATGAGGGCACCTGGCAGCCCTTTCCACTCCCTGCCGTGGGGTCTGGACTGGGGTGGGCTGGTTAGTGCAGGCAGGCTCCAGGTGAGGGCCCTGGGCTCTCTGGGGCCCCAGCTTCCTATTGCAGAGGTGAGTGGTCGGACAGGAGTCAACTCGGGTAAGGCCCTGGGGGGTGACCCTCCTGCACACCACCCCTCGGCCAGGACTTGCAGGTGGCCATTGTGAGGTGGGGCGGAGGGGCCTGAGGGGCAGCAAGGGCAGGAACCTGAAGCCCACGGCGGTGCCGCTGCCTGGCAGGGCCCGTGTCTGTGGGCAGAGGGACGCACGTGGGCGTGGGGCGACCAGAAGCAGTGTCTGTGCCCCCGTGGAGGGGCTGGGTGCCCCCGCCGTGTGCCCAGCGCCCAAGGGTGGCACCCACCTTGGCTGGCCACGATGGTGAGCAGGCTGTAGACCATGACCAGGAGCTGCTCCTCTGCGGGGTAGCTCTGCAGGACACTCAGCAGCACGGGGGTGACGGTGCTGGTGTTCGCTACTGTGGCCCCCGGGTCCTGGGCCAGCGCTGCGTGGGCCACAGGAGAGCAGGGTTTACCCAGGGCTCCGTGGTTGCGGGGAGGATGCTGAGGGCGGGGTGCAGAGCGGGTCCCCACAAGTGCTTGTGTGACCAAGTCAAGGACTGAGGGGCTGGGGGCCCTGTCAGGTGGGCCTGGGAGCCCGTGCCAGCGTAGACATTTATCACAGAGTGGACATGTAAAGTGTTATGTGGGAATTCAACCTAAATGGTAAAGTTCAGAAAAGTAGTGAAATACTTCCAGTTTAAAAACCAGGTATTTAAAGCTTTCTTTAAAGACTCCAGGAGCCCAGACCGTCGGCTCCAGCCCAGACCGTCGGCTCCAGCCTCTCTCGCTGCCCCCTCAGCTGACCCCCTGGACGCCCACACCTAGGACCCCGCCCAGCCTGCCTGGGGGGTGGGTGGTCACACCACAGAGCCCCTCCACCCCATCCAGCTCCTCCTCTTGTGCCTAGAGACCAGCCAGAGCAGGGAGGAGCCGGCCCAGGGCCCCAGAGCAGGTCACAGGCAGGCCCCGGGTGCTGCCCCAGTCTCCTGGCCACGCTGTGCCATCCTGGGGTGGGGTTGGGTGGCAGAATGCCCAGAGGGTCGGATGCCAAGCCCAGACCTGGTGGGGGGGAGGGAGCCGCCCCGGGCCCAGGGTGGGCGTGGGGGGCGGGGGGAGCGCACCTTGGCCCAGGGTGGGCGTGGAGGGCGGGGGGCCCACCTTGGCCCAGGGTGGGCGTGGGGGGCGCCCCGGGCCCAGGGTGGGCGTGGAGGGCGGGGGGCCCACCTTGGCCCAGGGTGGGCGTGGGGGGCGGGGGGAGCGCACCTTGGCCCAGGGTGGGCGTGGGGGGCGGGGGGCCCACCTTGGCCCAGGGTCCGCAGCAGCAGGCCGCAGGCACACAGCTGTATGTCCAGCATCCTCTGGTGCCGCTTCATGGTGGTGAGCAACACGTCCACCAGCTCCGCCGGCCACGGCAGACCTGGGGCGGGACAGGAGCAGGTGAGGGGAGGGGCGTGGACCAGTCGAGGGACCAGCCCCCGCTGGGAGTCGGGGGCATCGCGTGTGGGCCCTGGGTGACCAGGCACCACCTGTCAGGTGCGCCGTAGCTGGCTTCCTATCCCAGCAGCTCTACAAGGTCAGCCCTCCCGCTGACAGACGAGAACCCAGGTGGTGTGACTAGAGAGTGCCAGCGCCCTTGGCCGTGGCTGCCCTCAGAGGGGACGTCTGCAGTGCCTTAGACTGTCGGCTCAGCGGCCAGGGACCTGTGCCGAGCACGGGGGTGGGGGGAGCAGGCTGTGGCGGCAGGGTCCAGGCCCAGCTGTGCCCCTTCCCACTGCTGTCCCCTCTCCCAGCCTGTGTCCTTGTGGTGAGAATGACCAAGGTCAGAGGTGCTGGCGCCTGGGAGGCCGTGGGTCCCTTCAAAAGGGACCCAGCACTGCCCTCACCTTCCCCGGGAGCAGACTCTCCCTGCCCATGGACTCTGTCCTGGCCACAGCCCAGCTCGATGGGATCGTGGGGAGGGAGGAGGGAAGGGAAACAACCGAGGGGAGGTCTCCGCGGCCTCATGACCCGGCTGGGGCTCGGCCTCCATGATATCTGCAGCCCAGCCACTGGGACAGCCTACTATAGAAGGATGGATGGTGGGTGGATGGAGGGGGATAATGGACAATGGATGGAAGGGATGGATGGTGGGTGGATGGAGGGGGATAATGGACAATGGATGGAAGGGATGGATGGTGGGTGGATGGGTTCATGAATGTAATATTCAGGCTGGTGAGACAGGTTGAGTGCAGACATCTTCCAAAACCATGTTTTGGCAGAATTAATGGTATTATTAGTATTAATAATCGATGGAGATGCACGCTTGAGAGGTGGGTAGGTTGGTGCATCTATGCAGGCAGTGAGCAGCGTCTGTGAAAACATGAAGTACTCAGGCCTGCACATCTGGGGTCTTACTGTGCAGAAACGGACAGCGCACAAACGCCCCGGTGGTCCGTGTGACCTCGGTTATGATACTGGGAAATCAGCAGCCACTCGGATGCCTGACCAGAGGGACGGTGGAGAGGTGGGGTGTCTGTGTAGCGTCCATGAAAAGCAGGTGGGAAGAGGGCACAGGAGATGGTTCTGACCCCGAGCCACCCACCACCCTCGGCTCAGTAAAAGAAGTCCCGGCTTCTGCTCCCAGCAGGTGGTGAAGCCGCGGAAGCTGACGGGCCAGGCCGCAGAGGAGTGCGGAGTCCGGGCGAGGCGCGCTGGAGGGGGCGGGGTGGAGCTGGGACGTGGGGGCGGGTGGGGAGCTCTACCCAGCTGGTCATCAGTCATCCTCAGGAGCCTCTTCAGGGCCCTGTGCTGGACTTCGGGGCGGCTGGAGAAGTTCTGCATGACCTCTGCAGGGGACAGGGCAGCGCGGGGAGGCCTCGGCTCGAGGCCCATCTGTGAGCCCCCCACCACACAGACACACGTGACCTTATCCCCACCTCCTGGGCGGAGCCACCGGGCCAAAGTCCGGAGTCAGCCTCAGCGCCCACCCAGGAGGTTCAACTCGGGTGACTCCCTCCAGGCCACTCAGTCAGCGGGTGATGGGCTTCAACTGGACCCAGCTGTCCGCCTCCAAAGCCCATAACCACGAGACGGGGAGACTGGGCAGCTGGGACCCAGGGGGTGCCCCTTCCCCAGAAAGGGAGGCAGAGGTGGTCCGCTGGGGGTGGGTGGGTGGGAGGGAGTCCCTTATCGTAGCCCAGGCGGGGGGCCACTGAAGGGGAGGAGGGAGTGAAGGGCCCACCCACACCAGGGGCAGGGGGTGGGAGGGCAGAGCCAGGCCTGAACTGAAGGTGACCTGCAGACCCACGGTCCACCCGAGAGCAGAGGCGTGGCCCCGGCAGGAGCAGGCGGAGGGGTCTATTGAGCAGGGCCACGCTCGGGAGGGACGAGGGGCAAGCCCACCGGCCGCACGGGAGGAGCAGTCCCGGGGCCCCCCCGCGCCGGCCCTTGGGGCCCCTGTCGTCACCGAAGGTGCTGGCCACGTTGCTGTCGAGCAGCATGTCGATGATGAACTCAGGCACCACCTGCCGGTGCAGCACCAGGGCGATGCTGGAGGACCGGAAGTTGCTGCGCACGAAGGTCAAGTGAATCACATCCCTGGGGAGGAGCAGAGAGCCGCCGCCTGCGCCCGCGCCCCGCTCGCTGGCAGCTGCGGGACCCCCACCTTCTGTGGGCGCCCACTTTGCAAGCACCCCTCACAGCGGGCGCCCCAGCGCGTCCCGTCCAGGAGGGGCCCTGCACTCGCACCCGCGTGGACGCCTCCATCCATAATGTAGACCAAAAAAACCCCCACAGTCCCCGGCTATGTTGAAATAAAGGTGAACAGAACGCAGGATGGATCATTTTGTCCTTCTGACTTTAAAATACCTTAGAATTCAAACATGCTCCTGGGCCCGGGGCCACGCCGCCCCTGTCGGTCCAGGACTCAGAGGCGTGGCCACAGTTTGGGACAGCCCAGCCTGGAGGAGCCACTGTCCGCGGATGAAGCGCTTTGTGGCCGCTGAGAGACTGAGAGGGGGAGATGGTGACAGCCAGAGCGAGATGGGGCCCCGGAGCCTGCGCTCACCTGACGGTGACTCGCTCCCCCGGGTCGGCCTGGAGCATCAGAGGCAAGAGGGACTGGAAGGTTTCCGCGTCGGGGACCTTCCTCTCCTCCATGGTCCTCAGGACACCGCTCAGGCTGTCGGGGGAGCTCCGGATGTTCTTCCGCAGGTGCATGGCCTCCAGCGTCTAGGAGGAGAGAGGGCCGCTGTGTACTCTCCCAGCGGGAGGGAGGAGGCAGAGGGCGCTGAGGTGGCCGCCGCTGTCAGGAAGGCATGGAGACCACCCGTGCCCCGGAGTTCTGGTCCAAAGAAGAAATGCAGGTTTGGAGAAAAGCCCGTGGCCATCTCACTGGCCGGAGGGAGTCGGGGACAACCTCCCCCCACGGCCGGGACCCCACGGCGGGCCGGTCAGCGCATCTTAACTCGGTGGATCTTGTCCCCGAGGGGCTGCCGTGGGGGGCGGGTTGGCATGTTACCAACATCGCCCCCACACAAGGGCCCAGCGGGGCGGAGTGCAGGGGGCTTCACACGGGGCACACCCACAGCAGGAAGATGCCATGGGGGGTGTGCGCCCCCCTCAGGGCCAAGGTGGGCTCCTGGGGGCTGAGGGGTGGGGGCAGGCAGGAGGCTCTCACGTCCAGGAAGGAGCAGCTGGCCATGTCCAAGATGATGCAGCCCAGGGACCAGATGTCGGATTTCTGGCTGAAGGAGAAGCTGAGGGCTTCGGGGGCCATCCAGGACTTCTGGAAGGGGTCTGTTGGCAGGAGCGAGGTGGGGCATGTATGAGTCCTGGGCTCCCCGGGGAAGCAAGCAACTTGAAAATGGGCCCTTGGTCACTCTCCTCGGGGGAGGGAGAGACATGCTGTCTGAGGCCCCGGGTCAGTAAGATCCTGGCCTGTGAGGCTGGGGCCCACCAGGCCGGCCGTGTGCGCCCCTGAGTCTCACGGTGGCTGCAGGAACAAGCGGACGGGGCATTTCCAGGAAGGCTGAGACCCGCGTGCCCGTTCAGCATCTTGCCTCTACGTGTCCGGACCTCGAGGCAAAGCTCTAGGTGCCCTGCCCCAGTTTCTCAACTTGCAGCCCAAACGGGGAGCCAGAAGAGCAGGATCCCCGTCCAGCTCTCAGCGCCTGACCCGCCTCAGGCACCCCTCCCTCTCTGGACCCACACTGCCCAAACAGGGGTGGCTCCAAGGACCCCTGCCATCTACGCCGCCAGCAGACCCGCCCATTCATGCACCTGCCCGCCCACCCATCCATTCATCCACCTGGACCGTTCACCCACTCATCTGTCAACCCATCCACCTGTCCACCTGTCTGCATGTCCATCTACCCACCCACCCCCCGACCCACTCATCTGTCAACCCATCCGTCCATCCACCTGTCCATCTGTCTGCATGTCCGTCCACCACCCACCTGTTTACCCTTCCAGCAAGGGCAGCATGCCACCAGTACCTGCCAGCCCAGGGCTCTGCCGTGTCCGGTGGAGAGCCGCCCTCTCCTCTCACAGCCCTGATGGCTGTCAGGCTTGAAGCCCAGTTCCCTTTGCCCTGTGGTCTTTTCAGAGAATGGAAACGTCTGTCTGATTCCTCACCTCTACCATCTCCTGGGTTATTCTGAGGCTCAGTAAAGAAATCCAGCCCGAGGGGCTTCCCTGGTGGTGCAGTGGATAAGAACTAGCCTGCCAGTGCTGGGGATACCGGTTCAATTTCTGGTCCGGGAAGACCCCACAGGCTGCGGAGCAACCAAGCCTGGGTACCACCACTACAGAGCCCGAGGTCTGGAGCCTGCGAGTCGCAGCTCATGAAGCCTGCATGCTCCAGGGCCCGCAGGCCAAAACTACTGAAGCCCGTGTGCCTAGAGCCTGTGCTCTGCAACAAGAGAAGCCTCCGCAGTGCGAGGCCAGCACACCGCAACTGGAGAGCAGCCCCCGCTGTCTGGAACTAGAGAAAGCCCGTGCAGCGAAGAAGACCCCGCACGGCCACACATAAATAAGGAAACGCAGCCGACCTAGTGCCCGGCGTCCACCAGCCCTCCCCCGGCGCCTCTCTCCCCTTCCTTCCTGCGGAGACCTCCCTTCCCCCTCCACAAAGGTGAGCATTTTCTGAGTGTCCTCGGGACTCTGCGTGTGCCCCCCCTTGGTTGTACCCCGCTCGGTTACAGCCCAGGCAAGGGGGTCTCTGTGGAGTCCACAGAAGCCTGGGGTGGGGGGCGGTCTCTGGGGCCCTTCTGAGCAAGGAGAGGTTGCTGTTGCCTTGTTTCAGCTTCTAGAGTGGCCCCTGCCCTTGGACCCCCCCTTGAGGGAATGGCCCCCGCTGCTCCCAGCCACCTTCCTCCGCCCGGACGTTCCACTTGGCCTTGTCGGTCATGAGCGTGTTGGAGCTCAGATCCTGCAGTTTGCAGTGGTCGTTGCTGACGAGGGCAATGTTGGAGGGCTTGAGGTTCCTGCAACCGAGAGGCGTGCCCTTCCACCCGCTGCCCGGTGGGGCCACTTCTGCAGACCCTCCATTCCTGTCACACCTAGGGCCCCCACCCCTTCTCCCCCCGCCTCAGTAAATGCCCTATTGGGACCACTTTAAAAATACTGTTTCCTGTAAGCTAAGTACACTGTCACTTCAAACAGGGAAAACGAAGCAACTACAAGCAGGGAACCTGGTGATCGGCCCGCGGTCCCTCCACCGACAGCCTTCCAGATCTCAGCCAAGAGCTCGTTTGGGGCCCGGCGTCCCATCAGTGACCTTAACAGGATCGCGAGCGCTCCCTTCCTACGTCGGTTCACATGGTTTTCTCTCCTTCTGACGGGGGCTCTACGGCGTGCAGCTGCACTGCTTCTGCGACACCCAGGGTCAGCAGCTCGGCCTGGGCATGCCCGGAGGCCGCGGGTGCTGCTGTCTGCTTTTTTCCTTGCATTTTAGAACCTCCCACCCCTGGTGTGCCTGGGGAGGGTCGTGGAGGGGGTGGCACTCCCTCTGAGTCTGGGAGGTGCTCCTGGAGGAGCAGGGCCCACCCTCGTCCGGCTGCCCCTCCCTCCCGTGGGCCTGCCCCCTGCGGACGCTGCTCTGGGAGGCGCCACCCCCCGGGAGGGGCCTGGCCACCCGCTCACCTGTGGATGAGATCCAAGTGGTGCAGGTAATCCAGCGCGTCCAGCACCTGGCCCAGCATGTTCTGCAGCCACTGGGGAGGAAGAGACGCCAGGATGGGGGGCCGGAAAGCGCCCGCCCTTCACAGGCAGCTCGGGGCCGCTCAGTGCAGCCCATGGGGTCCGGCCCATTCCCCCCGTGGGTCCAGATGGGCCTGAAGCCAGTGGCCGACAGCTCAGAGCCAGTGCGGGAACTTCTGCTGCAGGCTGCATGGGGACCCTCAGGACAGCAAGACCTCGTCAGTTGCAAGGCCCTGGGTTCCAGCCCCACACTCTTGTCCCTGGGTTCCTACTCTACCTGCACCCTACCCCTCGAGGGTACCAGAGATGCTGAGTGTTCACTTCTCACTTGGACTTCCCTGCCCAGGTCATTAGCGTGAAAAGAGCCCTGAGAACATTCTGGAAGCAGTTTGTGTCAGCAACAAGATCCATGTAGTTTCCAGGGCAGTGAGTTTCACACCGTGTTCCTTGAGAGACCCCACCCAGGGTGCTGGAGAGGGGCTGAGGGGGCAGGACCTTGGGCTTCCTCCTCCCACTGACCCCAGGCCCGAGTAGAGTGCCTCTGCTCTCCTTACTGGGGTTCTGAGAACATCCTGTGCTTGACAGGGCTCTCCTACAAACAGAAAGTTTGAAACCCACTCTGAGCCTGTCTCCAGGCCCACCTTGGGAGAGGAGCCGGCTGCCCCTCAGAACACCCACCACCACCCACCCACCGCCAGCGGGGAGATGGTTCCCAGAGGCCCGCAGACCAGAGGTGTGTTCAGAGCAAAAGTCACGTGGTGTGGGTCACAGGCCTAAATGTGAAAGCGAGATAGATCCAGTCTGAGGAGGACAGAGCAAAATATTGTCCTAATCCTGGGCCAAGAACAGCTTCCCTGAAGGCTCAGAAGGCAGCAACAGAGCAGACACTGGTGAGCCGCAGCTCGTGACAACTGAGAAAGTGAGCCGGCAGCCGCAGACTAGGAGACGTCTGGACACCGTGTCCAGAGCACAGACACAGCTCGTGTCAATCAACAAGACGGACGACCTCGCGTTTAAACGGGGCGGGGCCTGAACAGACACCACAGAAGATACCTGATCAGCCAAAAGGTGCTCACCGTGACCATGCTGGAAATCAGCGAACTGAAATGTGATGTTTAATTAAAACTAACAAGTCTGGGATGTCCCTGGCGGTCCTGTGGTTAGGACCCTGTGCGCCCAGCGCTGGGGGTGTGGGTTTGATCCCTGGTCGGGAACGAGCTCCCACACGCCACAGCTAAAGATCCCGCGTGCCGTAGTGAAGACCGAAGACCCTGCGTGCTGCCACGAAGACCCGGTGCAGCCACACGAAGAAACACTAACAGGAGGAGGACTGACGCTGCAGTGCGGGCCGGACGCGCAGCCCGAGGGCCACCGCTTGAGGGTCAGCACCAAGTTGACTAACCATCCCGGAAGCCCGGGACGCTGGCCACAGCAGTGCACGCAGCCACTCTCTGACCCGGCGGCTCCACGCCGAGGGACTCCCCCAGGAAACGGATGTTTCGGTCCATCAGACACACGCCCCGCAGTGTTCGTGGTGGCCCTTGGTCACAACAGCCCCAAACTGGAAGCAATCCAGATGCTCACTGCCCTGGACCAGCTGCGCGACGGAGGTGCGGCCATCCGATGGAGCGGCACCTGGCCGTGGACAGGCACGGTCTCCTGACACAGTTCAGTTCAGCCGCAAAGTCGTGTCTGACTCTTTGCGACCCTGTGGACCGCAGCACGACAGGCCTCCCTGTCCATCACCAACTCCCAGAGCTTGCTCAAACTCATGTCCATCAAGTCAGTGATGCCATCCAACCATCTCATCTTCTGTTGTCCCCTTTTCCTCCTGCCCTCAATCTTTCCCAGCATCAGGTCAGTTCTTTGCATCAGGTGGCCAAAGTACTGGAGCTTCAGCTTCAGCATCAGTCCTTCTAATAAATATTCAGCACTGATTTTATTGGAGCTTCAGCTTCAGCATCAGTCCTTCCAGTAAATATTCAGGACTGATTTCCTTAAGGATTGACTGGTTTGATCTCCAAGGGACTCTCAAGAGTCTTCTCCAGCACCACAGTTCAAAAGCATCACCTGGTATGAGTCAGGCGTGAGTCACCTGACACTCACAGGTGAGCAAATCTCAAAGCACCAGGATGAACAGGCGAAACCAGACACAGGCGAACGTCACACTGTCCGAGCCCATCTGCAGGAACTTCAGGGACACGCAGGGGATCTCCGGAGGCGGCAGTCGAGCCTGGGCACCGGCTGGGGGCGTCTGGAGGGCCAGGAGCACTCGGACCTCACGGGAGGCAGGGACGGAGTGTCCGCCCATGCAAAATGCAGCCCGCTCTACAGAAAGATCTATGCACGTTACGGTAGGCAAATACCTTCATTCCTAAGCGTCAGAAGAAATGAGCCCGGGCTCCAGTGGTGCCAGCCCCCCCGCCGGTGCCCCTCTGCCCCCCGCTGTGGGGCCTCCCACGGTCCAGGTGGGCCCCAGGCCTGGCATCCCTGACAGTCTGTCTTACCTCGGAGTCCATGGCTGTCTTTGCCGCCCTGTTCTTCTCAATGACATTCTGGAAGCTTTCCTTGTGGTACTCCATCACCAGGCAGAGGAACAGAGAGGAGATCTGCTGGGGACACAGCCCCTTAGCCGGGTCCCACCTGGACCCCTTAGCCAGATGCCGAGTTCCGGCACCTGGCAGCCCAGGCCTGGGACCTCCTGGGCCATCACCACTCCAGGACCTTCCTCCCCCGGGCCACCACCAGCGGTGGCTACGGCAGCACTGCCCCCATCCCCCAGGGTGGACACGGCCCATCACGAGTGGCTCCCCGCTCCCGCCCCACCCCTTGGGCTCCCCGCTCCCGCCCCACCCTTCGTGTCTACACGAAGCCCCTTGGGCTTTTCTTAAAGGTGCATACGTCCACCACGGCACATGCAGGTCACAGCGCCTGGGGCCCTGGCACCTTCGTCCCTTAGGGCTCAGCTGAGACCCACTCCTCCCTGAGGGGCCTTGCCTGAGGGGACCCAGCAGCCCCCAGCTCAACCCCGTCTGGGGTAACCGGCAGGCAGGCCTCGGGGTCCCTAGAGAGACGAGGAGTCACACGGCCACTGGGACCCAGCGCAGGGCTTAGGGGCTGCCAGGCCCAGACCTGAGAGACACTGGGTTGTTGCCAGCTGGTTTCTCCCAGCCTTCTCCTGGAAAGTGGGATAATGAGCCCCACGCAGAGGCTGTAGGGTCCCAGGCGAGATGCCACCCAGAAGCCCCTGCATGGCCCGGAGGGTGCAGAGCCAGGGGGAGCCTCACAGAGGTCCTGCCATTGGCGTTCACAGGGTTACAACCAGCCGGGTGGGGGGCCCTCTGTGCCCGCTGAGTCCGCGGGTCGGCTCTGACCCACCTCACTGTTCCACGTGATGAAGAGCTCCTGGTAGATGGAGATATGGGCATGCTGAAGCTTCAGCAGCGGCATCAGCTGTGGACAAGGGCAGAGGAGGTGGTGGTGTGGGGAAGACCGCATCTCAGCCATGCTCCTCTGTCCAAGGCAGGGGCGGGGGTCCCGGGAGGGTGGGCGGCCTGGAGGTTAGGAGCCAGATGGCCCAGGGTAAGTCCTGTTTCCGGATGTGCTGGCTGTGCTGTATAACGGAGGGCAGGCTCCTCCACCTCTCAGCCGCCCAGCCCATCTGGAAAGAGCAGTAGCCATGGTGTCTGCCTCGTGGGGTGTCAGGAGGACCAGGTGGGCCGATGCAGGCAGAATGCCTGGGGTCGGAAACAAGCAGAGTCCGGGATGTCTGGAGAAGGGGGTGTGGCCAAAGGGAGGAGGGCACTGCTGTGCCTGGGCCCCCTGGCCCCCTGGCCTCCTGGCTGTGGGCACTAGAGGTCCCAGGCCCCTGCCCTCAGCTCCAAGTGCTTTGAAAACAAACACAGTTAGGCGGCAGAAGTGGCTCCCTTAGCAACTTGGAGCCAGATGGACTGCTGCTCATGATGGTGGGTTGGGTGTGAAAGGCAGTGGCCTAGCAGGATGTGGGAGGGAGTTGGGGGGAGTATGATGCTTGGGGGGATACAAGATGGCCCCCCACTTCTTTCTTCCATGAATGTGGCCTGGGTCCATCAGTGTGCCTCAGACACACTGTGGACAGAATAGCTGCTGGTAAAGCTTAAAAAGCTCGTGATTCCAGAAAGAAGAGCTAAGGGTGGCCATTAGATGGAAGGGGAGACATTTAGCTTCGTGTAAAATTCAAGAAGAGCAGAGAAAACAACTCAGAGCCTTTGCCCAGCAAACTGAAGTATACGCGGCTGTTTCTGCCCTTATAAATCAGGATGTTACCGTCAGTGCCGACTGGCAGATCTAAGGAATGTAAAAGAGTTTATGTTTTCTTTGTTAAACAATTCTCTATTTTCCAAATTTTCTGTTGTAACTGATACTTTCATAATTGAAGAAAAAGACCTTTTAAAAGATGGTTATTGGTAGAACAGCCTAGGGACCTAGCCAACATTTAAAGGTAGTCGTCTTTGAAAATGTATATTCTAAGTTGTCGGCACCTGGATTTAGAAATAAATGTTTGGGGCACAGACTCCCTTCGTGACCTGGGGCATCTGGCTCCACGGCACCAGCCAAGAGCTGGTCCTGACTCTCCAAGCCCCCAGCAGCTCCCACCCTTCACTCCACAGGCGGGTACAGAACAGGCACTGTGTGTCCTGTATCACGTCCTCTGGAGAGGTGGTCCCCCAGAGAGTTACCTCCTCCAGGGCCTCGTTGGCCTGATGCTCATCAATGCACTCCACCTAGAGGAGCACAGGAGAGCTCGGTCAGTCAACACGCAGTGGACACCCCCATCGAGATCACCACCAGCGCCATCACCACCTCCACCATCAAGATCCCAGTCACGACCGTCATCATCACCACCATAATCACCACCACCATCAAAATCACCATCACCACAATTCACCACCACCATCAAGATCCCAGTCACAACCGTCGTCATCACCACCGCTATAATCACCGCCATCACCATCAAAATCCCAGTCACGACCATCATCACCACCATTATTACCATCATCACCACCACCACCATTATTCACCAGGGGTGCCAAGCTCCTATCATTCGGGACCCACCACACAGCACCAGATGGGCCTGGAGAGGTTCTAAGGGATGGATCCAGAAAGACTTTAAGCAGTGAGATCATCGTTGCTCCTATTGCAAGGGTAAGTTTAGGACAGCCTAACACAAACCCCAGAGAATCACTGACCATTTTCAGACCATCTCGAAAGCCGGGAAGAAAACAGCGTGTCACCTCCAGAGCCAAGGAGCCTGGCACAGTGCCAGCCTTATGGCTCACTCCTCACTCAGGTCGGGAGGGCTGTGCCCGGCGCTGAACGTGGGTGCTGGGGAACGTGTGCAGAGGGAGAGAGGGTGGTGGGCAGAGCAGCATCAACTTTGACTCTGCACCGTACTTGGCAGCAAAGACTGTGGGGGCACACTATCACCGCATCTTACCAGACCCTCACCCAGAACTTTTGCTCCTAAGATTTACCAGTGAAGAACGCTTGTAATCAGCTGATCACAGATGAACATGCAGTTGGTGGGTGATTGCCAGACCCACGTAAGGACCCCTGAAACAGGTGCACCGTGCATTCCTTTCCTCTCTTCAGGGCTCGTGCTTAAGTCATTTTGGCCAAAAACATACTGAGAGCTTTAAAATTATCACCTCTTTTTGAACTGGAAATCCCACCTCTAGGAATTTATCCCAAGGAGATCATGGATCCTCAAAAAAATTAACCGTAAGATTGTTCATCAGAGTTGCTTATTGTTGTTTAGTCACTAAGTTGTCTCTGACTCTCTGTGACCCTATGGACCCCATGGAGCCCGCCAGGCTCCTCTGTCCATGGGATTTCCCAGGAAAGAATACTGGAGTGGGCAGCCATTTCCTCCTCCAGGGGATCTTCCCAACCCAGGGATCAAACTTGAGTCTCCTGTAAAGGTGGATTCTTTACCACTGAGTCACCAGGGAAGCCCTATCAGAGTTGCTTATACAGAGGGGAAAATCAAGAAAATTTTTGCGCTTATTGTCCCGAGTGGATAGGTGGGGCGTCAGTCCTCGAGGCCAGTCCACAAAGGAGCAGGAGGCTGGTATGGACTCCCGGCCTGGCTGCCTCAGGGGAACTGCTGCAGAGACAGGAGCCCCGGCAGAGCGGAAGGGTGCTGGCAGCAGCCAGCAGCGAAGCTCTGGCCTAGACCCTCTGCTCCTCTGGACCACCTGGGCTTGGACACGCCAAGGTGCACACTACACATCCCCTGCAGGTGCGCACTCCACCCTGCCGTGCCAGCCCTGCTGAGGAGGTGGAGGAAGGGCCCAGGGTTGGTGTCCTGCCCTTAAACTTGTGTGACCTTGGGCAAGTCCCTGCCCCCACCCCCCGGCCAGCCTCCTTCAGTTCAGTTCAGTCCAGTCCTCAGTCGTGTCCGACTCTTTGCGACCCCATGGACTGCAGCACACCAGGCCTCCCTGTCCATCGCCAACTCCCGGAGCTTGCTCAGGCTCATGTCCATTGAGTCGGTGATGCCATCCAGCCTCCTTATCCTTGGCTATAAAGAGGGGTCATCGGTCCCTCTTTGCTGAGTTGGTGGGCGGTTAAATAAGATGACAATTATGCCTGGCACCATGTCCACGTAAATGGGGAGTATGGTTGTGGTTGCTGGTGGAATAATCATGAGCATTCCTTCCCCTTCAAGGTGGAAGAGTTGAGTCTCCAGGGAACCCCAAGGAGCCTCATACCACCCCCACGTCTCCCCCCGCAGCCCCTCGCAACCCCTGGATCTGCCTCCCCAACTGCTGGCAGACAGGAACCCAGCTGTCACATGAGAAAGCCTTCCTCTAGGGTGGGGGAGATCCGTGTACATTTGGGGCAGTAGCCCCACTGGAGTGCCTCAGGCACAGCCTCTTACCTGCTTTATCACGCGTTTTGCTTTGGTTTTTGTCTCCTCTACCACCAGGTTCACCCCCAAAGCCCCAGGATTCAGCCAGTCCAAGATCTACCAGCAAAAGAGAAGCTTTCAGGAAAACGTACACATCTTTGCACTTCCCAGAGTGTGCCCACCTCCAGTGTCTTTTCTGGTCCTCCTAACTTTCTTCGTGGGCTAGCAAAGAAGGAAGTGACCCAGAAGGCTGAGGAGGCCTGCAAAGGCAGAACCTGAGCCCATCTCTCAGGGGCCAACTCTGGAGCTCTGTCCACCACCCCAGGCCCCTTCTCCAGTCTGTGGTTAGGACCAGCCAGGCGTTTGAGAGCCAGCACCTCCCCGGGGCAGAGGGTTTCTTCACTCACTGTAGCCCCTCAGGATCCCAACCTTCAGCGGCCACCTCCAAACTGGGCCGCCAAATAAGAACATAACTGGTCCACAATTGGTGCAATCACAAGCCATGACCCCATGGGAACCTGGCACGTGCCAAGCACTTTACAGCCACCCACAAGTTGGCACTGTTGCCATCTCCTCGTTTCCACTGGAGGAAACTGAGACACCGGGAGCTGGGTCCTAGCCCAAGGCTACAGCACTAAGACCTCAGAGGGCCTGGCTTGGGCTGGAAGTCGGGGGTCTGACTCCAGAGATGGTGCATGAACACATGAGGCTGGGTGACACAAGTACGTTCATCAGAGGATGAAGGAAGGGGCGCTGCAGGATGCAGAGGAGGTTGTCCAGGCCGTGGGGCCCTCAGTCTAGGGACCCTCAGAGTCCAGAGAAGTTTTAGGGTTCTGTAACCCAGCACTTGTGGCCTGAAGCCTGCTCAGGGGGTGACAGGGGCGGAGACCTGACCGGATCATGCCCGTTTAAGAAGGCTCACACTCAGGCACGCTCAGGGGGCAAATGAAACAGTAAAATGCACTGGTGTCTCAGAGCAAGGCTTTTTTTTTTTCCCCTCTTAAAAAGTAACCTAGTTTTTAAAATTCTCTGGTCACCCAGAAGTGCATCCGCTTTACCATGGGCTCATTCCCCACCACACCCCCTCCCCATCCCTCCCACACAAAGGGGATTCTCACAAAGGAAAACCTAACGTAATGAGTCACTGTCAGATTAACGAATCTTTTTTACAAAGATTGACTCTAACATTTAATAAAGTTGACATTTAATACATTTGGTAAACATTCAAATGGCTGTCTGAGGAAGCCTTACAAATAGCTGTGAAAAGAAGAGAAGCAAAAGGGAAAGGAGAAAAGGGAAAGATACAGCCATTGGAATGCAGAGTTCCAAACACTAGCAAGGAGAAGGAAGAAAGCCTTCCCAACTGATCAATGCAAGAAAACAGAGGAAAACAATAGAATGGGAAAGACTGGAGATCTCTTCAAGAAAATGAGAGATACCGAGCAAACACTTCATGCAAAGGTGGGCACAATATAGGACAGAAACTGTATGGACCTAACAGAAGCAGAAGATATTAAGGTGGCAAGAATACACAGAAGAACTACACAAAAAAGATCTTATTGACCCAGATAACCACAATGGTGTGATCACTCATCTAGAGCCAGACATCCTGGAATGCGAAGTCAAGTGGGCCTTAGGAAGCATCATTACAAACAAAGCTAGTGGAGGTGATGGAATTCCAGCTGAGCTATTTCAAATCCTAAAAGATGATGCTGTGAAAGTGCTGCACTCAATATGCCAGCAAATTTGGAAAACTCAGCAGTGGCCACAGGACTGGAAAAGGTCAGTTCTCATTCCAATCCCAAAGCAAGGCAATGCCAAAGAATGTTCAGACTACCACACAACTGCATTTATCTCACACGCTAGCAAAGTGATGTTCAAAATTCTCCAAGCTAGGCTTCGACAGTATGTGAACCAAGAACTTTCAGATGTTCAAGCTGGATTTAGAAAAGGCAGAGGAACCATAGATCAAATTGCCAACATCAGCTGGATCACAGAGAAAGCAAGGTGATTTCCAGGTAAACACCTACATCTGCTTCATTGACTACACTAAAGTCTCTGACTGTGTGGATCACAACAAACTGTGGAAAATTTTTAAAGAGATGGGAATACCAGATCACCTTACCTGCCTCCTGAGAAATCTATGCAGGTCAAGAAGCAACAGTTAGAACCGGATTGGAACAATGAACTGGTTCCAAATTGAGAAAGGAGTACATCAAGGCTGTATAGTGTCACCCTGCTTATTTAACTTATACGCAGACTACATCATGAGAAACACTGGGCTGGAAGAAGCACAAGGTGGAATCAAGATTGCCGGGAGAAATATCAATAGCCTCAGATATGCAGATGACACCACCCTCACGGCAGAAAGCTAAGCGGAACTAAAGAGCCTCTTGATGAAAGTGAAAGAGAAGAGTGAAAAAATTGGTTTAAAATTCAACTTTCAGAAAACTAAGATCATGGCATCTGGTCCCATCACTTCATGGCAAATAGACAGGGAAACAGTAGAAACAGTGAGAGACTTTATTTTCTTGGGCTCCAAAATCACTACAGTTGGTGACTGCAGGCATGAAATTAAAAGACGCTTGCTCCTTGGAAGAAAAGCTATGACAAACCTAGACAGCATATTAAAAAGCGGAGACATTACTTTGCCGACAAAAGTCCATCTAGTCAAAGTGAAAGTGAAAGTTGCTCAGTCATGTCTGATTCTTTGCGACCCCATGGACTATACAGTCAGTCCATGGAATTCTCCAGGCCAGAACACTGGAGTGGGTGGCCTTTCCCTTCTCCAGGGAATCTTCCCAACCTAGGGGTCGAACCCAGATCTCCTGAAATGCAGCCGGATTCTTTACCAGCTGAGCCACCAGAGAAGCCCAAGAATACTGGAGTGGGTAGCCTGTTTCTTCTTCAGCAGATCTTTCCAACCCAGGAATTGAACCGGGGTCTCCTTCATTGCAGGCAGATTCTTTACCAGCTGAGCTACCAGGGAAGTCCCCATCTAGTCAAAGCTACGGTTTTTCCAGTAGTCATGTATGGATGTGAGAGTTGGACCTTAAAGAAAGCTGAGTACCGAAGATGTGATGCTTTTGAACCGTGATGTTGGAGAAGACTCTTGAGAGTCCTTTGGACTGAAAGGAGATCCAACCAGTCCATCCTAAAGGAGATCAGTCCCGAATATTCATTGAAAGGACTGATGCTGAAGCTGAAGCTGAAGCTCTAATACTTTGGCCACCTGATGTGAAGAACTGACCTGATGCTGGGAAAGATTGAAGGCAGGAGAAGTGGACGACAGAGGATGAGTTGGTTGGATGGCATCACCAACTCGATGGACATGAGTTTGAGCAAGCTCCGGAAGTTGGTGATGGACAGGGAGGCCTGGCATGCTGCAGTCCGTGGGGTCGCAAAGAGGTGGACACGACTGAGCAACTGAACTGAACTGAAACAGTCATTTCTCTTTATTTTCCAAACTTCCTTTTGTTTTGTGAATTTTTTAGGCCCTAAACATTTTCACAAGCCCTGGAAAAGGCCCAGTTTCCCCCAGCTAGGGACTAGTGATGGAGTGTCTGGGAGCGTGAGGGCTGCAGATGTTGAATTCTGAATGTTCTATGGGTTGCAGGAGCTGAAGCACATGGACCTGTGGGGGGAAAAGGATGAGGTTGTTTTCCAGCATCCTGTATTCAGACTGGAGAGGCCTTAATTTCATCCCTCATTTTAGAGAGGGGGAAATCCAATGCCAAGGGGCAAAGGACACCCAGGAGGTCACCTATGAGCTAGAGGCAAATGCTGGCCCAACATGGGCACCTTGCCTCCCCCGGGGTCAGACGTGGAAGCAGGGCGGCTTTTCAGGTGTGCTGTGCTTACTCGCTCAGTTGTGTCGGACATTTTGCAGCCCCCATGGACCGTAGCCCGCCAGGCTCCTCTGTCCATGGGATTCTCCAGGCAAGGATACTGGAGTGGGTCCATGCCCTCCTCCAGGGGATCGTCCCCACCCAGGGATCGAACCCGGGTTTGTCGCACTGCGGGGCGGATTCTTGACCAGCTGAGCCACCAGGGAAGCCCTGGGGGCCACAGGGACTGTGACCGTTAAACCGGTGGGGAGGGCGGTAGTGGCAGCAGGATCGGGTCCTGGGCTCGGCCCTGACCATCGGCCCCTCGTCGTCCCCACCTCCTCGCCAGGGGACCGCTCGGCACCTGGTACTTTTCCATAGGGTCTTGAGGGGAAGACTCGGCCTCCCTGTCCCTCTGCGGGGCGCTGGGGTGCACCTCTGGCCAAGGCCGCAGTCGGACCCCGGACTGAGCATGCGCAGTGTGGTCCGCGTCCGGTGTGCGCCCATCCCCCACTCGGGGGTAACCCATCAGCCCCCGGGAGCTTGCCTGCCGACCCGGGCCCTCCCTGCATGAACTGCGCCCGCTGCTGCGTCCTTTCAGCAGGCCGGCCCTCAGGGGCGGGGCCTCGCGCGGGGAGGGCGGGGCCTGAGTGTGGCGGGCCGCGCGCGGCCCCTTTAAGGCGCGGCCGGGGCGGGCCCCGCGGCGCGGCCCCTTTAAGGGTTGGCCTACGTGGCAGCCGCTGGAGCCGCGGACGCGGAGCGAGGCCGGCCGCCGGGCACTTCCTGTGGAGGCCGCAGCGGGCGCGGGCGCCGACGGGCCGAGCGCCGAGGGAGCGAGCGAGCGACCGAGCGAGCCGAGCCTCCTGCCGCCGCCATGGGCCAGAACGACCTGATGGGCACGGCCGAGGACTTCGCCGACCAGGTGCGGCCTGCGGGCCCGTCGGCCCGGGGCGCCCCCTAACCCCGGCCCTCCTGTCGGGCCCCCGGCCTGGGTGCCCCCGGGGCCCCGCCCGTGCCCCGCGGAGCCGGCCCCCGGGCCGCCCCGAGGCCTGGGCCGGGCGCCCCCCCCGCCTCGATACCCCGCCGGGCTCGCTCCCCCTCCCCCAGCCGGGGCCCTGCTTCCCGGGCTCGCCGCCTGCCCGGGCCGGGGGCACCCCCAAACTCGTCCTCGGGGGCCCAGCCCGCCCTTGCGCCGCCTGCGCGCCGGGGCGCCCTGGGTGTGTTCGCCGGGCCCGGGCTTCGGGCGCCCAGCTCTGTGGGCCTGTCCTCCCTGCCTGATCGGCCCGGCTCGTCCTAGACGCCGAGGGGCGCCAGCGGCTGTCTCCGCGCCTCCCGAGAAGGGGCCTGAGGCCCCGGGGTGGGATGGGGGATGCTTGGGGAGCGTCCTCGCCTTTCTGCACCGCTGGGTCGTCCCTGCACGCGTGTCCTTCCACTGGGCATTCTTAGGGGGCGGATCCTGAGCAGGGGGGTTGGTCAGATTGGAGGCCTGAGGGGGTCCTCCCGGTGGAAAGGGGGGCGCCCTGGTAGGCACCCCCACTGCAGAAAGTCACGGCACTGTTTCTTTGCTCTGTCCCAGACGTGTTGGGTTCACGGGGTCCCTTTGACCCTTCCCTTCCATCTTCCTTCCCTGTCTGGACTCTGCCCCGCGTTGAAATGAATGGGTATCTGTCTGTACACACAGCTGGGGGGAGGGGGACGCCTACCTTCCTGTTTGAGGAGACCAGGAGTGTCCAGGTGGCATTCCTAGCAACAGGGAAGCGGGCCCTTGGAACAGGCCACTGAGTCACTGCTAAAGGTGCTCGGAATCTAGACGGACAGAACCAGGTCCTGCAAAGGGTCCTCCCACCGTCTCCTTCGACCAAGCTTGGCCCGGAGACCATGGCGGTGGTTCTTTAGCCGTGCACCTTTTACTTCTGAAAGTGTCCCGTTATGTCTACAGACCTGTAGGAAGAGCCGCGGCCGGCCCAACCGCCATGCTGTCTTTGGTTACTTCATGGGTGTGTGGCTTCGTCGGAGTTAAAAGTAGTGAGGTTTAAGTTTCTGTTTTTATGGGGGTGGTTATAATTCATCGTACTCCAAGGCTGGGCTCACTGGAAGGGGTGTGTGTGTGTGTGTGTGTATGTGTGTGAGAGAGAGATTTTTAAACAATAGTTAAGTGAGCTGTTTTCTAATCAGTTATTGGTGAACAAGATTTCCTGTCGTTCCCCTGACGGATGAGATCTCTCTAGCGTGGCCTCCCCTTTGGGTTCTCCCAGCCCCACTTTCCTGTGAGCTGCCTATGTTACCAAACAGTGTGGGGCTAAAACAGTCAACTTGAAGAAATGTTTTTCCCTCAGGTCATGATTTTGTGTTTACAATCTAAAAATTGTATTTCTTGCAAAAGCAATTTGTATAGAAAGCTCTCAAAAACCAAGCCAGCCGGCTTTGTCCGCTTTCATTGACATGATTTTAGTGACCCAGTTTTGTTTCCCCAAGTAGCCGCCACCTAAGGAGACGGCTCCGTGCAGCCATGGTAGCCGTAAGAGCCTCGTACACTCTCTCTGCAGCCCGGAAAAACCCTGGTTTTGCAAGTGAATTTCATAACTGAATCTAGATAAAATGTCTCCACTCAAGTTGCTGCCAACTATCAAATGATAAACCCTCCTCCTGCCAAAAAAAAAAATCAGACTCTCTTTACGTAATCCTTTCTTTTTTTTCTCCATGCATTTTGTTTGCTTTAAATGAAAGCAGCAGAATCTTGGAACCAAAAGGCCCTCGAGGGGCGCACAGGATCAACCTGTACCGGTTTCACTGCTGAGGCTCCTGGGGCCACGGCCCTGGGCAAAGCCCAGTGTCACACGCAAGATGCTTCTCATGCCTGGTGTTTTTCTATAAGAGAGCACGCCGCCTAAAATCTGGGAAAACAAGGCTGCATCTGCCGGGCAGGGCAGGCTCCTGCGGTCAGTTTTTGAGGGCCAGAGCCCACCTTGGTGGTGACAGCTGTCCGCAGACACCTCCGTGCCCTTCCGTGGGCGACTTGGGAGGGCGGGGCCAGGCTGTGCTGTCACCACCGAAGTTAGGAGCTGCTTCTGCCACCTGGCCTGGTGTGAGAGAAAGACGTGGATGGGTGATGGGGCACAGAGCAAAAGCGATGGCTTCCTATGGACAGAGTCTGGCCCAGCTGGGCTGGCGGTTTTATTTTTTGACGTTGATCCACATGGTGCTAAACCAGCTGCCAACAGTAAAGGTGCAGAAAGTCTGGGCTTTTAAGATGAAAATGATCTCCCTTGAAGGGATTGGGGAAATGTCATGAAAGTCACTGATGTGACTGATAAATATAAACATGACATATCTGTCTTTTCTAACCTCATCTTCAGAAAACAAAAGCAAAAATGAAGGGACAGAAAGTCGGCCAGAAGTGAGCGGGGTCTCAGAAGGGCTGTGTGTCCCCTGAGAGCTACGATGGTAATCCGGAATCTCCAGTGCTCCGGCATGGGGCCAAGTTGTCCGTGCACACTCGTTGTGTTGCCCCAGGGTCCCGGGAGCTTGGGCCACAGTGCTTCCCTCTTCAGATGCAGAGAGGGAGGTCTGTGTGGTCTCGCACGGCTCGTGGTGGGCCGCCACATTGAGTCGGCAAGCTGCAACCTTCCTTTAGGCCTGCAGAGGCATGAGTGTGGGTGAGTGGTCCGGCTGCTTGCGGCCAGCAGGCTCAGCTGCCTCTTTGGCATCAGGCTCCTTGCCCTGGGTGGCAGGGACAGCGTCCTCCTGCTGGAGAAAGTGCTGAGAGAGCTGTCTGCGGAAGCTGGCATCCGGAAGCCATCTGAGCCTGGGTCTGAAGGGGCCAGAGACTCATCAACTCGGCAATCCAAAATGACGCCCATCCCCTGCCGCTGGGACTCACGGCCAGGCTGCAGGCTGTGACTCCCAAGCACATTTGCCCCAGTAAATAATATTAGCACTTAATGGGTTGTGTCACCAAGGTGACAGATAAGCTGCATGAGGCCTTGCTGTCCGTGTGGCCTTTGGTATTTCCACCTGTCCTCTGGCAGGACAGAGCCAGTCCTGGGCGCTCTCACCTCCAGGAGCTCCCTTTGGCCTCTGGTCAAGCGCTGGGGAGCAGGGACGGCCCTGGCGGGACGCTGAGCCAGGCCCCGCAGCCCCCAGGTCTCGGGCTGTGCCTTAGCCCGTGTGGAGCCCCGGTGTGGGTCGGGTTTGGGACGGTGCTGGGTGGCTTCGTGTTCCGTTCCTTTGTCATCCCTCCCCCACAGGGGCTTCCGGCCTCACACCAAAAGAGCGGGGAGAGGGCAGAGAGGAGCCGGCTGACTCACTCTCCCCTGCTCCGACCTCAGACAGGCGGTTCTGAGAAGGCGCCCTGCCTCCCTGCCTCTTGGGTAGCGGGTGGAGCGCGGGGTGGGGGCGGTGGCAGGGGCGGCGGCGGCGGCGGGGCTTCTCCCGGAAGGTCAGGAGCAGCCTGGCCCTGCTCCTCTCTCCTGGTGCTGTGTCCCGTGTGGGCTTTCAGTAGGGAAGCCAGGCCCTCTCTCCAGCCCAGGGCCGACCGCCACCTCTTTCTGGATCTCCAGGTGCTGCGTGGCCTTACAGAGCTCCCAGGGAGACTCGCTGGGGGTCCGGGGTCCTGGTGGATGTGCCCCTGTGAGTCACTGGCCTCAGGTACCAGCCCTGACTCAGCCTGATGGGCCGGAGGTCCCTGGCTGCAGGCTCTAATCTTCTGGGGTGTGCAGGCTCGGAGCGGCCCTGGAGAAGGGCAGCCCCAGTTCTCAGGGTGCACGGAAGCCTGACCCACCTCTTGCCTCTGCCTGCAAGTTCTCATGAACCAAGAATTGTAGCCTGTTTTCCTCAAGTCCCTTTTGTCCTGAACACTCGGAGAGAGTAGGTTTCCCCGTGTTCTCTGGGAGCTGCAGGTGGCTGTGTGATGTGATGGCCGTGTCACAGAGCCACGTCCCAGCTTGGGTACAGCTGCCGCTTAAATCCCTGCCACTCAGAAACCACAGCCCCTTGTACAGAAACTTCAGCTCTGTAGGTAAGCCCTCAGATGGGGTCCTGCTTAGGACCCATATGCTACACTTGACCGTGAGCTTCCTGCGAAAGGCCTGCCCCCCAGAGGGTGACAGACCCTGTCCCTTGTCTTGCAGGCCCTGCCCACTCAGCGTCTCCCTCCGGCCTTCCCATTGTGACCCTCTGCCCGGCACACGGCATGGGTGACCACTCTGAGTGCATGGGCCGCAGGCAGCCCCGGCCTCGGGACCCATGGTGTGTGCAGGAGGCCAGCTTGGTGTGAGCGCTGGCCCAGTGGCCTCTGGGTGCTGCCTCAGGGGCTCCCCTGCTGCGCCGAGGGCTCGCTGTCTGCAGCACGGTGTGGGACCAGGGGCCAGACGCTGAGGCCGCGATGTGTGCAGGCGAGGTTCAGACTGGGGCTGGTCTCACGCTGTCACACCTAGCCGTCCTCCTCCGTGTTCAGTCCAAACAGGTGCTCATTAGACGTGGCTGGTTACAGAGAGGCTCTGTGGCCTGATTTGTAAAATAGCCCGAAACCTGGCCCACATTGCTGTTTAGCTGCTAGGTCATGTCCAACTCTTTGTGACCCCATGGGCTGTAGCCTGCCAGGCTCCTCTGTCCATGGGATTTCCCAGGCAAGAATACTGAAGTGGGTTGCCATTTCCTTCTCCAGAGGATCTTCATGACCCAGGAATCAAACCCACGTCTCCTGCATTGGCAGGCGGATTCTTTATCACTGAGATGTGCTTAGTTTAGAGCGCAGATACCTGAATGTTTGCAGTTTTTTCTAATGCAGAGAGATGTCTGTCTTGGCATGTCTGCACTTGGAAGGAGTGAATTACCTGTCCGAAGAGAACTTCTCTCCGCCGCTCTCTAATCCCCTTGACCCAGACACTCAAATTAAGAGTGCAGACGTGTCATGGAGGCTTTAAACACTGCCTCCGTCTTGCGGTTTAGGGGCCAGTGAAGGCGAGTTGGCCCCTGCCTGGGACTCTCAGTCCACACTGCCCTCCTGGTGGGCTGTGCCAGCCTCATACGGCTTTCCCCAGGTGTCGACACCCTGCTGAGGCCTGTGTTGTCGCCAGGGCTTCTTGGCTGGTGGCGGGGCCTCCCGGGCTGGGTGATTACCCTGCTGCTGGGCGTTTTGATTCAGGCACTGAGGCAGAAATGGGAGGGTGTGTGGCGTCCGCTGTCCCCACAGCTCCTGATCTGAAGTGCTTCTACCTACGTGGCCTCCAGACTTCATGTAGGTGTATTGGGGGCCTCTTTTTTTTTTTCCTTTTAAAGACAAGGTTCATTGTCCTTCGCTTTTTTCCTCTGCTCATTAAGGTTGGAAAGAATCTTCACGACTATTAACCCACTGGTCCGCGCTTTGTAGGATAGTGGAGACCCCCCGCCCCCACCAAAGCATTCACTCGGCTTATCCACGGTGCGCTGGCCGTCAGGGGGTCAGAGCCAGGGTGACAGCACCAGCCGTCAGCCCCAGCCCTGGCTTCCTGCCCTGGGCCGCCCACTCGCCTGTCTGCACATCTCCCTCTCTCCCTGGGGCTCCGGCGTGATTCCATGGGGGTCAGAGGCCAAGCAGACGCGCGCACAAGCGACACCTCGGGGTCTAGGCTCTGGGACGTGGAGAGCGTGGATGCCTGGCCTTTCACCCCTCTGTCTTCAGGGCAGGCTGCTGTGGCCCAGAGCCCGGGGGAGGGGAGGCGTCTCTGTGCCAGCTAAGCCAGAACTGAAACCAAAACTTGGTCTAAACGGCTGGCAGCCTGCTAACCATGGTGGACAGCTCTAGCAGTGCCTAGGACTTCCAGTCAGCTTTTCAAAACACCGAAATGGCAAAAACGGTCCCAGGCACACCTTCGTTTATTCCAGCAGCAGGTTAGCCAGCCTCAGAGGTTGTGACGCTCACTCGATGTCCCTTCGAGGGGTCAGACTCACGGGTGCCCTTTGGACTCTGGCTGCTGACACACCAGTCACGTGGGCGGGTACCCGATCTTTCTCCCCGGTTCCTGCTGTTATCGTGTGTCACAGGGTGTCTTTCCCTTTGTCCCTCCGCTTCGAGTGCGTGTGGTTCACCCGAATGACATTTGTCCCTCGGTTTCAAGGTGCGTGTGTGTCTCCTGGTCGGCTGTCGTGAACGGCCTGGCGGGCACAGGGCAGGAGGAAGCTTGTCTGCAGGTGTCCCCAGCTGGCGGCGCGGGGCGGGGCTGCCCCAGCAGCACAAGGGCAGCGAGGCCAGGCAGCTCTCACGGCCTTCGTGGACGCCCGTGATGGACACAGCGCGTGCCGGGGCAGCAGTGCTGCGGCAGGGAGACCCTGGGCCAGGGCGTCGCCGAGGGCCCGCTGAGTCTGTGGTGGGCGTCTGGCTTCTCACGCCCTTGGCTGAGGGTGGACGTGGTGTCCTGCAGCAGTTCCACGGGTGATGACCGTAGTTGACACGCACGCGCCGGCTGAAACGACAGAGGAGGAGGTCGGGGGCTGGACTGAGGTCTCCCTCGCCTCCAGGCAGGGTGCCCGGACGCCCCCTGCCCTCCGACGCCTGGGCGGTGCTGGGAGCGGGCGCCGGCCTCCCCGCTCCGCCCCGCCGCCCCTCACCGCAGCTCTCCCGGCCCGCAGTTCCTGCGCGTCACGAAGCAGTACCTGCCGCACGTGGCGCGCCTCTGCCTGATCAGCACGTTCCTGGAGGACGGCATCCGCATGTGGTTCCAGTGGGGCGAGCAGCGGGACTACATCGACACCACCTGGGGCTGCGGCTACCTGCTGGCCTCCTCCTTCGTCTTCCTCAACCTGCTCGGGCAGCTGAGTGAGTGGCGCCTGGGCCCCCGCGGGCCTCCCGGGCGGCGGCCTGCGCCCCGCTCCCCCCACCAGGGCGCCGGGCGGGCCTGGGAGCGAGCCCTGCTGGCCCCTGGCTGGCTGCTCTGTGTACAGTCCTGGCTGCGTTGCTTTGAGGCCCTGGGTTCAGTGCCCAGAGCAGGAGGTTCAAGGGACTGGGGGCGGCCAGTGAGGAGCCAAGGAACCCTGAACCTGGGGTCTGGAGAAGAAAACAGCGGCAAACGGAGAAGGGCGGGCCTCGGACGCCAGTGCGGCCGCGTGGGCCTTGGGCCCAGCTCCCGCCGCCCGCCCGTCAGGGACAGGACAGGACTGCGGCTCCCAGCAGAGCTGCCTCTAACACACGCGACTCTAGCCAGGAGTCTGCTTTCTGGACCAGGGCTTTTGATAGGTAGAGACCGCCCCCCGCCAGAGACTGCTTTCTGCTTGGGGTGGGTGGCTGGGCTGCCGCAGTGCCAGCGGCCGGGGTGGGGGGGCCGCAGCCCTGACCTCAGCCTCCTTGCAGCCGGCTGCATCCTGGTGCTGAGCAGGAACTTCGTGCAGTACGCCTGCTTCGGGCTCTTTGGCATCATCGCACTGCAGGTGAGCGGGTCTCCCTCCTGTCGCCCTGCTTAGAGCCGAGGACTCAGCCCCACTCCCCTTTCAGCCACGTGTGTCTGCCTGGAACTGCCTGGGGCCAAGCTCCGGGCTTCCACCGTTGGCCACTTCCCCGAGTTCCTCCTGACAAGGCAGCAGGTCACAGGGTTCTCTACTTCACAGAGAACACATAGCTACTCATGAAATGTTTAGCTCACATTTCATCCGGATCGGTTCCTGGAACCGCCATGTCCTCCAAAACTGGGCCCAGCTCTGAGGAAGCAGGGGCTCGTTGACAGGTCTGGGCCACCACCCGCCCTGAGGGACGCTGAGCCCCTCGCTGAGTTTGGGGCTGTTGGTGTCCCGAAAGGGTTTCGTCTGTCTTGTATTTAGATTTCTCACGTATGTTGGAAGAGTTGCCTGATGCTGTTAATTCTGTAGAAACACAAATTTGTCTGGAAATGCTGAGACTCCAGTTTCTTTTTCCTCTGTTCCTCAGACGATCGCCTACAGCATTTTGTGGGACTTGAAGTTTTTGATGAGGTAGGTGTCTCCTGGTTGGTGGCTAGTGTATCTCCTCCTGTCTGTGAAGTCAGTAGCGACTGGGTGAAGTGAGTTTCTCTGGGTCAAAACTGTGCTGCTTAGACTCTGTAGTGGACGTTGGTGAGGCCTTTTCCTCCCCATCCCTGAACCCCGAGAACACAGGTGAGAACCCCACGTCTCATGAGGGCTGAGGGTCCGGGGGGCACTGGTCAGCGGAGTCCCCTTCCTGCTGGGCCCTCCAACCCGGCCCGCCCAGCACGGGCGGGGCCTGGGGGCCCTGAGTGACCGCCGCGGGGTGTGCCCCGCAGGAACCTGGCCCTGGGAGGCGGCTTGCTGCTGCTGCTGGCTGAGTCCCGCTCCGAGGGCAAGAGCATGTTCGCGGGCGTGCCCACCGTGCGCGAGAGCTCCCCCCGGCAGTACATGCAGCTCGGGGGCCGCGTCCTGCTGGTGCTGATGTTCATGACGCTGCTCCACTTCGACGCCAGCTTCTTCTCGGTACGTCTCCCGGCTGACCCCCGGCCTTCTGGAAGGCACTGCCCCCTCCTCTCTGCGCGCTGTGCACCGCCGAGGGGCCGTCCTGCCCTGACCTCATCACAGGGCCCCTCCAGTGGGGGAAGCAGGATCACAGCACGCACACCTGCTTCTCTCTCCTTCCGGGCATGCCCGCCTGCAGCGTGTCCTGTTTGCAGGCCAGGGGTTGGGGCTGCAGAGTCGAAGGCTTCATCCTTGGCTCCTAGGAGCTTATAGAGCCGGGGCCCTGTCTGGGCAGGGTCCCCAGGAGGGGCTCCTGGCGCTGGGGGCAGGGGGCGGTTGGTCCTGAGCAGCCCCGGGGAGTGTGGTCCAGCTAACAGGGCTCCTAGGGTCAGCCGTGAGTGAGCCCGCTAATAACCCTGCCTGTGAACTGCAGACCTCGCTCCCTCCGGGGCGGCCTCTGCTGCCCTCGCCTTGGAAGCACCTCTTTTCCTTCCCTGCTTGTGAGGCTCTCGGCACACGCTGAGGTACTCCACCTTGGCGTGGGGCCTGCGGGGATGCGGGCAGCTGGAACTCGCCTTCATATCAAATGGGACACATCTCTTCTTCACATGCATTCTCATTCCATAACGTTTCAACCTACGCAGATCCTCCAGAACATCGTGGGCACGGCTCTGATGATTTTGGTGGCCATCGGCTTTAAAACCAAGCTGGCCGCCTTGACTCTTGTCGTCTGGCTGTTTGCCATCAACGTGTACTTCAACGCCTTCTGGACCATTCCCGTCTATAAGCCCATGCACGACTTCCTCAAGTACGACTTCTTCCAGACCATGTCGGTGATTGGAGGCTTGCTCCTGGTGGTGGCCCTGGGCCCCGGGGGCGTGTCCATGGACGAGAAGAAGAAAGAATGGTAACAGAGTCCTCCCTGCCTGGCTGGGGCCCGCGGCCGTCGAGGACTGGTTCAGGGTGGATTCGAGTAACTGCCAGCATCTCCTGTACCCCCTTCCCTTCCCTCCCTTGGTAAAGGCACAGATGTTTTGAGAACTTTATTTGCAGACACCTGATAATTAATGGCTAAACCTGCTATGGACCCACAGCCTGGTATCTGACCGCGTGGAGCCGGCCGGCCGAGGTCAGCGCCCCCCACCCCAGGGCAGGGCTGTGGCTTCTTGGAGTGGGCATCTTGCTTGGCTGTGGCCTGTCAGCCCGGTTTTTTTGTTTCATTTTTGGGGTGGGGACCTGGAAGCCGTACTGTGAGCAGATACATTTGTGTATCATTCAGAGCAGTCTCCCTCTTATTTTTTTTTTTTTGAAGTTTACCTTTTTTGCTAAAACTACTCAATGATCAGGGTAGCCCAGCCCAACACCAACACACTGGTTCAGACCCGCACCAGTGCCTTCCCCGTGGTCTCCGCCCTGCGCTGTGAGCCTCTTAAGGGCTGGTGAGAGCGTTCGGAGAAACCCCAGACCCAAAGAATAAGGCAGTATTGGAGCGGCAGCCGAGGCTGCGGTTCGCGGCCAGGGCGTTCCTCGGAGAAGCGGCTGGGGCCAGTACGGTTTCCGCGGGGCGATGCCTGGGAGTGCGAGGGGCTCACGGTGGGGACAAGGCCCTCAGAAAGGCCGCCCGGAGCCCGCAGGGGCTGGAGCCCAGGCCTGGCAGCACGTGGGCCTCGTCGGCACCTGCGTGCCCAGCCAGGGAGCAGCTGCCACTGCGGGCTGGGCCGGGCCGGAGCGGGCACTCAGACCAGTTACCTCAGGCCGACCGTCCCAGAGTCATAGCCGCAGCCGGCCTGGCACCCCCCGGCCCCGCTCGCTCCCCGCCCTCATGAGGCCGCTGCTTGCTCAGATTGTCTATTTGCTATGCTGAATGCAGCCCCAATTACTTTTTACGATTTGTGATGCCTTACCGATTGGATCTTGATCCTGTATTTAAAGTTTTCTAACATTGCCTTATACTGTGTTTCTCTTCTTGGGGGCGGGGCCGGGAGCTCTCCTCGCTGCTCTTCACTCATCCACCAGGTAGCAGAGGCCACGAGGTGACCACCAGCCCTGCGCCACCCCCGGGCCCCCCCCAGGCCCTCCTGGGGGCCAGGCCCTCCGCGGTCTCACAGCCTTGCCTTGGAGCAGGCCCCGTCTTCTTTGGATTCGTCTGCTGGGGGTGCGAGCCTGACCCGAGGGCCTTCCCTGGGGCTTCCGGGGTCAGTCCCGAGCCCGGATCCACACGGACCCCGACCCACTCGAGCCCCTGGCCAGCTTCACAGGGCAGGGGGAGGCTGGCTCTTACCCACCAGAGCTGCTAGAACCTTTCCCACGGTCTGGACCCAGCTAACCCGAGGGGAGCATCGCCACTTTTCCAGCACCACCCGTGTGTCCCCCCCTCCCCCGAGCCCCACCACTGCAGAGGCTCCTTACATCCACCCCCAGGAGCCCACTTCCCTGCTCCCCAAGTATTTATAAGGATGGAGGACTTTCTACTTCCGTCCCGCAGGCGCTCCCACACGCAGGGGGTCAGACTTGGTGTCAGTCTGGGCAGGGTGGCCTCTGTGCACACCACCCGGTCACCCAGCCTCCCGGCCCCAGGGAGCAGCGCGCTTGGCCAGGCTGCAGCTGCTCTGTGGCAGGTTTTGGTTTGTAAAAGCAGACTGACCCCTGGTGGTCACCATTCCACCGCCCCTGCCGCTGAGTGGGCCACACTCAGGGCAGGGTAGATGCTTATGTGAGAGGAAAAAGGACCTACTGAATTGATTTGAGCAAAAACAATTTCTGAAGAAAAAACAAAAAACTTTTTTTTGCTCTCTGTGGGAAATAGGTATAAATCTCATGCTGTATTTTATATCTTAGTTGTGTTTGAAAACATTTTGATTTTTGGAGACACGTCAAAATAAATAATGGCATTTGTTGTACGCAGTGTGGTCCTCTGGTGTCCGCCAGCCAGGTGGGGCCTGGCCAGGGCGATCTCTGGGTGCCCCCGCCAGGCGTCGCCCGAGGCCGTGTCCAGACGGAGGTCTTCCTTTGGGGTTCGCGCTGCTCCCTGGGTGTGGGGGTCAGACCTCAGCTGTGCAGGGGCAGCAAGCGAGGAGTGCGTGGAGCAGGTCTTGGGACACCGGCTGGACCAGTGGGGACCCTGGCGGGCTACTTCCGAGGACTTTCAGAATTCTCTCAAGATGCATTTTCCCCAGCGACCTTTCATTAACCCGACTGTTTAAAAGAGCTGAAGCTCTTAGGTTTGCGGTGGTGACTTTTGGACTTCTTTTTCAAGGAGCTGGACCGTTTCTGTGGCACAAACAGAGAACTCCCATCAGCAGGGGCATTCTGATGCGATGCCGGGGTGTTGTGAGCCTGCCCCCCAACCCCAGCCCGCAGGGAGGAAGGGACTTCAGTGGGAACCCCTGGGCAGCTTTCTGCCTGCGGCTTCCCTGATGACTCGGCGGGCAGTTAAAGGCAGCACTCGGACCCCAACCGCACAGCCCTGCCCCGCCCTCTACCAGCCCAGTGCTGCATCACTGACGGACCGTCTTTCCTGCCCCAGTCTCAGAGGTTCCGGGGGCTCTGATCGAGTCCTCTCAAGGTTCCTGTGCTGCGCCCGGGCCGCCCTGCCTTAGAGCTGGGGCCCTGAGCCTGCTCCATGCAGCCCCTTCTGTGAAGGCGCAGACCAGGAGGCAGCCCCGCCAGCACCTGTCTTGTACACTGCTGGCTTGAAATTTCAGTTGTAAAAAAAAAAAAGCTATCTGATTTTTTCTAAAGAAGCTGAAACCCACGGCTACAGGAAACGGCTGCCGCGCTGGCACCCTGGGAGACAGCACTACCTTCCTGCGCTTGAGGACGCGCTCCCGGCCCACTCCCAGGGCCCCACTGTCTTCAGGGCCCGTCTCTCGGGGGCCCCTCGGCCTCTCGTCCTCATCCTCGGTCAGAAAGTCGTCGGTGCTGTCCCCAGGCCCGGTCGCTTCCAGGTCCTTCTTGGTGAACAGCTCAGCTGCAAGGGGTAGAGGTTTGCGCTGTCTCAGGTCAAGTGCACCGCCTATGCTGAGGGGTCAGCCAGGCCCAGGACCAGAGGCGGACATGCAGGAGCAGCTCGCGGCTCGCTGATGGAATCCGCGGGGACAGCTGTGACCCGGATCCCGGGCACTCGAGCTTACGCGGGTACAGGTCTGTCATGCTGTCATCACTGTCACTTGAGGCAGCGCCGTCATTGCTGGACGGGGGCTCCCAGAAGGCTTCTCTAGGGCGAGGCGGCCCGTCACCGTCCTGCTGGTCTTCCCTCCTCCTCTTGTGCAGGAGGCAGGCCGGCACAAACTCCACGCCCCGCTCCTGACACTCCTCATCTGTGAGACAGACCACTACGCTGCCTGGCTCCCTCGTGTCTCCCCACCGTCCTCCGGCACACAGCTGGGCTTGGCCCGGGCCCTGCCACCCTCCTCCCCAGGGAAACAGCAGGAGAGCCTTCAGCTCAGCTCCTCTGGGGAGAGCAGCCAGGTGTGTGGGGGTGCGGGCCAGGGGTGGGCCAGCGGAGACCAAACAGGCCTGGAGCACTCGTTCCTTCGGCTCCAGCCGGTTTCCAGGAAGCCACGCCAGCCTGCCGCCCGGAGACTGAGGTCCGCTCAGGCACAGCAGCTGGGACCCTCCCTGGATGGTGGGCTCCATGAAGTCCCGGCTCTAGCCCTCCAGCGCACTCCCATCCACAGCTGCCAAGACCCTCTGTGGTCTCGTCCCCACCTGCCTTTCCAAGTCCACTAGCATGGTGGCACAATAGCCATCCTACAGAACCGCCCCCCCACGGCCAAGCCAAGCACTCTCCCAGCAGCCCCTCAAGTCCTGTCTGAAGAGAAACCCTCAGAGAGCCCCCTGTGTGAGGCAGGCCCACCTGGGGATGCTTTAGCACCATCTCCTTCACAGCACTTAACCCAACCCGCGTCACTCCGAGTCTGCTGCTCGCTCTGGGCCGTCTCTACCATCACCCTCTCCTCACCGTGCTGGGACCGGGCCTGGTGCATCCACCAAGGGCCACCAAAGGCTGACTGGGCTGCCGCTTCTGCCTTCTAGGGGTGCTGGTCCTGGGGAGAGCACACAAGCACCCAGACACCCACGTCCCCCGAGGCTACTCACACTTCTGCAGCGCCCTCCGGTACCGCCGGCCCTGGGCGTGTCTCAGGACGTGTTCCGGGGACTTGTTGATGTGTCGCAGGGTGAGTCTGCAGAACAGCTGGTGCCTAAGGGACAGTTCACAACCCAGGGTCCAGACCCACAGCTCTCCACCACGGCCACATCTTAGAATCACCCCTAGAGAGTCTGATGAGGGAGGTCTGCCGTGTGGCTTAGGCATCAGGATTCTTCCAAGCAACTGCAGCCTGCCACTCCTCCAGAGAGCCTCACCGTCCACCCAGAAAACAGGCCTAGACAGCCTGGCCAGCCTCCCCAGACTGCTCCAGCAGGAGAGGCATGTGAACCACCGCTTCACAAAGTGCTGGACAGTGGGACTGTCTGCCACCCCCCTCCCCCTTCATCTTGACTATTACTGTCAACCATGCCCTCTCGGCTAAATCAAAGCTCTCCTTTAAACTAAAGAAGGAAAAGGACCGCCTTCAGAACCTCAGGTGACAGACCACAATTGCGCCAACACTCTACGAAGCACACAGGCCAGGTGGCAAACCTCGTGTTTACAAAAAGAAAACGAAATATTAACTTCAGATATGCAGACGGTACCACTGTAATGCACTACCATCCAGTAGTCATGTATGAATGTGAGAGCTGGACCATAAAGAAAGCTGAGTGCGGAAGAACTGATGATTTTGAATTGTGATGCTGGAGAAGACCTTTGAGAATCCCTTCTTCAGCAAAATCAAACCAATCACTTCTAAAGGAAATCAACCCTGAATGTTCACTGGAAGGACTTATGCTGAAGCTGAAGCTCCAATACTTTGGCTACCTAATGCAAAGAGCCGACTCAGTGGAAAAGATCCTTAGGTTGGGAAAGATTCAGAGCAAGGGGAGAAGGGGACGACAGAGGATGAGATGGTTAGCTAGCAACACCGACTCAATGGACATGAATTTGAGCAAGCTCCAGGAGATGGTGAAGGACAGAAAGGCCTGGTGCACTACAGCCCACCGGGTCGCAAAGAGTCGGACACGACTGAGCGACTGAACACACACACATACAGACACGAGCGAGATGGGGGCCTCACTTGGGGTCCCAGGTGACTCACAGCTCCAGAACTCCCACCTGCATCTCAGGTCTCCTATCAGACGGGAGGGTGGGCGCTGCCAAACTGGCCGCATCTCTGAAGAGCGCTCACTCTGCGGAGAGGGTTCGGGGCTCCGGAGTCTACCCCGTCCCGGCCAGACTCGGCACTAGAAACTGTCCCTCCCCGGGTCTCCCCGGGAAGTGCCCGGCCGCCCCGCCCTGGCCCGGCCACGTACGGGTTCTTGGTGCTGGGCACGATGTGCGGCTCGAACTCGGCGTAGTCGAAGGCCGGGGAGGCGCGGACCAGCCGCCGGTACTTCTTGCCGCGGGTGTAGACCTGGAGCTCCGGCAGGCGACAGGGCAGCTCGTGGCCGGTCAGAGCGCACCGCACCTGCGGGCGGGGGCGCGGCGCGGTCACGGGGTCCGGGCGCTGGGGGTCTCGGGGCCCACCGTGGGGTTCCCGCACCCCACCCCCGCCCCGCTCCCACCTTGCAGGCGCCGGGCTCCAGCCGCAGGCTCGGGTGCTCGCGCAGAAAGGCGCGCACGTCGGCCGGCAGCTCGTTCATGGCTCGGCGCGCGGAGCTGGGCGCCGACCTTCGCCGGAACCACGTGGGTCGGGGGTCGGGCCGGAGGCGGGGCCGAACGACGTCCCGGAAGCAAACGCCTCCAGGGCCCGGAAGTGAGCGGGCGGGGCGATGGCGGCGGCGGTGCTGCAGCTGGGGCTGCGCGCGGCGGGGCTGCGGCCTCTCCTGTGCGCGGCGGGCGCGGGGACGGTGAGCGGACCGGAGCGGTGCGGCCGGGCGGGGGTGCGGCCGGGCGGGCGCGCCCTCGGAGTGGGTGAGCTCAGCCGGCCTCTCGCGTCTCCGCAGACCTCAGCCAGCGTCGTCTGGAGGAGCGTCCTGGGGATCGCCCCGCGCGCAGGTGAGTTCTCCTGCAGGGACGCCCCAGGCGCCCCGGGAAAGCCTTTCAGTCCGTGCGTTCACTTTGCCGGGGGACGAGAGTGTCGCGATAATCTCTGAAACTGCCGCCCCAGCCTCGGGAGTCGGGCCCTGGGTGCGCGCGGGCTATTCTCCGTGTTTCCACCTGGCAGACAAGTGCAGCCACTGCCCGAGGCCGCCTCAAGCTGAGGCGGGGCCGACCCGAGACCGAAGCCGTCTGGGATCCTAAAGGAAAGCATGGCTTGTCTGTACAGTTTTCGTGTGGTCCCCGCGGTTCAGCAAAGGGTGTTTGTGTATAGAGCGCTGTGCGCCCTGGAAAGGCGGCTGTAAGTTTGCTCCCGGCCTGCCTTTTTTTAACCGTCCCTAAGACCTAGGTTGCTTTCCATTGATGGAACTCACGCTCTGAGAACTTAAAGGTACCTCCTGTGTACGTTTTTCCAACTTTAAATTTGTGAGCGATTCAAAAGAAAAGTCGTTCTGAGAGCTCTGTAAACCACTGTCCTGAAGTGTATCACATTCTGTCTCTGCAGAGCATGGGCAGTCCGTGCGTGTAAGTGACAGGATAGGTCAGCATGTTTTTGCAGGAAAGCCATGAGGTGGTTCCATGAGTTACCCAGGGTCATGGCGCGTGGCAGAGCCAGGCCCTAATCGCTGGATCTCATTCAGCCGGTGACTGTTGAGTGGGGGTCCTGCGCTGGGTTAGGAGCTGGGCCGGGCGCAGGGGCTGCTGGTTAGCTCCGACTGCCCGTGGTCTCCGCCCTCCTTGTGTTCCACGTTCTCTCAGGCAGTCAGGGCAGCTTCAAGGAATTGGCCGCTCCAGTTCTTCTTTCCAGGGCTTCCGGCCCCATGCCCGTGCTGTGACATCTCCTAGGGTTGGCCTGGAGGCCCCGCAGGTGTGGCAGCTCTTCAGCCGAAGCAACTGCCACAAAAAGCGAAGATGAGTCCTTCCTCCGCTGGTTTCTGCTTCTTATTCCTGTGACTGCTTTTGGCCTGGGGACGTGGCAGGTAAAGGCTGACATGGCTCTCCTAGCCCTGAGCCCCTGACTGTGCTGCCGCCCACTTGGGCTCACACCCTGCGCCCACAGGTCCAGCGTCGGAAGTGGAAGCTACAGCTGATCGCAGAGCTAGAGTCGAGAGTTATGGCTGAGCCCATCCCACTGCCCGCAGAGTGAGTTTGTGCGGCTGCCCAGCTGGGGCTGGGCTCGCTCACGGTCAGCAGTGGGGCCTGGCTGCAGCTTGCCTTCCTGACTCCTCAATGGGCCTGCTCGGCTTCTTGTTGACACGCAGCTGCTGCCTGACACACACGTGTAGAAAGGCCTTTGGGCTTCACCCGTTTCCAGGCCCAGTGTAATGAGGGCTCCCGCAGTGCTGACGGCCTCCCGTAGCAGTAGTTCTTAGGTGGCGGGAGTGCAGACGTCTGTCGTGTCTGGACATGAGTGGTGTTTTGAAAATGTGCCTAGTGATTCTCCTGCCTTCTTCCCTCCTTTAAAAGCACTCGCCTACAAGGACAGCTGTTGTCATGACCCTTCCCATTCAAGGGAGCAGACAGTGGGTCATGTTTGCCTTGTAGATGGTCGCTTTCGCCCCTGTATTTTACTGAGTTCACACAGGAGTCCACAGCGTTAAGCTTTTCTTGAAAACTAGGACCGTTTGGCAGCACAGATCCTCGTTCTGCGTGCTTCCCAGGGACCCAGCCCCGCTTTGAGGGCACAGCATGCAGCCCTGTAGCCCCCATGGTGCTCGTGCATCTTCTGCTCAGGCCACGGTGGGTGGCGTGGTCTGCAGACCCTCAAGTGGGTCTCGGCTCCCCTTCTCCCGCCCTGTATAGCCCAATGGAACTGAAGAACTTGGAGTACAGGCCCGTGAAGGTCAAGGGGCACTTCGACCACTCCAAGGAGCTGTACATGATGCCGCGGACAATGGTAGACCCTGCCCGGGAGGCCCGGGAAGCCGGCCAACTCTCATCGGCGGCTGAGATCGGTGCCTACGTGGTCACTCCCTTCCACTGCACTGAACTGGGGTGAGTGGCATGTCAGGGAAGGGGTGCTGAGTGGCCTGGCAGAGGTACTGGTTCCCATGTTCCTTCTCAGCCCCAAACCCTGGGGAATCCAAGCTGCCCAGACAGCTCAACTCCTTGGAGAGTTTGAAATGTCATCCTGGTGTCATTAAGACAGCTAAGTACTGAACTTCGTCTCCGTTGTTGAGCTCCGAAGGCGAAGGAGCATGAAATAGACCTCTTTGGAGAAACCATTCAGCGGCTGACACTTAGTGATTATGGGGCAACAGGAGGGCCAGCAGAGGAGCCCCAGCCTTGCGTGGAGGGTTTCGGGTCAGGGGAGCCTTCCCAAGAGGCTGTTTGAGTAGGACGTGGTATGTAGTCAGTGCCAGCCCTGCAGCACCGCTTCCCCCACCACCACCAAGACCCAAAACTGGAGCATCAGTCTGAGAGGAAACCCCAGGGCCTCAGCCTTCGCCTTCTGGTTTTCTGCGGATGGGCCCCTGTGCTGCAGCTAGGCTAGGATAGGGAACTGAAAGCAGGAGTTGAAGGGAGAGGCAGTGGGGAGACGTCCGCCACTGGCTGTGTTGCAGCAGGTGAAACAGCAGAGGTTGGCGGTGGGGGGGGCATGAACCCACCACACTCCCGGGGTTGGAGCGCCCCCACCCCCAGCTCGCTCTACTTCAGTCTTTCCCTTGTGCTGTCTTTGCCTGAGGCACCCAGTGACCACTCATCACCTGCATTCAGAACCTCTTCCCTGCCTGAAATAGCATGTTCTTGCTACTCTAGAATCACCATTCTGGTGAACAGAGGGTTTGTGCCCAGGAGGAAAGTGAATCCAGACACGCGGCATAAAGGCCAGGTGAGGGCCGTGGACTGTCCCCTCTGGGAGGAGCTGTCCCAGCTCTGCAGAGACACGGAATCTCTCACCTTCCCTCACAGATCGAGGGAGAGGTGGACCTGGTGGGGATGGTGAGGCTCACAGAGACCAGGAAGCCTTTTGTCCCCGAGAACAATCCGGAGCGGAACCACTGGCATTACAGGGACCTGGAGGCCATGGCCAGGCTCACAGGCGCAGAGCCCATCTTCATCGATGCGGACTTCAGTATGTTACGAGCAGCACACCCCAATACCTCCCTCTTAGCCCTGGCCATACACCTCTCCTCCTGTCCTTTACACCCCAGCGTGTATGTCGGTGGGTGGGAGTGTGCCCGACTTGGCTGAGTGCCCCCCAGACACCATGAGGACACTTCCATGTCCCTGCAGAGAGCACAGTCCCTGGTGGGCCCATTGGAGGGCAGACCAGAGTCTCCCTGCGGAACGAGCACCTGCAGTACATCATCACCTGGTAAGCCGGGGCCTGGCCTCGCCCGCTCCCTCCCCCCACCCACCCCCTGACAGTGTTCCCTGCTTTCAACCCGAGGTACGGACTCTGTGCGGCTACCTCATACCTGTGGTGCAAGAAGTTCCTAAGTTGGACTCCTGGTGTGTGAGGTTAGCAGAAGTCACCCTGTCCCTGAACAACTGAAGCCACTTCAAGAGATTTGGTTTTATGCTGATCATGTGCTCTTGGTATAAATAAATCTCTGCACCACACAAAGTGCCTTTCTTTCCACCTAAACTCCAATGTACCACCTAAGACAGCCTTTTAAGAAACTGGACACACACACAGGGCTTCCGTGGTGGCAATGAGAAGCCCACGCACAACTTGAGAGTAGCCCCTGCTCACCACAAATGAGGGAAGAAATCCTGTGCAGTAAATGAAAACCAAGCACGGTGCCCCCCGCCGGCACACATAACTGGACGCACACTGATGAAAGTACTTGTCACCATCCCAGAATGCTTGATACCAGCTGAAGCAGCCTTTTTATTACTTTTATGTACAGTACAGAAAACTCAATAGTGTACACTCAGCCCAGCTTGGTGGCCAGTTCTTTGGCCTTAGCCTTTTCCAGCTTGGCGATGCGAGCCACTGACTTCGGCCCCAGGACATTGCCTCCCCAGTGACGACGGATCTGTGGGAGAAGAGACAGTCAGCCTGCTGTGTCATTTTCTAAGGCTTTCAAACCACGCTGGTTCATGCAATTCTATTTCATTGTTCCAAGTTCACTGGCATATACAACTGCTCAGAGCCAAGAGCAGCCAGTCTTTGACTAAAGGCTTCAAAGACAATATTTTGTATGAATGTGTTTCTTACCTCATCGTATCTGTCGTTGTAATTGGTTCTGATGGCTTCCACCAGCTTAGCCAGAGCACTCTTGTCCTCCCTAACAAGGCAGAGAGGGAAATTAAGGTCACTGGCCTGTCAAGTTACCCACCTCCCTCAAAGCAGACATGACATCAATTTAGCTCCAACAGAAGCCTCTTGCCTCAGATATAGCATGACCACATGGCTTATTCAGGTGAAGAAATTCATAACCATCATTGGCAAAGATTCAGAAAATGTACTTTTTAAAGTAAGACCCTGAGAAATTATGTGACCTTGGAGTGGGGGCAGGGTGGTCCCTTAATGACTTGGGAATGCTGGGCTCCGCTGCACTTACGAGTTGACTTGTGTGAAGGCCACGGTGGTGCATGTCTTCCTGTGGACCAGGCGCCCCAGCCGGGCCTTGCCCTTGATGATGCAGTAGGGAACCCCCATCTTGCGGCACAGGGCAGGCAGGAAGACCACGAGCTGGAAGACAGCGTTAGCTCTAAGAGTTATCTGGAGCAAAAGCAGTAACTTAAAAAGGCTAATGTGATAGCAATTGCTCAGGGTTAAAAAGCTCATGTGTTTGCACTTCAAGGTTTAAATCAGTCAGAAATTCACATCATCGCAAAAGCCAGGAACTGGATCCCTTGTCAGGACTTCCTTATATGAAAAGCTGACAATTCTTGTCACTCCACCAGGGCCTGTCAGACACAGCATCTAGTTCGGCACTATCTTCCTGGTACAGACAAGGACCCACCAATCTAAGTCCAGCAGTCGACACAGGCAAACAAGCCACACATACCTCGATGGGATCCACATCGTGAGCGATCACCACCAGCTGAGCCTTCTTGTTCTCCACCAGGGTGGTGACAGTGTTGACCCCTAGAACACACAGCCAGTTTGCATGAGGGCGGGGTGGGGCTGCTGTTCTCACAAAAGCAGTTCCACGCAGCCTGGCTGTGACTCAGGGTTAAAAAGCTCGGATTTTACTCTCCACAGCGATTCCAGGCGAAGAAATTCACGCATCACTGCCAGCAGCCTGCCCCACAACTCCCCTTCAAGGAAAGGTGCACTCACCTGCTCTAAGGACAGGTGGCCTCTTGGTGGGGACGTCGCCTTTGCCGGCGGCTTTCTTCTCAGCGCGGGCCAGCAGCCTCTGCTTCTTCTCCTGCTTTGTCTCTGGTCTGTACTTGTGGGCCAGCTTAAGCAGTTGAGTAGCTGACCAAAAAAAAAAAAAAAAAATTCAGATCTGAAGTTGCAATATTTATCACTTAACAATAAATGCTAGATCAGTCCTGGATACAACCACAGTCCAAGAGATCTCAGACCCACTTCATAAACCCATCAGTATGTCATGTTTTGGAACCAGACAAGGAATCTTTAAGTTTTAATAAATCAGCCTATTAAAAACACACACTGCCCCTTCAAAAGCCTGAGTTCTAGCAGGTCCAAGAAAGGGTGGCAACCATGCCCAAGAAATCCCTTCCCAATGGTGTTTTTAGACCACAGAACCTCACCTGTTTGTCGGTCCAAGGCCTGGGTGAATTGGTTAATTGCAGGAGGCACCTTCAGCCGCTTATAGAGAATAGCCCTTTGCCGCTGCAGCCGGATGTAGCGGGGCCATTTGACAAAGCGGGTGAGGTCCCTCTTGGGTTGGATGTCCTGTCCTGTTAAGTAAAAAGTAATGAGGTGAGGCTCAAACTCCTTGTCAAGTTCAGGTATAGAAACACACTTAAGGACGTAGGTGCATCAGCGATCTTGGTGGTTTAAAATGTCATCACCAGATTCCAGGTAACAGATATTTTTACATCATTTGCACACAAACACCAAAGAACACAGGGGAAGACTATAGCGCCACCTCCGGTTCCACAAGCAGCCAAGGTGCAGTCAGCCCCATCACCCCTGCGCTGGGAGTGCCCGTTTCTTGATGGCCAAGCAGAACCCCAAAGGCCAGCACCTGGGCTCCACGGTGACTCATGTTCGGGCTTACAGTGAGGCCACTGAGAAAGGACCGTCACTGTCCCACCTCGCAAAGCGAGAGATTAAGAGCCGAGCACAATTTAGTTAGAAAGTGACAAAACGTGAGAATTCCAATCCAAGTAAGCCTCGACTCCGAACCCAGTGAAATCTAGGACAAGATACGACCTTCTGTTCAACGAACTATTATTTTTCTCCATCGAGGATAACGTGAAAACACAACATCTCCCGTTTCTGACTCACCAATACCAAAATTCTTGGGCCTCTTCTCAAACAGGGGGTTGACCACCTTCTTGGCCTCCTGCTTCTTCACCACGGCCGGGGCCGGGGCTACCTTCTTCCCCTTGGCCTTCTTTCCCTTCGGCTGGGCGAGAAAAAACACTAGCTTTCGCCACCACCGCCTCGCCTCTGCCGGTTTCTCTGTAGAGGGGCGGGTCCTGGGGGCCTCGCCCCCCGAAGACGAGCGCGGACGGCGGGCGACCCAGCCACCCCCGAGGGCGAGCCCGACCCCTCGTGTGTCAGGCGCCGCGCGGGCCCAGAGGCCGCCCCCGGCTCGTACATCAGCGATCTTGGTGGTCAGGAAGGTCCTCACCATCACTCAGATAGCAAATATTCTTTCACATCATCTGCACGAGCGCGGCGGGTCCGCGAACCCGCGGCGCCGCCCCTTCCCCGCGACGGGGACAGCGGACCCCCTCTTCGGGGACAGGCAGGCTCCAAACAGTAGAGGCGAGAGAAGACACCGCGCGGGCCGAGACCCCCTGAGCGGGCCCCTAAGAAATGGAGAAGCCCCCCCAACCCCCGACCCCGTCCGTCCCCGAGCCCCGCACTGCGGCGCTGCTCTCCCCGGATCATCATCCCTCCCTGCCAGACGAAGGCGGGGAGTCTTATCCAGCCCCAAGGCCGCTGAGCGAGGCCCTGCAGGGTGCCCCTCGCTCTGGGCAGTGGAGGCACCCAAGCGCGGTCGCGCTCCGAGGAGGATGGCGGCGGATAGAGCTCAGGCAGCCGAACCGGCACGACGAACAGAAAACAGACTCACCATCTTGAAGGGCTGGCGTAGAGAGAAAGGACGGGGAATTGTGGGTAATTTGTAGGCGCCCTCGGAGATCGCGAGAACTGGTGCCGGCGCGAGATTTCGGATTTAAAGAGAAAGAACTTCGTTTTCCCTCCCGCTCGGTCGGGGGCGGTACCTAGAGCAGGAAGAACCGTGGGAGCCCCAGGGAAGGACCGCGGAGACTGACCCGGAGGGGCGCGCGCTTGTCCCCCCCACTCCGCCCCCAGCGAGGTACCCAGCGGGCCCCGGCTCTGCGGACCCACTGCGGGAGCTGGGGCGGCGTGGCTCGGTCGGCGTCCTTCTGGTGGGGTTTACTCCCCCGCGAGTTCGGTCGGGGAGCCTCGCCGCGCGGGAGCGCGCGCGCAGCCCGGAGGCACCTGGCGCGGGGCGGGAGGGCTGTCGGTCCCGGGACGGAGGAGCCCCGACGCCTCGTGGGGCGGCCCTCCAGGGCCCCCGGCGTGGAGACGGGGGAGTCAGAGTCGGGATAGGACCCAAGCGGCTCCTCGGGTCCGCGCGGGCCGGCGGGGACGTGCGTCAGCCTGGCCTCCGAGAGGGCTACGCCGGCGCCGGCCGAGTGGTCGTCGGGGTCCGGCCGAGGGGGCGCGGACCAGAGGAGAGCCCGTAGCGCGCGTTTGGCGGAAAGGGCATCTCCGGAGAGCCTGCCCGAGGGGCCTACCCAGGCTGGCGCCTGCAGCGGAGAGAGAGGCCGGAGCTGGCCTGCTCACACCCAGACTCGCTTCCAGGTGCCCCCCACCCCGTCCTGCGCTGCCTGAGGCCCCGCCATGGCCCAGCAGAGAGCCCTGCCGCAGAGCAAGGAGACTCTGCTGCAGTCTTACAACAAGCGGCTTAAGGACGACGTCAAGTCTATCATGGACAACTTCACCGAGATCATCAAGACCGCCAAGGTGGGTGGGGCCGCCGGTCTCCGGCTCCCTTGAAGACCAGTACAGTAGTGAGCAGAGCTGAGTCGGGGCGTCCGCTTTCAACAGCACCCACTGCACGTGGGTGCGCCCAGCCGGGTGGTGGCCATCCTGCAGTGAGCCCCCAGGCAGGGCCCTCGTCCCCATGGGGAGAACGTTTGAGAGGGCCGGGGGTGGGGGTGTGGGGGAGGGGGGTGACCGCAGCAAACAGGGAGACAGGTAAATCACCCGGCCAATCACAGGCCCTGGGGAGGCATTTGTATGGGACTCCAGCCACAGTGCCGGGATCCAGCGTCACTTACTAGCAGCAGGGGGTTGGATGAGGTCTTCACTTCTCAGTGCCTCAGTGTCCCCTGCAGCATGGCGTCCTTGTCTGGCTGGATGAGTTTATCGGCCTAAAGCAGTCACTTGGGACTATTGTGAGCGCATGTGGTCAGGAGAGAAGCTGGGGAAAGCCCCTCATGTGGGCAGAGAGAGGGTCAGCAGCCGGTTCTGGGCAGGCAAGCCCACTGACCAGTGGGATGCATCTCTGCATGACTGTCCAGTCCTGTAACTCACTTGAACCGTAGTAGTGACGATGGCAGTCAGTGCTGTCAGTGACATCTAGTGCTCACGTAGTGTCAGGCTGAGCTGTGAGGGCCCTGTGTGTCCCGTCCCATTCAATCGTCACGAGAATGTTATAGGGCAGGTCATTGCTCTCCAATTCCTTTTCAGAGGAGGGAACAGAGACTCAGAAGCTTTAGCATCCTGCCCCAAGTCAGGATATTTTGTGAATATCCAACAGGGCTGGGATTGGGACCTGGGAAATCGGGGTCCCTACCACTTAGAGTGCCCTGACCCCTGCCTGCATCCTGGCCTGGTGGGTGGGTTGGAACAGTTAATAGCCCGGACCTTGGACAGGACAGGTGGGGCAGGACTCCTGGGTCCTCCATTGACCGTCTGAGACACCTGGAGTGCACTCAGGTCTGTCCCGGCTTCAGGTCTGCCCCCCGGGAAGATTGTCCAGGCTTCAGTGAGAGTTTCCTAAGATGATGGTCAAGTGCTTTACACAGTGCCTGGCATCCAGAAAATCCTTAGAAAATGGTCACTTAAAAAAATACACTGTCCTTTTCTTCATCCATTCAGGAGGTCGCTGAGTGCACGAGCTGAAAAGATGGGGCCAACCCCTCCTTGGCCCTGGCCCAGCAGCCCTGTACTTGGGCATCTGTTGGTCCTGTGAGGGTGCCCCTCACCTCCTTAGAATGGGGCGGGGGGTGGGGGCGCTGGGGCACGCGGCCTGAGGCCTGGGGGCAGCACCTGGTGCAGAGGGCAAGACAGGCCACAGGGTGTGACGAGTATGGGTGCACCAGCGCCGCCACTGGGCACCTGTGGGCCGGGGCATCTGCCCACGCCGGACTTTCCCACTTGCCCTCCAGGTTGAGGACGAGACGCAGGTGTCGAGGGCCACTCAGGGCGAGCAGGACAACTACGAGATGCACGTGAGAGCCGCCAACATCGTGAGTCACCAGGTGGAGGGGACAGTCCAGGCGCCAGAAGCCTGTGGTCTACTGGGGTTCCCGGGGGCAGAGGGGCAAACCTCCCTTCGAGAGGAGGGCTTTCCTCGGCAGCTGAGGGAGGGGCTGGCAGGTAGTGGGTGCGGCCACTCTGTCCAGTGCTGGGCAGGGTTACAAAGAGGTCAGCCCTTCCTCTCTGAAGATTCTCTGTAAGTGCAGGTTCTCTATACACGAAGGTTTCTTATAAGTAAAGGTTTTATAAATGCAAAAAGCAAACGGCCAGATGAAACAGGACAGGCATCTTGATCCCTTTCAATGCCACGGAACAAGCAAAGCCACCAAGCGTTTCCATGGGTCCACACACCCAGGATGGAAATGCATAGCACAGGGTCCTAAACGGTAGGACCCACAACTGGCAGGTATGATGGCCCTGACTGAGGAAGAACAGGGCAGGTTAAATGGACGGCAGTTTTGTCTGGGGTTTGAGGTTTTCAGAAGCAGGATACGTGATTGAATAAAGTGTGCGACCGGCCATCATACCTGCAGGAGTGGAAGCCAGAGGCCCGCTGGCACCTGCCATGGCAGCAGTTCACGTGCCTGCGGCGGCTGCCGGGGACCCTGCCCTCCCCTCGCTCACCTCCTAGACCCTCACTCCTGGCGATGGCCCTGTGTGAGTGCCGCGGCCCCACTTCGCGGGTGAGGCCACCGCTGCCATTGCCTACCCAGCGTCAGGCACACGGAGGCAGGCGGCCCCTCACCATGCCGCTTGATCCCCACGGCCGCAGGTCCGAGCCGGCGAGTCCCTGATGAAGCTGGTGTCTGACCTCAAGCAGTTCCTCATCCTCAATGACTTCCCGTCGGTGAATGAGGCCATCGACCAGCGCCGCCAGCAGCTGCGTGCCCTGCAGGAGGAGTGTGACCGGAAGCTCGTCACGCTGCGGGACGAGGTCTCCATCGACCTGTACGAGCTGGAGGAGGAGTATTACTCGTCCAGGTACAAATAGGGCTGGACCCCGTGCACAGCGGACCTGCGGACCCGGGCCCGGCCAGCAGGGGTGGCCCAGCCCCACCCGGCAGCCCGAAGGTCCTTGCTTCCAAACCCTTCCTGGTCTCGGCAACAGAACCCTTTGTCTGGGTTTCAGAGCAGACCTCAGAGTCAGAACATCTGATCAACAGACAGCTGATGCTGCCTCCCGGGGCCCGGGCATCAGAATGAAAATCAGAGCCTCAAGGGTTGGGAGGGCCAGGCCAGCGTTTCTGTCTGGGGGCCCATCTGTCTGTCTTAATCGTCTAATCCAGGTCTAAACATCCCAGCCATGCGGGGCCAGCGCTCTTGGCTACCCAGCCCCTGTCCAGGACCCCAGTGCTTGCCCAGGGTTGTGATTCGCCATGGGTGTCACCGAACACCCACTCTGTGTGTGTCGGGGTGGGGGTTCCTGGGAAGGAGGAGGAGAAAATCCAAGTGGAGTGTGGCCTTGAACGCCAGGCCTGGGCACTTGGACCAGAGTTCCCATTCAGCTCAGCATTATTCACAGATCACAGCCCTCCTGCGCTCTAGGCCCAATCACAGCAATAGGCAAGGCGTGTGACGCCAGCCCTCGTGGCCTGCTTACAATTCCGAAACCAAGGCAGTTTGAGCTGGAGGGACCCCAGGAAATCAGAATCCAGGTGTAATTTACTTACGGGGAAGCTGAGGCTGGAGAGGCCTCGCACATCCGTCGTTAGCTTGGAAAAATCAAGACTCACTCCAGCAGACGCGGGGTTGGCACCCCCTCGCCCTTGCTGGATAAACGTGTCTTTCCTGTCATGAATTTTCATTGCTCCTTTCTGTCCCGTGGTGGCCAGGCTGGGGCCAAAGATGCCCAGAGCCAGCGTGTCTGTGGCCTGAGGCTTGATTTCTGTGTGCGTTCCAGTGCCACCCCTCACGGTCCCTCCTGCCTTTACCTTCGTGGGAAGGGACGAGTGTCACTGCTCGGTTGGAGTGGTTTAAACTCTTCCAGAGGGTTCTGCGGCCACCTCTCATCCCTGATGCCTACTGGCTCAGCAGACACACAGCAAGTGCCTCCTGCATAGTAGCCTTCAGGGAGGGGTCCAGAGTGGTCCCTGGGGGGGTTCAGACCCTGCTGGGGGCATTGCTCCTTATGTCCTTGTGTTTGCCCCCTTGTGGCCCCCATGGGCCAGGGCCATGGACTGAATGTCTGCAGGAGAGAGCTTAGCCCTGCCTCTTGAGATTGAGGGCAATGGGGGCTGAAGGGGAACGCCTGAGAGCCAGGCTCCTCCTGTCCTGGCTCCAGGCTGTCAGTCTGGCTCAGGGGGGTTTCTAGTCCAGCCTGGGGTCTTCGAGAGGCTGAGGCCCTCCGTCTGTAAATGCCTGTGGTGGCCGGGGCTCAGCTGAGTCAGGGCTAGCCGGCTGTGGGCCCCTCCCTGCTTGTCCCCTACACAGGCGGCGTGTCCCCGCCCCAGCCACCAGCGCTCAGCCCGTTCTCCGTGTGCGTCTCCGCTGCCCACACGCTCGCTTCCCCGCTTTCTGCTCACGATTTGCTTTCTCTGCCTCTCGCCCTCCACTCTCCGCAAAACTCTGCTCTGTGTCCAGGATGGTTCTGAGGCTGGATGCTGGGGGCGGGAGCGAGAGGCAGGATTCGGGAGGAAGCCCGTGGGACAAGTGTGGGGATGGGCGTATGCCCCACTCGCCCCCTGGACGGCCTCCACGAGCCATGCTCTGTTCACCTGCATCCCTGCCCTAAGAGGCCAGCCGTGCTGTCCCCACACTAGACAAGATCTGGTGCGTTCAGCGTGGCGTGGCCGTAGACTGTCCCCGTGTTAGAGACGGGAGCCTGAGTTCAAGGTGCTGGGGTCCTGTTTGAGGTCACACAGCTGGTGCAGGGCTGCAGGACAGAACGCCAGGGCCTCTGCTTCTAACCGCCACCCCATTCAGGCTGAGTCCCAGGCCCAGAGAGTAGACAGGGTCTCTGCCCCCAGGGCCCTTGAGAAGTGCAGGGACCGTGGAGACCACCTCTGGACGCTGGTTCCTGCAGCTAGAGAGTGGAGCTGGCAGCTCCCTGCAGGAGGAAGGCAGCCGGAGCCAGGAGGGACACGGATGGGTCAGTGGAAGGGACCTGCCGAGGTCACACAGCCTGCCAGTGGCTGGTCCCAAATGGGTCCCTGTAGGAGCCCCTGGAGGACCCGGAAGCAGGCGCAGCTCCCCGTGCACACGGGAGGAGGGGAATGCAGGTCTGGGGTGTGATCTGTGTTTCCTTAACTGCTTCTATCTTGCTTTCCTTCCCTGGCTTCATCTCTGCCTGCTCCTGTCTCTCCCTTGGTTTCTGGTGGTGGAAAAGCTCAAGTCTATGTGAAGCTAATGATCTGCCTCTGTGCGAAGCTTACTGGAGGCTGGACCCGGACACAGACTCCGCTGACTGCCTCTCAGCCCCTCTGCTCGCATCCCCGGAGCCCAGTGCTGGCGGCCCCCTGCAGGCTGCAGCCCCTGCCCACTCCCACACTAGTGGCCCCGGCCCCACGGAGCACACCTGAGCCTCCTGGGGCTCCCCCCCCCCCGCCCCGGACCCCTAGGATTTTAGGAACGAAATCCAGTCCTCCCCTCTGGGCCCACCCCAGCCTCCACTCCCTTCAGCCCTGGTGCCCACTTGGGGAGCCACTGTGGCTTCTTTGGGAACCTTGTCAGCCCAGGGACAGCCCACCTAGGAGTGTTGGGGGGAAGGAGTGCCCCCCACCATTCCAGGGTGGCCCATCCTTCCTATTTGCTGCTTTCTGGGCTGGCTAGAAGGGAGTTTCCAGGAGAGTTTGTCCCACTGAGGACCTGGCAGCAGGGCAGGAGGATGCCCAGTGTTGGGAAACCTAACCTGTGCGTGCTGTTTACCATGGGGGGAGGGGGGACGTGCACAGCTCTGCCCACTACCTCATCCTGAGGCTCCTCTGCTAGCTGACTGCCCCTGCAGGGCTGTGGGGAAAGGGGACTGCCCACTCTCATGGAAGTCAGGCAGAGTGCTTCCTAATTCTGTTGCTGCATACATTTGGTTATTTTTGTAATAAAAGACTGTTGAATAAAACCACCTCTGCCCTTTTGCATCGGTTGGTTCCTTTTTTTGTTTTTGGACCACTCAGTCTCCCAGTGGCTGTCGGAAAAGAGCCCCTGGGCTCTGCCTAGTCAACCTTGGCCTTCAGGTCAGCCTTCTGGCCCTGGGGGGCTCTAACGGCCTGGGGATCATGGATGCATTTCCATTGCCTGGAGACAGCTGGCTAGGATCTAGAAGGGCCTTGATAGTAATACTTAGTGAATGTATTCAGAAACTGCTACCGTTACTGCATGTCATGTGGCCCGGAAGTTTGAACCTCCGGTTGCCCCCCCAAGTCGGGGCTGTGGTTACCGGCATGTCAGGGAGGACCGACCGTGGGCTCCAAAGGGGGTGAAGTGTTGTGCCCCGTGACCCTGAGAGGGGTCAGGACTCAACCCAGGTGGAACGAGGCCCCGTACCTGGAGCCAGGTACTGTTACCCAGAGGCTGTTACCCAGAAGAGCCGGGACGTCAACCCTGCGCCCTGTCTCCTTCCAAGAGGGAGGTCAGCGTCCCAGTGTACGGAGGAAACGATAGCCCACGACCCGACACCTCCGATACTCGGAATTTATCACTAGTCACCAAGAACCACACACTCGACGGGGCCACCGCCGCGTGTTTTCTTCATCGCTTGCATGCCCGGGGTTTAGAACCTGCCTGGCACGCAAGTCCTTTCCGGACGAACGCGGTCTCGCCAGCTTCCCCTTGGGGGTCTGAGCTCCAAACAGGCCCCAATTACTGCGGGTCTATTACAGTCGCCCTCCCCCGACCCCGCCCCCAGGTAACCAGGGGCCCGCCGTGTACGGGGAGCCGCCTCTGCCCCACAATGCTTTGCGTCTCGCCCCACAGTGCTTTGCGTTTCCCGCCCCAAAGGCTTCTTCCGGCGGCACCTAGGCCCGGTTAATCGAGCCGCGGCGCGCTGGCGGCTCGGCGCTCGGCCAGCCGCGCCTGCGCACGTGGTGATTTCCGGCGACCGTTGCTGGGCGGGTGAGGGTCTTGTGAGAGGGTCTCATGACGGGATTTTGTGGTGAGGGTCTTATCTTGTGGTGAGGGTCCTGCCGGCCCGGTGGCGGCCCGGAACACTGTACCCCGGCCTTCCTCGCCCCGAGCAGGACGGTGAGCGAACCCCGGCCGATCCCCTAGCCTCCAGCCATGACTTCTCTGCTAGCGAAGGACGCTTACCTGCAGGGCCTGGCCAAAAAGATCTGCTCCCAGCCCAGCGCCGAGCCGCAGAAGCGCAAATCGGGTAAAAGCGCAGCCCGTGGGGCCGGGGCGGAAAGGGCTTCGGAAGGGGGACCCCGTCCATCCTTGCGGCGCTCGCGTCCCCACTCCGCTGCAGCGCCCCTGAGCCGTTTTCGGGCGGGGTAGAGGCGCAGATGCGTGAAGCAGGTCTGCGAAGTACCAGGGGGAGATACCGTGAGAGACGCTTCGGGGCCGCGCTACTGCCCTGGCCCGTTGGGGGCCCCTGTCTCGGAGTCCGAGGGGGCTCAGCCGTGCGCCCCAGCAGGCAGGAAGCTCGGCCGGGGTTTGGTGGAGGTGACTCTGTGGAACAGGCTCGGCCAGCTCTCCACATTGGGTGGAAAGACTGGTGTGAGCGTTGATGAGAAAAATGACTTGTTCAGCCCATTACTGTGGGTATTGTGGGGAGAAGGGAGGAAGAAGATGGCTCCTGCCAATGGGAGCGTACACGGCAGGGATCACAGGGCCCCCTCATATACAGAAATAGGCGAAGCAGACAAAAACTGCCTTGTGGGGAGCCGGGGCTTGTAAGTCCTGTCCAGCCTTGGAGGAGAGGGAGAGCGGCAGAGATGGGCGTGGACCTTCCAGAGGAGAAACGGACTTTCTTTATACCAGGAAAACCTGTTCACTCTAGAGGTTAAGTTAGTTTCTCATCACTCAGTGAAAAGTTAGATGTGTCTTTCTAGTTCTGTTCCTGTGTATTTCTCCCTGAACCAATTAGGTCCCTGCTTGGTGCACTCATTTCTCATTTTCCTTTTAAAATGTAAACATTTTCTCCATCTTTTCTTTTCCACATCATTTATGGGATCTTAGTTTCCCAACCACACATTGAACTCAGGTCCTTGGCAGTGGGAGTATGGAGTCCTAACCACTGATTCCGTTCAGTTCAGTTGTTCAGTTGTGTCTGAGTCTTTTCCACCCCATGGACTGTGGCACCCCAGGCTTCCCTGTCCATCACCAGCTCCCAGAGTTTGCTCAAACTCATGTCCATCAAGTCCATGATGCCATCCAGCCATCCCGTCATCTGTCAGCCCTCCCATCTCATCCTGACTCCTTCTACTCCTGCCTTCATTCTTTCCCAGAATCAGGATCTCCAATGAATATTTGGTGTTGATTTCCTTTAGGACTGACTAGTTTGATCTTGCAGACCAAGGGACACCAACTCCAAGAGCTTACTCAAACTTCTGTCCATCGGATTGGTGATGCCATTCAACCATCTCATCCTCTGCTGTCTCCTTCTCCTGCCTTCAGTCTTTCCCAGCCCCAGAGTCTTTTTCAGTGAGTCAGTTCTTCACATCAGGTGGCCAAACTATTGGAGTTTCAGCTTCAGCATTAGTCTTCCCAATGAATATTCAGGACTGATTTCCTTTAGGACGGACTGGTTTGATCTCCTTACAATCCAAGGGACCCTCAGGAGTCTTCTCCAACACCATAGTTCAAAAACGTGAATTCTTTGTTGCTCAGCCTGCTTTATGGTCCAAATCTCACATCCATACATGACTACTGGAAAAACCATAGCTTTGACTATATGGACCTTTGTTTGCAAAGTGATGTCTCTGCTTTTTAATAGGCTGTCTAGGTTGGTCATAACTTTTCTTCCAAGGAGTGTCTTTTAATTTCATGGCTGCAGTCATTTTGGAGCCCAAGAAAATAGTCTGTCACTGTTTCCACTGTTTCCCCATCTGTTTGCCATGAAGTGATGGGACTGGAGCCATGGTCTTCATTTTTTGAATGTTGAGTTTTAAGCCAGCTTTTTCACTCTCCTCTTTCCCTTTCATCAAGAAGCTCTTTAGTTCCTCTTCGCTTTCTGCCATAAGGGTGGTATCACCTGCATATCTGAGGTTATTGATATTTCTGCCGGCAATCTTGATTCCAGCTTGTGCTTCATCCAGTCCAGCATTTTGCATGATGTACTCTGCATAGAAGTTAAATAAGCAGAGTGACAATATACAGCCTTGACGTATCCCAATTTTGAACCAGTTCATTTTTCCATGTCCGTTTCTAACTGTTGCTTCTTGACCTGCATACAGATTTCTCAGGAGGCAGGTAAGGTGATCTGGTATTCCCATCTCTTTAAAAATTTTCCACAGTTTGTTGTGATCCACACAGTCAGAGACTTTAGTGTAGTCAATGAAGCAGATGTAGGTGTTTACCTGGAAATCACCTTGCTTTCTCTGTGATCCAGCTGATGTTGGCAATTTGATCTCTGGTTCCTCTGCCTTTTCTAAAACCAACTTGAACATCTGAAACTTGTCAACTTATTATGTACTGTTGAAGCCTAGCTTTGAGAATTTTGAGCATTTCTTTACTAGTGGGTGAGATGAGTGCAATTGTGTGGTAGTTTGAACATTCTTTGGCATTGCCTTTCTTTGGGATTAGAATGAAAATTGACCTTTTCCAGTCCTCTGGCCACTGCTGAGTTTTCCAAATTTGCTGGCATATTGAGTGCAGCACTTTCACAGCATCATCTTTTAGGATTTGAAATAGCTCAGCTGGAATTCCATCACCTCCCCTAGCTTTGTTTGTAATGATGCTTCCTAAGGCCCACTTAGACTTTGTACTCCGGGATGCCTGGCGCTAGGTGAGTGATCACACCATCGTGGTTATCTGGATCCTGAAGATCTTTTTGGTATAGTTTTTCTGTGTATCCGTGCTACCACTTCTTTTAATATTTCCTGCTTCTGTTAGGTCCATACTGTTTCTGTCCTTTATTATGCCCATCTTTGCATGAAATGTTCCCGTGGTGTCTCTTAATTTTCTTGAAGAGATCTCTAGTCTTTCCCATTCTATTGTTTTCCTCTATGTCTTTGCATTGGTCACTTAGGAAGGCTTTCTTTGCCATTCTTTGGAACTCTGCGTTCAAGTGGGTATATCTTTCCTTATCTCCTTTGCCTTTTGCTTCTCTTCTTTTCTCAGCCGTTTGTAAGGCCTCCTCAGACAGTCATTTTGCCTGGACTGTCAGGGAATTCCCTTTCCACCTGTTAATATGGAAGTGTGTGTGTGTGTGTGTGTGTGTGTGTGTGTGTGTGTGTTCAGTCGCTTAGTTGTGTCCCATTCTGCAGGCCCTGTGTACTATAGCCCGCCAGGCTCCCCTGTCCATGGGATTTTTCCAGGCAAGAGTACCGGAGTAGGTTGCCATTTCCTACTCCAGGGCATCTTGCTGGCACAAGGATCAAACCCGCATCTCTTTGGCAAGTGGATTCTTTACCACTAGCACCACCTGGGAAGCCCAAAATGAAAGCTTACGTTGTTATTTTTTATGGCTACATAGTTTGTTGTGGGAGGTGCTATCATTGTCCCTGTGGATGGGTATTTAGGTTTTCCTTTTTCACTCAAAAAAGGATACTATGATGAACATCTTTGAGGCCAGATCTATCTGCTCACCAGGAATGAATTTCACAAGTAGACCGCTGGGTCAGCGTGTGGGTGTTTTTCAGGGATTGATGAGTGTGACCAGTCTGCTTTCCAGGAGGTGTGTGGTTCTGAGCTCAGTGGATGAGGGTCCCCACAACTCCCATCTCAACTGGCTTTTGGCATCCTTCTGGAATCAAAATCTTTGCAGGACCTTCTTACCTACTCACTGGGTCACAGGGATTGAAGTGGCAGCCCTTTCTTGTTTCTTGTTTCAGCTGGCAAAACTCAAGTCTCAGAAGCTGCTGCACCCCCCAGAAAGAAGAGGAAGAAAGCGCAGAAGAAATCCCGGGAGCGGGAGAAGACTGCAAAGCCCAAGGCCCAGGCCCCTGCGGAGAAGTCTGAGGCCAGGAAGCCAGTGGCAGCCGAGGAGGAGGAGGAAGCCGCCTGCTCCACCAGGGCCCCGGCAGGTGAGGGGGGCAGGCAGGCAGGCAGGGCCCCCCGGGATCTGGGATAGGTGCAAATGCGGCCCTCTCTGGTTGTAGCAGCACGATCAGGTACACGGGGTGCCTCAGGCGTTGGCGGCACCCAGAGATGGGTTTGGCCTGTGCTACGCGAGCAAGCCCTACCCGGGGGCCAGTGCAGCGTGACGAGGTGAAGAGCTCACTGGGCCTGCCCTGCAGGTCCGCGGGTGGCCACTGGGTGTGAGGCGGCGGCCGCACACAGAGGCTCAGGCTTTGAATCAGGACAGGAAAGTCGAGAGGGGCTCTCCTTTCGGATTTCTGATCCTCCTTTGCAGATGGCCTGGCCACAGAGCCTGACTCGTTATTCGCCTTGGATGTTCTGCGGCAGCGCCTGCATGAGAAGATTGAGGAGGCGCGGGGCCAGGTAGGTGGGGGGCGGGGGGCGGGCAGGGGTCTTGGTGCTGCAGGGCTTTCCCCACCCCGGGGCTCTCCGAGCTCGGCTCCCTGCTCTGCCGGCCGTCACGGGCCTGCCAGGAGGGCCTTGGCAGCTCTGTTCTGCGGGAGGTCAGGTGCCACTCTCGTCATCTGGGGGGGCGGTGCAGGCTAAGCCCGCCTGTGGAGCTGCTGGCTCTTCTCTGCTGTGGCCTTTGAGAGGCTCGGGCCCCTCCCTCAGCATTTCCTAGGCGTTTGTTCTGATTGTCCTGACGGCCCCTGAGGTGAGCCAGGGCCTGAGGTGAGGCGACCTGGCCGAGGGGACCGCCACAGGCCCGACGCTCCAGGATGTGAACCAGCCTCAGTGCGGAGCGCTGAATGGGGTCGCCGCCCCCTCCTTTCCCTGGGGACCTCCCCAGGCCTCTCGCCTTGTGGGGACAGGCCCGGGGGCCCTGCCTTCCTGCGGCGGTCCTGACGCTTGTCTGCCGGGCGAGCTCAGAGTAGCGCCGGGGTCTGCACAGGCAGCGCTGCCTCCTCCTGACCGCCTCCCTGCCTGGTGGGGTGCCTCGGCCCTGCCCTGAGCCCGGCTGACCGGATGGGGGCGGTGTGCCCCTTGTCGGGTCGTTGGGTAGACACAGTGGCCCTTTCTGGGGAAGAGCCCTGGCAGGTGGCCTCTGCCTGGAATCCGGAGGGTGTGGTTCTCACGGCGTCCCCTCGTCCTTGTTTCGGGTGCACTCTGGGGCCAGGTCATCTTGGGGTGGAACGCCGCGCTCCGCCGGCCCTTCTCCTGACCTGATTGCACGTGCTAAGCTGGGGCCCCGTTACCAGAACTTTGTGAGTGAGCGCGGGATTGCCTTGCAGGGTAGCGTCAAGGAGCTGTCTGCCGCTGTTTTGGAGAAAAGACGCCGGAGGAAGCAGGAGCGCGACCGGAAAAAGAGGAAGCGGAGGGAGCTGAGAGCAAAGGAGAAGGCTGCGGCGGCACCGGAGGCGGCAGAGGCCGCCGAGCCGGGCCCTCGGGTGCCTGGGGCGGAGACGCAGGCCCAGCTGGGGCTGCTCTTCAACAAGGTGAGTGCAAAAAAAAAAAAAAAAAACAAGGTGAGTGCCCTGCGCTGCCGCCGGGCGGGCGGAAGTGGGCCCCTGGGGCAGGCGGGGAGCAGCCCTCAGCTCGCGCCGCCCTCTCCCCCGAGGTGGAGGTGACCGAGGAGGAGCCGGCCAGCAAGGCCCAGCGCCGGAAGGAGAAGAGGCAGAAGCTGAAGGGGAACCTGACACCCCTGACGGGCAGAAACTACCGGCAGCTGCTGGAGCGCCTGCAGGCGCGGCAGGCCCGGCTGGAGGAACTGCGGGACCGGGACGCCGGGCAGGCCCAGGAGCTCGAGGCCAAGATGCGCTGGACCAACCTGCTGTACAAGGCCGAGGGCGTGAGGATCCGCGACGACGAGCGCCTGCTGCAGGAGGCCCTGAAGCGCAAGGAGAGGCGGCGCGCACAGCGCCTGCGCGCCTGGGAGAAGCGCACGGCGCACGTGGTGGGCAAGATGCAGCAGCGGCAGGACCGGCGGCGGCAGAACCTGCGCAAGAAGAAGGTGGCCAGGGCCGAGCGGCGCCTGGAGAAGGCCCGCAAGAAGGGCCGCATCCTGCCCCAAGACCTGGAGCGCGCCGGCCTGGCCTGAGGCTCGGGCTGCCCGACCCCATCCCCGGTGGGCCAGGCTCCGGCGGAAAGCGGACTCTGCCACGTGTCCCTTGCCGGCTTGTCCCAGGTTCAGGCCCCACGTGCAGAAGAGCCTTCAGATCCGGGGAAGGGGGTGATCCAGCTCCAGCTCCACCCGCCTCTTATTAGGCCAGAGGCTCCCTGCAGGTTGTGGGGCAGTGGACCAGGGAGCTGTGAGGAGGGAGTGGGCATCTAGGGAGGGCTTTGCTGGCCACCTCTTCCCCTCATTGTCACAGGAGCAGGAAGGGCATGGCCTCTGTGACTGCGGTGTTAGCCCCAGGCTCACTTGGAAAGGGTGGAAACCAGCTCCTGCAGCAGAGCTGACGTGGAGTTGATGGGCTTGATAATGGAGAAAGCAGGTGGCCCCAGGCTGCCTGTAACTGAGTTACACCAAGTTGATGTGTAAAGGGGGTAAAGAGAATTTAAGGTGAAGATGGTTATTAAAAATTCTAACTACTAAAAGATAGAAACAGTGTTATTGGAGTAGGAGGGAAAAGAAAATGGAGCTGGATGAATAGTATCAGTCTAGGGGGAGGCGGGAGAGAAGGGGTAAAACCTGGAGAACTACGTGGGGTGAATGGAAGGTACACAGTGACAGAGAGAGGTAAGTCCAGGCCCACAGGCCGTCACAGTGAAGGCACGCAGATGAATTGTACGGTATGTGGATTGTATTTCAGGAAGACTTAGTAAAATTCTTTAGACTAAATTCCAGTTAAGAAACAGATGGCAACCAAAACAAAACTGGTACGACTGTATCATTAGATGATGATGTGTTACTAGAATTTAAAAGGTACTGCTAGAGAGAAAAGATGTCACTGAATAATGAAACGGGTTCAGATCACCTGGAAGGTAAAACAGCCTTGCGCCAGAAACAGCTTCAGATCTGTCTAACAGAAGCTGACACAACTGCAAGGAGAAGTCAGTTCACAAACCCAGTGGGAGATGTTTAACATCTGTACTGGGGACTGATGATCAAGTAGGCAAGATCAGATGGATACGGAAGATTCAGCCTAGAGTGTTTATAAGCTCGGTCTGATGGACACACAGCAGCCGCCGTTCTGAGAAAAGCGTGTGGGATTTCCCCAGCAGTCCAGTGGTTCCGTTCCGTCCAGTCACTCAGTCACGGCCAACTCTTGGCGATCCCGTGGACTGCAGCACACCAGGCTTTCCTGTCCATCACCAACTCCTGGAGCTTGCTCAAACTCATGTCCATCAAGTCGGTGATGAACTCTGTTCCAGTGCAGAGGTATGGGTTCAATCCCTGGTTGGGAAACTAAGATTCCAGATGCTGCAGGGTGCAGCCAACATTTTTTTTTAAGAAATTAAAAAAAAACAACCTCAAGCACACATGGGACAGTGGTGAAAACTGACCATCACCTAGTCCACAAAGCCAGTCGTATTTCAAACTTCAGCATCGTACAAAGTGTGTTATTGTGCCATAAAACATTTTTAAAATTTCAGAGGTAACTGTTACATACTTGAAAATTTAAAAACACACTTCTAAACTACCTGTCAAAGAATCCTCATAGATGTGAGAGACTGTTTAGGATTGGAAGATAATGGAAGTGGTGTGCATTAAAATTTGTGGGCCACAGCTGAGGCAGTGCAAAAAGCACTTCATAGCCGTAAAGCTGTGCTTCTATGTATCCTTGGTTATAAATGTTAGGAAGCGATTCCATCATGCAGTACAATTCCCTGCTTGACCTAGAGCCTCATTCCTGGGTTCCGTTGACCCACTCTGCCCCTGGCAGTTGCTTCCGAATTAATGTCCACACGTTGCAGTCAGGAGAGTTGGGAGAGTTTAACCCCCTGTGGCAGTCGCAGGAGCATCTCAGCGCCTGGTGGATGTGTATCATTGGGTGTTCTGCTCCTTCCCCTGAGGCCTGGACGGCCAGGAGCATCTCAGCGCCTGGTGGATGTGTATCATTGGGTGTTCCACTCCTTCCCCTGAGGCCTGGACGGCCAGGAGCATCTCAGCGCCTGGTGGATGTGTATCATTGGGTGTTCTGCTCCTTCCCCTGAGGCCTGGACGGCCAGGAGCATCTCAGCGCCTCAGATGTGTGTCATTGGGTGTTCCGCTCCTTCCCCTGAAGCCTGGACTGCCAGGAGCATGCCCCTCCAACCTAGAGTGCTGCTGTGGCCTTAGTTTCATGTAGCTGGTGTGCGAAGCCAGCAAATGGTGCATTTTGGTGGCAGGTGGCATCAAGCTGCCTTGGACGATAGGAATTGGAAGAAAGGGTGAGGAAATATGGAGCATTCACCTGGTGGGAGACCATCTGTGTCCAAGTATAAACGCGGACAGTGCTGCAGCCCTGGTGCAGAGGACAATGCTGGTGGCCCCGGGCTGGGCCACCTGCGCCCCTCCCCGACCCACGGCTGGGGGCTGATGGTGCACAGAAGCAAGGACGTGCCACACAGGATTTGGGGCAGCAGAAGCATCTCACTTGCAGGGAAGAGAACGTTACTGGTTGAGTCTAGGAAGCCTGCTGCCCACTTCTCGGGTGCTGTGTGCCTCGAGTGCAGAAACTGAAATGCAGAGTAAAGAGAACTCTCAACAGGCCTCCTATCTCATTTTCAGAACCAAATGGCAAGAGTCTCCAGGTGGGAAGGCCCCCCTCTGGGTCTGTCCAGTGAGTTGGATAAAAATAGCCCTAACCAGGATAGGTTCGTGGGCTATGGTTCACCAGGACCTGGGGTTCCAACAGTCCTGCAAAGACAGGGTAGTCTTAGCCCACTGGCCCCCTTTGGGTGAAGCTGGGAAGAAGCTCCCAGCCAGCCTTTCCTTCTACTTGGGGGCTCCAGGACTTGGGTGAACTCATGGTTAGAAATTCAGCGAGGGGCTGTAAGCGACTGAGTAGCTCACGTGAAGCTTCTGTTCACCAGAGCTGCCTCCAGGTGCGGAGGGCAGAGAGCGCCCCCAGGCCCCCGAGTGGGCTTGTTTGGGTCACGGCACCGCGCACTGGCTTGGCCAGCAGTTGAACTGCACACAACGATGTCACAGTGTGTTCCCTGCTGCCCTCAGATCCCCGGGTCTGCACTGGCCTGGGAGCTTGGTTCTACCCCTGCGTCTCCCGTGGCATTCCATCCAGCCTTCAGAGTCACTGTGGTGCTTCTCTGATGCTTTTCCCAGGACCTTGGGAGAGGATGAGTCTTCTGTAGGCTCCCCAACCTATGAGGTGGGTGAGCAGGTAACACAGTTCAGACCCTCCAACAAGCCTGCCCCTCTACTGAGAATTCTTAGCTCTTGTAAGTTATTCCTAGAGATTTCTGTAAGGTTCACTTAACCTTAGCATGGGCCACTGTGGGTTCCAGGTTTTGGCTGAGCAGCAAAGGAAGTAATGGGATCCTTTCCAGTTCCCTAGCCAGCCCACTAGATCCTGCTTCTGGAAGGAACCACGTCTGAAACCACCACTCCTTACTTGGCCAAGCACTTCTAGAATCAGTTCCCACATAGTTCTCTGATTTTTTTTTTTCAAACTTTTTTTTTTTTTTTTTAAGGGAGCTCTTCAACTTTAAAAAAAAAACAATTTTATTTATTTTTGGCTGTGCTGAGTATTCGTTACTGCTCAGGCTTTTCTCTAGTGGTGAGTGGGGGCACCTCTCTATAAATAAATTGGCTTTATTTCAATGTCCTCTTGTGGAGCACAGGCTCAGTAGTTGGGAGACACTGACTTAGTTGCTCTTTGCTATGTGGTATCCTCCCAGATCAGGGACCGAACCCATGTCATCTGCACTGCCAGGCAAATTCTCTACCACTGAGCCACCAGGGAAGCCCCTCAAACTCTTCTGACTTTGACTTGGTAATTGACCACATGGGTCCTACTGAGATCTCACTCACGTATCAGTAGAGACAAGGTGAGATGGGGGTGAAATGGAGGAAACTGGCTTCACCTTGGAAGTAACTGCCTCAGATGAGAGTTTTTAGATAGGGCAGGGACTGATTTCTCAAGGTGGTCCTTGGTAGGTTGGATATTCAGAGTGCGTGAGGTACCCAGGATTGTCCAAATACCCCAATTCAATTCCCAGGACTGATGAGTGCTCCAGCTTCTGGTAAGGTTGTGAATTCACCTGTTGGTAGGATTTGCTGGTGAACTAGCTAAAACTTTGGTTTTCCGTTAATTCAGTCTTGGCAGTTGCAAACTCAGAGATACTTCTACAAAGTAAGAGAAAGTTCCTGATCCTCAGCCCTTGTCTTAGCCTAAAACTTTAGGGCTTTGAGCCTGTCATTGTCTACTGACTACCCAGCACTGTTAGAGGAGACCTCCACACCCCCCACCCACTGCCTTGAGTAGTCCTTGAATTTCTCAAGTCTTTCTCATTGTTTTTAAGGTGGTGTCAGCTAGTCTCAAAGTCTTGCCTTCAAAAGATATTTGTCTCTGGTGTCCACATCTCCAGATGAGTTGTTTTATAGCTGTGTGTCAATATATCCAGGGTCCCCTCCCTTGGTGCCATCTAGATTTACCCTCTGCTAAAATCATAGGCTTCCCAGGTGGCACTAGTGGTAAAGATTCCACATGCCGATGCAGAAGACGTAAGAAATGTGGGTTCAGTTCCTGGGTTGGGAAGGTCCTCTGGAGGAGTGCATGGCAACCCACTCTGGTATTCTTGCCTGGAGAATCCCACGGGCAGAGGAGCCTGGTGGGCTACAGTCGATAGCGTTGCTAAGAGTCAATACGACAGAAGCACCTTAGCATACACAGCTAAAATCCAGCCAGATAACAAATCCCAGATTTTCCCTAGTTCATTCATGACAGGTCATGTTATGTTGCATTCACAAAAGTGCTTCTTAACAAAACTAGTAGTTTAAAGCCACACTGATAACTGGATATGTCTTAGCAACTATGAATAGAGGAAAGTGTCCTCAACTGGATAAAAGTTTACCAAAAGTGTAAAAATACCATCACCCTTAATACCATCATCAGAGCTTTCTTGCCAAGATCAAGAGCACGGCAAGAATGTCGCTTCTCACAGCTGCTTTTCAGTGCCACACGAGAAGTCCTAGCACATGCAACAAGACAAGAAAAATAAAACACGCAGACTGGGAAGGAAGAAGTCAACCTGTCTTTGCAAATGACATGATCATCTATATGAACATCCAAAAGACAACAAAACCTGAAACTAATAAGTGATTATATCAGGGTTGCAGGGTACAAAGTAAACATGTGAAAGTCAGCTGCTTTCCTGTATACCAGTAATGAACAAGTGGACTTTGAAATCAATAATGTATTATCATTTACACTATGTGAAAATTGATACAAGCATACCCCACATATATTGCAGTTTATTGCAATGTCCCGATATTGCAGATAGCCAGACCACCACAATAAAGTGAATATTGCAGTAAAGTCACACCTTTTTCTTTTGTTTCCCAGAGCATGTAAAAGTTATGTTTACACTATATTGTGGTCAGTTATTAAGTGTGCAATAACATGTCTAAAAAAATGCAGATACCCATACTTTAATTTTGAAAATATTACCGAAAAATGCTGTCATCTGAACCTTCAGTGAGTTGTATTAAAATCAAAGATCACAGATCACTAGAACAAAGACAATAATAGTGTAAAGTTTTCTTTCAGTATTGTGAGAGTTGCCAAAATAGGACATAGAGACGTGAAGTAAGAAAACGCTGTTGGGAAAATGGTGCTGACAGACTTGCTTGATGCAGGCTTGGTGCACCAACCTTCAATTTTTAAAAAAGCAGTATCTTTGATGTTCAGTAAGGCAATGTGCAGTAAGAGGAGGTGTGCCTGTAAAAGGAAACCTTGCTAAAGTGGAGCTGAAAGGACAGAAGCAGACGCGCTCACGCACATATCACTCAATACAGTGTCCATAGGAGATGGGCCTTGCCTCTCGGGCAGGAACGACGCCACTACTGCCAGCAGGAGGAAGAGAGACTTTCTCGTTGCCTGGTGATAGCTCAGTGTCTGGCTGTCACAGCTCAGCTAATGAAGTCCACTGTGCGTCAAACCCTAGCTTACTCACATGGACACTTAATTTCTAGTAGCCCTTCCCAACTCCCCCTTCTGCTCTATAAACGAGTTTCCTTGCAACTTCCGTGGTGGCCCAGTGGTAAAGAATCTGCCTTGCAATGCAGGGTCAGTGGGTTCAAACGTTGGTCAGGGAACTGAGATTCCATATGCCACAGGGCACCTTAGTCCACAAGGAAGAATGCCCAAGCCCATGCACCACAGCTAGAGAGTCCATGTGCTGCGAGGAAAAGGTCCCGTAGATCCAAGGAAGACCCTACATGCTGCAACTAAGACCTGATGCAGCCAATAGGTTTTTTAAAAAGTCTCCTTTTCAAAAAAAAAAAAAAAAACATTTGTATGAATTATTTTAAAGAAATAAAAGTCCCAGAAAGAGCCAGGAAAAAAAAAAAAAAAAGTCTCCTTTTCTTTACTGAACTTGCATGCAGTTCACCATAGTTGCATGTCCTGAATTGCAATTATTTGCTGCTCCTGAATACGCCTTTTTGTTGGTGGTGAAATAACTGGCTATCTTATTGCTTTAGGTTAGCAATTAGCTTCCCCAAAATGAAGTAACTAGGAATAAGTCTAACAAGCTATATATTTGATCTATATACCAAAACTCTGATGAAAGAGACCAAAAGAAGAACTAAATAAATGGAGAGAGATTCTATGCTCACGGACAGGGAGACTCGATGTTGTCAAGATGTCACTTCTCCCCAACTTGATCTACTTGCATTTCCAGCAAGTTAGTTTCTGGATATTGACAGACTTATTCTAAACTTTATGTGGAGAGACAAAAGACCCAGAACTGCTGACTCAATATTAAAGGTTCAGAAGGATGCAGGTGGAGGACTGACCCTACCTACCTTCAAGACTGTAATAAAGCTACAGTAATCAAGACAGCATGGTATTGGCAAAAGAGGACCCAGAAACAGACCCACAAACACGTAGTCAACTGATCTCTGAAAAGAGAGTAAAGGAATACAGTGGAGTGAAGATCGTCTCCTGAACAGATGGTGCAGGAAAAACTGGACGTCAACCTGCAGACAAACAGCCTAGACCTTACACCTTACACAAAACTTAACTCAAAGTGGATTATAGCTCTAAACATAAAGTGCAAAACTATAAAACTGAAAGTGACAATGACTAAGAAAGCTAAGTGACCCTGGTTATGACTTTTTAGAGACAAAATCAAAGGCATTATACATGAAAGAAGTAATTGATATGAATGACTTCATTAAACACTTGTGCTCTGTGGAATACAATACCAAGGGAATAAGAAGAGACTTATTCTTCTAAGCCATAGACATAAGATAGACTAGAAGGAAATATTTGCAAAGGATGCAACTGATAAAGGACCATTATCAAAAATATTCAAAACAAAAACAAAACCCTCTTTAAACTCAGCAATCACAAAGTGAACGTGATTCAAAATGGGCAAAAGACAAGAACAGATAACAGGGAAGAGATTCAGGTGGCAAATAAGCACATGAAAAGATGCTCAATATATGTCATTAGAGCAAGGCAAATCAAAAGAACAACTAGATATCACTAACACACCTGTTAGAAATGGCCAAAATGCAGAACACTGACAATGCTGAATTCTGGTGAGAAAATGGAGCAGTACAGTTTCATTCACTGCCAGAATGCAAAATGATACAGCTGTGTTAAAAACACTGGCAGTTTTTTATGAAATGGAACAAACTCTTACCATATGACCCAGCAATCATACTCCTTAGTATTCACCCAAATAAAGTGAAAATTTATGTCCATACAAAATCCTGCAGAAGGATGTTTATCACAGCTTTATTTACAATTGCCAAAACTTAGAAGCAATCAAGATGTCCTTCAGAGCAACCTAGATGTTCATTGACAGATGAGTAGAGAAAAAAATTGTGGTACATATATACAATGGAATGTTACTCAACTATAAAAAAGAATATGTTCAAGTCAGTCCTAATGAGGTGGATGAACCTAGAGTCTATTACACAGAGTGAAGTAGGTCAGAAGTTCAGTTGCTTAGTCATGTGACTCTTTGTGACCCCATGAACTGCAGCACGCCAGGCTTCCCTGTCCATCACCAACTCCCGGAGCTTGCTCAAACCCATGTCCACTAAGTCGGTGATGCCATCCAACCATCTTGTCCTCTTTTGGCCCCTTCTCCTGCCTTCAGTCTTTCCCAACATCAGGGTCTTTTCCAATGAATCAGTTCTTCGCATCAGGTGGCCAAAGTATTGGAGTTTCAGCTTCAGCATCAGTCCTTCCAATGATTATTGAGGACAGATTTCCTTTAGGATTGACTGGCTTGATCTCCTTGCAGTCCAAGGGACTCTCAAGGGTCTTCTCCAACACCACAGTTCAAAAGCATCAATTCTTCGGTGGTCAGCTTTCTTTATAGTCCAACTCTCACATCCATACATGACTACTGGAAAAACCATAGCTTTGAGTAGATGGACCTTTGTTGGCAAAGTAATGTCTCTGCTTGAATATGCTGTCTAGATTGGTCATAGCTTTTCTTCCAAGGAGCAAGCATGTTTTAATTTCATGGCTGCAGTCACCATCTGCAATGATTTTGGAGCCCCCAAAACAAAGTCTCTCACTGTTTCCCCATGTATTTGCTGTGAAGTAACGGGACCAGATGTCGTGATCTTAGTTTTCTGAATGTTGAACTTTAAGCCAACTTTTTCACTCTCCTCTTTCACTTTCATCAAGAGGCTCTTTAGTTCTTCTTCACTTTCTGCCATAAGGGTGGTGTCATCTGCATATCTGAGGTTATTGATACTTCTCCTGGCAGTCTTGATTCCAGCTTGTGCTTCATCCAGCCCAGCGTTTCACATGGTGTACTCTGTGAAAGTTAAATACATTAAATAAGCAGGGTGACAATATACAGCCTTGATGTACTCCTTTCCCGACTTGAAACCAGTCTGTTGTTCCATTTCCGGTTCTAACTGTTGCTTCTTGACCTGCATACAGATTTCTCAGGAGGCAAGTAAGGTGGGCTGATATTCCCACCTCTTTAAGAATTTCCCACAGTTTGTTGTGATTCACACAAGTATCCACACACAACTATAAAAAAGAATGTATTCAAGTCAGCCTTAATGAGGTGGATGAACCTAGAGCCTATTATACAGATTGAAGTAAGTAAGAAAGAGAAAGACAAATACTGTATATTAACACACGTGTATGGAATCTAGAAAGATGGTATTGATGAACCTGTTTGCAGGGCAGCAGTGGAGATGCAGAGAGAGTGGACTTGTGGACACAGTAGGGGAAGGAGAGGGTGGGGTGAGCTGAGAGAGTAGTATGGGAACGTACACGTTACCGTATGTAAAACAGAGGCATGTGGGAGTTAGCTGTGTGACCCGGGAGGTCAGCCGGTGCCCTGTGACAACCTAGAGGGGCGGGATGGGGTGGGAGATGGGAGGGGCGTTCACGAGGGAGCCGACATGGGTGTACCTGGGACTGATTCATGCTGATGTACGGCAGAAACCAACACAATATTGGAAAGCAATTATCCTCAAAAAGAAAAAAAAAAAAAAGATGTCCTTCAGGAGGCCAATAGATAAATAAATATTGGTCCATTCAGACCAAAGTGAAAGAACCCAATCTGAAAAGGCTACAAACTGAATGATTCCAACTATTTATGACAGGCTGGAAAAGGCAAAACTATGCAGACAGTAGAAAGATCAGTGGATGCATGGATGAAGGGGGGATGGAGGGATGAAAAGGCAGAGCACAGAGGAGGTTTAGGGCAGTGAAACAACTCTGGATGATACTGTAATGGTGGATACACGTCATTATACATTTGTCAAAACCCATAGGATATACAGGGGTTTCCCTGGTGGCTCAGATGGTAAAGAACCCACCTGCAATGTGTGAGACCAGGGTTCAATCCCTGGGTCAGGAAGATCCCCTGGAGAAGGGAATGGATACCCATTCCAGTATTCTTGGCTGGAGAATTCCATGGGCAGAGGGGCCTGGCGGGCTACAGTCCTTGGGGTCACAAAGAGGCAGACACGACTGAGTAACTAATGCTTTCACTTTTCACTTTTGAAGGATGTACAGCACCGAGAGTGAATCTTAACGTAAGCGGGACCTGGGTGATAATGCCGTGTCAGTGTAGGTTCACTGATCATCATCTGTGGTGCACGATGTCAGTAGTGGGGGAGGCTGTGTGTGTGGAGACAAGAGGTTTTATGGGAACTGTTTGTGCTTTCCACTCAATTTTGCCGTGAACCTAAAACTGCTCTTAAAAAAAATTAGGGACTGCCCTGCAGTCCAGTGGTTAAGACTTCATGCCTCCACTGCAAGAGGCATGGTTTCAGTCCCTGGTCAGTGAATTAAGATCCCACATGCTGCTTGCCATGGCCAAAAAAGTAGTAATAATAAAGTTTATTGGTTGAAAAAAACAGAGTGATCATTGAAATGGAACGCTTTTCTCTGCAAGTGTGATGTGTCACTTCTGGTCACTCTTCACTGCCTGAAGCAAGTCACATGGCTGCAGCTCTTCCCAGGGCCTGGAGAGAGAGCAAGGATGTTCTTAAGAGCCCTGATGCCTCCTGAGCAAATGTCACCTGCCGCCACTCTCAGCACACATTTTTATGTCAATCAGGACTCTTAGAAGCAATTAATTTAATTGCATTAATTAATTTAAGCAGAAAGGGGATTTATTAAAAAGATATTAGGGCAAGTCCAATTTGAAGATTCCTCTATTCTCCTTTCAGAAAGTGCCACAGAGCAACTCAGAAAGAAAAAAAAAAACAAGAAACCACCTCCTAGAGGTAAGTAAAGATGCGTTTAATATCCTGGACCATAAAGAAGTGGATAGGGTGTGGAAAGTAGTAGAGATACATCAGGAGAGCCAAATGAAGGGAGGAGGGGTGGTGCTTGGCTCCAAATCTCTGGAAGCATTGCTGAGTCCCCTTCTCCAAGGTGCAAACACAAAATCCTGCTCTAGCAATGAGGATGGCATGGGCAATGCAGCAGTCAAGAGCATGCGTGGATGTTTGCTTCTGAGAAGCAGAGGGTGGGGCATTGAATGAAGACCTACATGATAAGGTTGATTTGCAGGACTGTCTGTGTTGGAGGCTAGGATTAGAGAGACGATATACTGGGAACAAGCTTAAAGCTTCCTTTTCTCTCTGACTCAGGGATGTAAAGGCTAAAGGAACTTCCACATTAAGGAAAAATCCTTATTGCCCTTAATTATGATCTTGTTCCCTCCCACAATGACACTTGTGCAAATATCTATGCCAGGAAATACCTCATTTGTGGATGAGTTTCAAAATGGAAACAGCAGAGGACCTATGTAATAAGATTACAGGATTAAAAAGAAGAAAAGGTGAAACTTGTGGAGAATGAAGAAGCCACACCAAAAAAAAAAAAAAAATTATAGAAGAGATGGAATTTTGTCTGATGAATTTTCAAACAGTGAAGCAACCTCCTCCCTAAAGCACAAACCAGAGAAACATGAGCCTATGGAGGGAACAGCCGACGGAAAAGGTTTAAAACCCGAGTGAGACGAAGTCAGGGAGTGGAAAAGAGAAACCACAGAAGTGACGTGAAATGAGAACTAGCGCACGAAAGGCTGGCTGGCTGCGTCGTGTCAGTCACTCAGCCGTGTCCGACTCTCTGTGACCCCGGGGACTGTAGCCCCCAGGCTCCTCTGTCCATGGGATTCTCCAGGCAAGAACTCTGGAGTGGGTTGCCATTCCCTTCTCCAGAGGATCTCCCTGACCCAGGGATCGAACCCAGGTCTCCCACATCGCAGGCAGATTCTTTACCATCTGAGCCACCAGGGAAGCCTATATGAGAAAGAATAAACACTGCTAAAAACACTGAAAGGGACATAGGGGGAAAAAAAAGCCATGATTATAGGGTTCCCAGAAGAAGAAGGCAGAAAGAAAGAGGCTGAGAGCATATTTGAAGACATAATAGCTGAAAACTCCCCTAACCTGGGAATGGAAGTAGACATCCAGTCCAGGAAGCAAAGACAATCTCAAAGGGAATCAACCCAAAGAAGGTCACACCAAGACACATGGTAATTAAAAGGGCAAAGATTAAAGATAAGGAGAGAATATTATAATCAGCAAGGGAAAAGCAACATACAAGGTAACTCCCATTAGGCTAACTTTTCAGCAAAAACTCTGTAAGCCAGAAGAGAGTGAGTGGTGTGATATACTTAAAGTGATCAAAAGGAAAAACCTACAACCAAGAATACTCAGCAAGGCTTTTATTCACATTTCATGGAAAGATTGAAAGTTTTACAGACAAAAGCTGAAAGAGTCAGCACCACCAAACCAGCTTTACAAGAAGTGTTAAAGGAACTTCTCCAAGTTGAAAAGAGAAGGCCACAGCTAAAGCCCCTTGGTAAAGGCAAACATATGTCAACAATAGTAGGAAGGTTAAAAGATAAAAGTAGTAAACTCATCTATATCCAAAATAAGTAGTTAAGGGATACACACACACACACAAAAGATGTCAAAAACTAAATGCTGAGGGTGGGTATAGTAAAAAGGAAGAGTTGTTAAAATGCTAGTAAGGTTATGTTCAAAATCCTTCAAGCCAGGCTTCAGCAGTATGTGAACTGAGAACTTCCAGATGTTCAAGCTGGTTTAGAAAAGGCAGGGGAACCAGAGATCAAATTGCCAACATCTGTTGGATCATAGAGAAAGCAAGGGGATTTCCAGGAAAACACTTACTTCTGCTTCACTGACTACATGAAAGCCTGTGACTGTGTGGATCACAACAAACTGGAAAACTCTTAAAGAGGAGGGAACACCAGACCACCTCACCTGCCTCCTGAGAAACCTGTATGCAGAACAAGAAACAACAGTTAGAACTGGGTATGGAACAACAGACTGGTTCAAAACTGGGAAAGGAGTACATCAAGGCTGTATGTTGGAACCTTGCTTGTGTAACTTATATGCAGAGTACATCATGCAAAATGCTAGGCTGGACCTCTCACAAGCTGGAATCAAGATTGCTGGGAGAAATCAACAACCTCAGATATGCAGATAATACCACTCTAATGGCAAAAAGCAGAGAGGAACTAAAGAGCTTCTTGATGAGGGTGAAAGAGGAGAGTGAAAAAGCTGGCTTAAAACTCACCATTCAAAAAAGTAAGATCATGGGATCCAGCCCCATCACTTCATGGCAAATCGAAGGGGAAAACATGGAAGCAGTGACAGATTTTCTTCTTTTGAGCTCCAAAATCACTGAGACAGTGACTGCAGCCATGAAATTAAAAGATGCTTGCTCCTTGGAAGAAAAGCTATGACAAACCTAGACAGTGTATTAAAAAACAGAGATGTCACTTTGCCAACAAAAGTCTGTATAGACAAAGCTATGGTCTTTCCAGTAGTCATATACAGATATGAGAGTTGGATCACAAAGAAGGCTGAGCCCTGAAGGATTGATGCTTTTGAACTGTGGTGTTAGAGAGGACTCTTTAGAGTCCCTTGGACTGCAAGGAGATCAAATCAGTCAATCCTAAAGGAAATCAACCCTGAATATTCATTGGAAATACTGATGCTGAAGCGCCAATACTTTGCCCACTTGATGCAAAGAGCTGACTAGTTGGAAAAGACCCTGATGCTGAGAAAGATTGAGGGCAGGAGGAGAAGGGGACAGAGGATGAGATGGTTGGATGGCATCACCAACTCAATGGACATGAGTTTGAGCAAACTCTGGGTGATAATGAAGGACAGGGAAGCCTGGTGTGCTGCAGTCCATGTGTGCACAAAGAATTGGACAGGACTTAGTGACTGAACAACAATAGCAACAACAAATGTATATATATGTATGTGTGTGTGTGGGGGGGGGGGAATGTAGTAAATAACTGTGGAATATCTTTTTTATGGTGGCATGTTGATGGGGCTACAAAATGGCAAAGTAGGACATGCTCTTGTTATAGCCACGCTTTCCGGGAAACAGACTCACTCAGAAGGACAATGCAGATAGTGAAGTGCAGTTTATTACACCGGTGGGCCCAAGGCAGAGTCTCCTCTTAGCCAAGGACCCCGACCAGCATTTGTGAAAATCTTTTATACCCCATGTGTATGTGTCCAAACCCACTATCCCAATTCCCTTGAGACTTACATAAACAAAGGAAGGGTAAATACAACCACAATAACCCCATCATTCACGTGTTATGTGTTCAAACAGTCAATAATCAATAAGCCCGCAGTTACATTCCAAATAGTTAATAACCGATAAGCCTATGCTTACATTCTGATAGATAGTGTCCGGAGGCAGGGGTGATTAGTGTCTGTTTTCTCTTCTTTAAGATTCCCCTGCCCAGAGGGGGGTCTTATCCTTCCATTGTCATTCCCACAGGCGCTAAGCACAGAGTTCAGAGTCCACTGGAGAGGTGGCCACGAACGATCAGCACAGACAGGCCTGAGATGGAGTCCAGGCCCTATGAATTCCTTCTTCACTCTCATCTTCTCCTGCTAGAACTCCAAAATTACAACTAGCTGCTGAACAACCATTGACAGGAGAATGTTGGGTCCCACCAAAAAAAAGATACCCCATGTCCAAGGGCAGAGGAGAAGCCCCAGTAAGATGGTAGGAGGGGTGAAATCACATTTAGAATCAAACCCCATACCCGCCAGAGACGCTCGGAGGGCTCAGACAAACCTCGTGCGCACCAGGACCCCACAGAGACTGAGCCAGAGCTGTGTCTGAGTGTCTCCTGTAGGGGAACAGGTCAGCAGTGGCCTGCCGCTGGGGCAGATCTGGGTGCAGCAGACCTGGGTATGCCATAAGCCCTCTTGGAGGAGGTTGCCATTAACCCCACCATACAGCCACCAGAACTTACACAGGACTGTGGAAACAGACTCTTAGAGGGCACAAACAGAACTTGTGCACCCCAGGACCCAGGAGAAAGGAGCAGTGGCCCCACAAGAGACTGACCCAGACTTGCCGTGAGTGTCTAGGAGCCTCTGGTGGAGGCGTGGGTCGGCGGTGGCCTGCTGCAGGGTTAGGGGCACTGAGTGAGGCAGCGCATGCATGGGGCCTTTGGAAGGAGGTCCCATTATCTTCATCACCTCCACCAGAGTTTGGCCTCAGGTCAAACAACAGGGAGGGAACACAGCCCCATCTATCAACAGGAATCTGGATTAAAGATTTACTGAGCATGGCCCCACCCGTCAGAACAAGACCCAGTTTTCCCCTCAGTCAGTCTCTCCCATCAGGAAGCTTCCATAAACCTCTTATCCTTATCCATGAGAGGGCAGACGGAATGAAAACCACAGTCACAGAAAACTAACCAAACTGATCACATGGACCACAGCCTTGTCTAACTCAACGAAACTATGAGCCATGCCTTGTAAGGCCACCCAAGACAGATTGGGTCATGGTGGAGAGTTCTGACAGAACGAGGTCCACTGGAGAAGGGAATGGCAAACCACTTCAGGATTCTTGCCTTGAGAATCCCATGAACAGTATGAAAAGGCAAAAGACAGGACACTGAAAGATAAACTCCTCAGGTCAGGAGGTGCCCAATACGCTACTGGAGATCAGTGAAGAAATAACTCCAGAAAGAATGAAGAGACGGAGCCAAAGCAAAAACAACACCCAGCTGTGGATGTGACTGGTGATGGAAGTAAAGTCTGATGCTGTAAAGAGCAATATTGCATAGGAACCTGGAATGTTAGGTCCATGAATCAAGACAAATTGGAAGTGGTCAAACAGGAGATGGCAAGAGTAAACACAGACATTTTAGGAATCAGCGAACTAAAATGGACTGGAATGGGTGAATTTAACTCAGATGAACATTATATCTACTACTGTGGGCAGGAATCCCTTAGAAGAAATGGAGTAGCCATCATGGTCAACAAAAGAGTCTGAAATGCAGTACTTGGATGCAATCTCAAAAATGACAGAATGATCTCTGTTCTTTTCAAAGGCAAACCATTCAATATCACAGTAATCCAAGCCTATGCCCCAACCAGTAACGCTGAAGAAGCTGAAGTTGAACGGTTCTATGAAGACCTACAAGACCTTCTAGAACTAACACCCCAAAAAGATGTCCTTTTCATTATGGGGGACTGGAATGCAAAAGTAGGAAGTCAAGAAACACCTGGAGTAACAGGCAAATTTGGCCTTGGAGTACAGAATGAAGCAGGGCTAAGGCTAATAGGGTTTTGCCAAGAGAACGCACTGGTCATAGCTGACACCCTTTTCCAATAACACAAGAGAAGACTCTACACATGGACATCACCAGATGGTCAATACTGAAATCAGATTGTTTCTGTTCTTTACAGCCAAAGATGGAGAAGCTCTATACAGTCAGCAAAAACAAGACCGGGAGCTGACTGTGGCTCAGATCACGAACTCCTTATTGACAAATTCAGATTAAACTGAAGAAAGTAGGGAAAACCACCAGACCATTCAGGTATGACCTAAATCAAATCCCTTATGATTGTACAGTGGAAGTGACAAATAGATTCAAGGGATTAGATCTGATAGACAGAGTGCCTGAAGAACTATGGACGGAGGTTCGTGACATTGTACAGGAGGCAGTGATTAAGACCATCCCCAAGAAAAAGAAATGCAAAAAGGCAAAATGGTTGTCTGAGGAGGCCTTACAAATAGCTGAGAAGAGAAGAGAAAAGCAAAGGAGAAAAGGAAAGATATTCCCATTTGAATACAGAGTTCCAAAGAATAGCAAGGAGAGATAAGAAAGTCTTCCTCAGTGACCAATGCAGAGAAATAGAGGAAAACAATAGAATGGGAAAGACTAAAGATCTCTTCAAGAAAATTAGAGAAAAAAAAAATATACTGTAACTGAATAAACCTCCCTGAAGGAAAAAAAATATATATATATATACATATATATACTGTAACTGAATAAACCTCCCTGAAGGAAAAATATATATATATATATACTGTAACTGAATAAACCTCCCTGAAGGAAAAAAAAAAAGAAAATTAGAGATACCAAGGGAACATTTCATGCAAAGATGGGCATAATAAAGAACAGAAATGGTGTGGACCCAACAGAAGCAGAAGATATTAAGAAGAGGTGGCAAGAATACACAGAAGAACTATACAAAAAAGATCCAGATAACCACGATGGTGTGATAACTCACCTAGAGCCGACATCCTGGAGTGAGAAGTCAAGTGGGCCTTAGGAAGCATCACTACAAACAAAGCTAGTGGAGGTGATGGACTTCCAGTTGAGCTATTTCAAATCCTAAAAGATAACTCTGTGAAAGTGCTGCGCTCAATATGCCAGCAAATTTGGAAAACAGCAGTGGCCAGAGGACTGGAAAAGGTCAGTTTTCATTCCAATCCCAAAGAAAGGTAATGCCAAAGAATGTTCAAACTACCACAAAATTGCACTCATCTCACATGCTAGCAAAGTAATGCTCAAAATTCTCCAAGCCAGGCTTCAACAGGACATAAACTGACAAGTTCCAGATGTTCAAGCTGGATTTAGAAAAGGCAGAGGAACCAGAGATCAAATTGCCAACATCCACTGGATCAGAGAAAAAGCAAGAGAATTCCAGAAAAACATATATATTTCTGCTCCATTGACTACGCTAAAGCCTTTAACTGTGTGGATCACAACAAACTGTGGAAAATTCTGAATGGAAATATCAGACCACCTGACCTGCCTCCTGAGAAATCTGTATGCTCCTCAAGAAGCAACAGTTAGAACTGGATATGGAACAACAGACTGGTTCAAAATTGGGAAAGGAGTACGTCAAGGTTGCATATTGTCACCCTGCTTATTTTACTTATATGCAGAGTACATCTTTCAAAATGCCAGGCTGGATGAAGCACAAGCTGGAATCAAGATTGCTGGGAGAAATATCAATAATCTCATATATGCAGATAACACCACCCTTATGGCAGAAAGAGAAAAGGAACTAAAGAGCCTCTTGATGAAAGTGAGAGAGGAGAGTAAAAAAGTTGGCTTAAAACTCAACATTCAGAAAACTAAGATCATGGCATCTGGTCCCATCACTTCATGGCAAACAGATGGGTAAACAGTGGAAACAGTGACAGACTTTATTTTGGGGCTCCAAAATCACTGCAGATGGTGACTGCAGCCATGAAATTAAAAGACTCTTGTTCCTTGGAAGTAAAGCTATGACCAACCTAGACAGCATATTAAAAAGCAGAGACATTACTTTGCCAACAAAGGTCCGTCTACTCAAAGCTATGTTTTTTCCAGTAGTCATGTATGAATGTGAGAGTTGGACTATAAAGAAAGCTGAGCACTGAAAAATTGATGCTTTTAACTGTGGTCTTGGAGAAGACTCTTGAGAGTCACTTGGATTGCATGGAGATCCAACCAGTCCATCCTAAAGTAAATCAGTCCTGAATATTCGTTGGAAGGACTGATGCTGAAACTGAAACTCCAATTGTTTGGCCACCTGATGTGAAGAACTGACTCACTAGAAAAGACCCTGATGCTGGGAAAGATTGAAGGCAGGAGGAGAAGGGGACGAAAGAGGATGAGATGGTTGGATGGCATCACTGACTCGATGGAAATGAGTTTGAATAAGCTCTGGGAGTTGGTGATGGACAGGGAGGCCTGGCGGGCTACAGTCCATGAAGCTGCAAAGAGTCAGACACAACTGAGCGACTGAACTGAACTGATGCTGTAACTAGACTTATGGCAATCATTTTGAAATACATAGAAATTCCAAATCATTATGTTGTGTAATAGGAACTAACTGTGTTGGATGTCAATTATACGTCAAAAACAAAGAGGCTAATAGAAAAAGAGATCAGACTTGTGTTTGCCGAAGGAAGAGGGTGGAGGGAGGGGGGAATTGGAGGAAGGCATTGAAAAGGTACAGACTTCCAGTTCTAAGATAAATACTGGGGATCTGATGCACAACATAATAAATACAATTAACATGGCTGTATGTTATATATGAAAATTGTTATGAGTAAACCCTAATAGTTCTCATCACAAGGAACAATTTTTTCTACTTCTTTAATATTGTATTTAAAAAATAAATAAATAAAAATAATATTGTATTTATATAAGATGATGGATGTTCAGGAAACTTACTGTGATGATCAGTTCATTATGCTGCACATCTTGGACTTAGACAGTGATGTGTGTCAATTATATCTCCATAAAACTGGAAGAGAAAATAAAAAACACCCCAAAATAGATTCATAAAAAAATATGTAGATGCAAGTTATTAAAATATGGATGCAAAGTCAAGAAAGATCAGGAACAACATGGAAATGGCCTCTGGGGGCTGGGGAGCTTGGGGATGGAGAAAGTTTGGAGCAGAATCTGACTATTATTGCTTCTTAACATTGTGAACCTGTTACAGGCATTTCCCTTATTTTAAAAAAATCAAACAAATAGCTAGGTGCAGGGGCCACTGCAGACACACCGGATGTCGGAGAGCTTGTGTCCAGCCAGGGGGAGGAGAGGGAGCAAGGCTTGGGTGGGAGATGGGAGGCAAGAGGAGGGGTCACTGGCTGGAGTGGAGGGTCCCTGCAGATCCTGTGGAGGAGACAAGACGGAGTCATGGCGAGCCTGGGGTGCCCCAGGAGACGGGATCGTCCGCTGGGGGCAAAGAGAGCTGCACAGATGAAGGCAGCCAGGGGAGGGGCAGGGACGAGGGACAGGCCTGTGAGCAGCCCTGAGGCTCCTTGGAGGGTGGACGCCTGTGCCCGTGCTGAAGCCACGCGGTCCAAGCCGGTGATTCCACCCACAGCGCTCCTGGAGGCAGGGACGGGGAGGCAGACATCTGGGGGGCACCTAGCTTATGATGGGGTGGAGGGGGTCGAGGCCACTGCGCTGGGTGGAGACTGCGGTGCTGGGGAGAGAGAGGGGCGGGGGTCCTTGCCCTCCTTTCTTCACCAGGCCTCCGAACCTGGTACCTCCGACAGCGTCTGCCGCGCAGCCGGCCACAACCGCAGCCACCTAGTACATGAACCTTCATGCAACATCTTGTTGGGGACACGGTGATAAAATGCGTGCCAGCCTGCCCTCGGGGCTCGCATTCTGCAGGGGACAGGAAGCACCGTTCAGTGGTGTGGGCAGGCCTTCCCTGGGGCAGTGCCCGATGCTCGCAGGCCTGGGGAGTCTGGGAGAGCCCCAGGGCGGGGGCGTGCCTAAGCGGGGCCTGGAGAACTAGTCGGAGGGGAGGGGTGCTGGGGCAGGTGTGGGGGTGGGGGAGAGATGAAGGATTGCTGGGGGGCCACAGGGAGTTGGCTCTGGTGGGCTTCAGGCAGCAGGGGAGCCAAGGTGGGCGGGTGGGGCACGCGGGGGGCGCGTTGGATCTGTGGGCCTGTGTTCAAAGCCTTTCCCTCTAAGGTGACCTGGCCGCACAGGTGCTGGGTGGCTGAGGGGTGCGGGGTGTTTACTCGGCCGAGAAGGAAATGGTCCTGGGTATCGAGAATCTGGAGATAAGGTGCCAGGAGCCCCGGCCGGGGGAGATTGGATTGACCAGACCAGCTCGGGGCAAGGCTGGGGCCAGCCGCGGGGAGCACGGCCACAGAGCCCCGAGGGCAGGGGCCCTGCAGGCCGGGCACAGAGGCAGAGAAGACCCACAGGGTGCCCCCTTTGGTAAGGCAGGGCGGAAGGATGTTTGAGGAAAGAGCCGGAGCTGTAGGGAGGTTGTAGCCTGGCCAGATGGGCTCCTTGCCAGCCGGGCTTGAGCAACATCACCTTTATTTTTCCTTAATTTCCCTTGAGTCAGGCTCTGCCCCACCTGTGTGCTTAGCATTTGGAACTTCGACCCAATTTGAGTCATTACCCCATGAGCGCGCCCCGCTCCTCTCTCTCCTGGCCGCGTGGTGACCACTGCTCCTTCAGCCATATGAGGCCACATGGTCATCCTCGGCCCTGACCTCGGGCTGGGCCTGCAGGGGTCCCGTGCTCTGTTCCCCAGGCCTCGATCGCAGTGTCCAGCCCCACGGGTACTCTTGCACGTGCCCCCAGCAGATGTCCGGCCATCCCAGGCTTGGCGAGCACTGGAGACCCTCCCTCTGCCTCTCCCCACGGCCCCCGCCAGACCCAGCAAAGCCCAAACTTCTCCAGGTAAGAAATACCCAGTCCCAGGAACTGGGAGACGTAGTTGCTGGAAAAGCAAATATCCTTATTTATTCATCATGAGCCTGTGGTAGAAAATACAACACGGTCGATTTTTAAAGAAGTGTTAAGAGGAAGTTCACAATCGGGATGGGGAATACATGTAAATCCATGGCTGATTCATGTCAATGTATGACAAAAACCACTACAATATTGTAAAGTAATTAGCCTCCAACTAATAAAAATAAATGAAAAAAAAAAAGAGGAAGTTCACATACAACATTAATAATTTTAAAATGTGTGATCCAGTGGCACCTAGTCCATTCACAGTCCTATGGAGCCATCTGAATTTTGTCCAGAACATTTTCATCGAGCCCTAAAAAGATCCAGGACCCAGCGAACAGTCACTCCCCACTCCCTCCTCCTCCTCCCCCCGCCAACCACCAGTCTGGGTTCATCTCTACAGATTCCCCTCTTCTGGATACTTCGTATAACGGAATTACGTGATCTGGGCCTTTGCGTCTCGTTTCTTTAACTGATCACATTGTTTTAGAGGTCCATCCACGAGGTGGCAGGTATCAATACTTCATTCTTTTTTATGGCTGAACAACATTCCATGGTGTGAACAGACCACACTGTATTTAACCATTCATCTGTTGATGGACATTGGGGTTCTTTCTACCTTTCGGCTATTGTGAACAGTGTTGCTATGAACGTTTGGGTGCGTGTACTTATTTTTGTATCTGTTTTCAATTCCTTTTGGTCTATACCCAGGAGTGGAATTGCAGGGTCATAGAATAATTCTATGTTTACATTTTGAGGGAACTGCCAAACAGTTCACCATGGCAACTGCACCATTTTACATTCCCACGCAAAGCGTGAGGGTTCCAATTTCTCCACACCCTCACATCGCTTGTCATTTTCCTTTTTTTTTTTGTTTGGTGTGAAGGGTTGTCTCATTGTGACTTTGATGTGTATAAGTATCCTTGATGGCTAGTGGGGCTAAGCATCTCTTCGTGTGCTTATTGGCGATGTGTATTTTGAGAAACGTCCATTTTGAAATTGAGTGTTGTTTGTTGCATCCTAAAGTTTCCTTGTACGTTCTGGACGCTGGATACTTACCAGATATACAATTTGCAAATATCCCCCCCTTGATCCTGTGGTTGCTGTTCCTTTCTCAATAATGTTCTTTGATGCACAAAAGTTTAAAATTCAGATAAAGCTCAACTTACTTTTTTTTAATTTTGTTTCTTATGCTTCTGGAGTCATATCTAAGAGTCCATCACTGAATCCAAGTCAAGAAACCTCTGTTTTCCCCTAAGAGCTTTAATTATAAGCTCTTATATTTAGGTTCACAAAAATTAACTAAAAATGGATTTAATTTTTTTGTATATGGTATGAGGTAAAGGTGGCAGTTGATTTTCATTCAACTCTTTAAAATTTTTTTTTACTGAAATATAATTGATTTACAATGTGTTAGTTTCAGGTATCTTTAGGATTCAGTATATATATGTTAGATTCTTTTCTATTATAGGTTACTACAAGATACTGAGTCAAGTTCCCTGTGATACAGGAAGTCCTTGTTGGTTCTGTTTTATGTACAGTAGTGTGTATATGTTAGTCTCAGACTCCTAATTTATCCCTCTCCCATCCTTTCCCCTTTGGTAACCATAAATTTATTTTCTATGTCTGTGAGTCTATTTCTGCTTTGTAAAGAAGTTCATCTGTATCAGTTTTTTAGATTCCACATATAAGTGAGATCATATGATATTTGTCCTTCTCTGACTTACTTCACTGAGTATGATCATCTCTGGGTCCATCTACATTGCTGCAAATGGCACGATTTCATTCTTGTCCTGCGGCTCTCCCAGCCCCAGCTCGGCAAAGGCAAGGATCTGCCCTTGGGATGCGGGTGGAAGGACCCTCTCCCCCTTCCCCAGTGGCAAAGGCGAGGACCTGCCCTTGGGATGCGGGTGGAAGGACCCCTCCTCCTTCCCCAGTGGCCGGCACCCAGAGATGGAAGCTCGAGAGGAGAGAGCGTCCAGGTCGTAGGATGAGCCCGTGAGCCCCTGCTCAGGAGGCGGCTCCCCATCCAGCCTGGTTCCCTCGTCCTGCTCCCTCGGTGGGGGGCGGGGGTGGGGGAGGATCAGCGCACGAAGCATGAGCTGGGGGAGGGGGGCAGAGAGAGGGCTGCCATCTCCTCTGTCGCTCTGAGCTGGTGAGCTGGGCCATGTTGGATTTCTGAATGAGGCCCACCAGCCTGAGGTTCCCGCTCCCCAGATGGACCTCCCCAGAAGACACGGGAGACAACTTCACTAAAGCTGCTCTTTACCCGCGAATGCTGGAATTCTCTGGGACCAGAAGCTTCCTTCCAGAGAGAATGACGGGGCCCAGCGAGTGTCCAGGTCTCCGGTCTGTTCAGCAGTCAGGCAGGTGAGGCAGGTGTTTGAGAAAAGCAGTCCACAGGGTGGAGAGACGGCCCAGGGGGTAGGTGGGGGGAGAGGGGGGCAAGCCAGGGTCTACCACCCGCCCCCCTCACCGGGCTTGAGGGCCAGAGCGCGGGGCAGGGCTTGGCCTTGTGAGCAGGCGGAGCAGCCCACTGGGCCCCTCTGTGATCCGAGGTGTGGGCAAGACGCTGCCCCCGAGCTGCGGGGGGCAGCAAGCTTTGGGCATCCAGCCAACAAGTCTGGGTTGACCCAGTCGTGGGACTGACCCAGCTGGCGGCCCTGGGCAGATCTGGGCAAACAGGTGAGCTGCTGAGGCTCCTCCCACCCCAAACAGACAGACAGGATTGGCCCTGGGCAAGGGGCTGGCCCTAAGTCCTCAGCTCTGGCTCTGAGCCTGAGGCCAGAGCTGCCTTCAGCTTCTGCTGCGCAGACCTCAGCCTCCCATCCCCGGCCTCTGCCTCCAGGCACCTGGCTTGCAGGTCCTCTCAGGAGCCATGGATCCCAGAGGTGAGTGGGGAGGGCCAAGGGCTCCAGGAGCAGGGCTGTGGGCACCTCTTGAGGGATCTGACCATCTGGCTCAGCGTGCCCAGCGGGGTTAGAGCCGGTGGTCCTGAACCAGGAGACGGGCTCAGAGAAGGCCTTGCATGTGTGGTGGGTGGTCGCCGGCAAGAATGGTGATGGCTCCCAGGGAAGGAGGTCTTCCCTGGCGGCTCAGACGATAAAAAACCCACCTGCCCTGCAGGAGACCGGGGTTCCGTACCTGGGTAGGAAAGATCCCCTAGAGAAGGGAATGGCTACCCACTCCAGTATGCTTGCCTGGGGAACTCCATGGACAGAGGAGCCTGGACATGCCCAGGTTGGTGGAGGGTGGAGGGCAGACCCTTGAGGGCAGCTGTCCTGATTCGACGGCCAAGTCTCCCCCAGGTAGAATCATCCCCAACAGCCACATCTCTGGAGCTCTCTCTTTCCTCCACTTGTCTGGGCCCCGGAGGAGGGAGCAGGTGGTCACTGAAGGACTTCCTTCTGCTATGAAGACTGCCTGGTCAAAGCCCCTCCCGGGTCAAAGTCTGTCCCAGTGCCAGTGTGGGAAGTTGGAACCCAGGACATCTGGGGAGTGGGGGGTTGGTGGGGGCGGGGACAGAGCAGGAAGCCGGGAGGGAGGGAAGGAGGAACTGGTCAAGGGGCAAAGAGGCTGCGTCCTGGATGGCAGAACCCAGCCCAGCCGGAACCCCATCCACCGTCAACCAAGGTCACCCGTGAGGCTGGGGGTGGAGAGGCAGAGGGGAGCGGACAAGAGCGGGCAGCGGAGGAGGAAAGGGTTGCTCCGGGGTGGGGGGTGGAGGCTCAGCCTGGCCCCTCCCGCCCCACCTTGTGGCTTCCTGGCAACCACTCCTCTCCCTGGGGGAACCGCCTGCTCTCACCCCCACCCTCCCAGCCCCTGTGACTGCCCATGCGAAACACAGGCTCTGCGGGCAAGTGGACTGCCGGGCACCTGGACTCCTCAGGACCCCGCACGGGGGCATTCGTGTGCCCCCCTCACAGAGCCCAGCTCAGCGAGCGCCCGCAGTGCGAGGCGGGGTGGCGGGGCGCTGGGGCGGGGAGCGGGGGGCACCCTGCGGCCGGGGCCGCTCCTGGGGGCGGGCCAGGACACCAGGCCCTGACCCCTCTGTGCGTGAGTCCCGGGCCAGCCCAGGCACCGTTCCTGCACCTCATCTGGGGCCCGCTGGTGATGAACCTGCCAGAGCGGCAGTCGGAGGCCTGAATGGGAAGGCGGCTCTGCGGTCCCCTCCTCCCAGGGACCAGCCGGGGCTGAGGTCAGACCCCAGCCCCTGGACCCTACCCTTACTTGACCGGTGGAGAAATGTAAGGAGGGCCCCGGGGGGCTCTGGGCTTTCCAAACAACTAGGAAGTCTCCCCTGCCCTCCCAGGCACCCGCCAACCCAGAGCAGGAGGAGGCGGCCCTGGTAGGAAGCTGGGAGGGTCGGAGAGGCGACCAGCACCCACCTGGATCCCTTGCTCTGCGCCCTCCTGGCTCCAGGGACGGGAGTGGGGGGACTGGCCGTAGGGGGTGCCTGCCACCACCGGCAAGGAGGCGGCAGCGGGAGACGGACTCCCGCCGCCCTTCAGGGGGTCATGGGATCAGGACCCAGCCCTCTGCCTGCTCACGGGAGCCCCTGGGTGCCTGGGGGCGCACATCTCTCGGAAGACCAGGGTGCATGGCAGGCTCTTTTTTCTGACAGTTGACACAGAAGTTCTCTTGGCTCCAGCTGGGTCTCAGGGCAGGGCTCCCGGAAGAAATCCTTTTCCCAAACAGACTGGGAAGGACATGCTGGGTGTTCCCAGCTCAACTGGTTCAAGTTTGTACTGGTTCCCTAAAGCCGTGTGTCCTCAGAGTCTGCTCTTCATGACCAAAGCAGAGAGGCGCTTGTGAGGGCGCTGCGTGGGGGCCAGGGGCCCGGGACTCTTGGCCTTTCCCAGCCAACAGAAATTGACCAGAGCCCCGACAGCAGAGACTGGCCAGAGGCCAGAGGAGCAGTTCAGGCAAGGTTTTACTGGGGCTCTGCGGCAGCAGAGGGCAGTGAGAAGTAACAGGTTCCCCTGCTTGCTCGCTTACTGGGAGGGTGGGAGGTGGGCAAGCTTGTTCCTTATGTGGGGTGAGAGTAGGGTTGTCCAGGCGTGGGACTGCAGGGGTGGTTTGCCCACCCCTCAGGTGCTATTGTGAGCAGTGCGCATGCGGGCTACCCTGCTTTTGCTCCCAATCCCCTGCTTTTGTTCCTGGCTTTTCCGAGGTGATAACTAAGGGGTGGTTTGGTGGGTTTTTTTTTTTTTTGTATCTTTTGTCCAGAATTTACCCCAACTGTGCATGCATGGAGTTATTTTTAGTGCCATAGAGTTTCTTTGTGTTTTGTTGCTGGGGGAGAGGTGTGTCCAGGTGCAAGTATTGCAGAAAAGGGTCCAGAGTCCCAGCCTGTCTCACTTGCCACTGAGAGACTCTACACCCTTATCCTTAAGGGGTAAGGGACTGACGGTTTCTTCTGAAACTTCATCCTGCTGGTCTTCCCGGAGACCCTAGGTTTCCCTAGAGGTGTAGAAGTCCCTTGCTGACTGTTCCAAGGACCTGTAGGGACCTGAACCACCCTCCACGGGAATGGGTTGAACTCCTTGAGTCATCATGAGCCTTACTGCAAACTTTGGAGCCTAGTAGACACAAACTTAATCAAAAGGCTAAACAAACAAGGGCTAGAAAGAAGAACAACAATAAAAGGGCCTGGACGGGGAAGGAATCAGGTGAACTTTGAGAGGGCTCCCTTGACTGTTGACCAGTCGGTGGATGACGTCACCCGTGCCATGAAGTCATTCTGCTTGGGTGTATATTTTTGTTTATATCAGGATTAAAATTGAACATGTTTCTCTACTTTTAGAATGGGAGATCTGGCCCTGTTGGTTCCAGGTCTCCTTCTTGGACTGAAAAGTCACAAGTTTTCGACACTTGGGAAGACAAGGGAGCACTAGAGGAAATATGGCACAAATCAACATTGACTGAAAAGAAAAGGGTTATGAAAACATGAAAACCTCCTGGCAGAAAGCTTTTTATACCTTGTAGGATCCAGGAGAACAAACAAGCAGACCAGTTTTCAGTTTCCCCACCTGTATTGAGTAACAGGATTGGTGATTGATTGTCTGCTGAGGCCAAATGGCTTTTCCCAGTGTTGGTTTCTCCCTGGTATGGGCCTCAGAGCTGTTTTTTTCGCCTCCCAATCTGCCTTGCTGTTCCCTTGGATAAATTGAGAATTTTCGTTTTGCTGCCCATGGCTTAGGCCTAAAATAGCTTGTTTTCAATCTGGAGATAGCCGTCTACTTCCAGGGTTTATAACATATCTCAGATATTTGACTTGTTGTTTTGAGAGTTGTGCCTTCATTTGGGAGAACTTGTGAACCCAGGTCTCAAGGAAATTAAGGACTTCAGTGGTATTCTGATCTGAGGCCTCCATGGTGGGATTACATATTAATATGCTGAATACATAGTGTAGAATAGCCTCTTCTTTTAGATGTGTTTCCCTCAGTTCTCTTCCTAGGGCCTGGGCAAACAAGTGTGGGCTGCCTTGAAAACCCTGAGGCTGTGCTGTCCAGGTATATTGTCGCATTCGACTCCACTGGGGGTTAGTTCACTCAAAGGCAAACAGATCCTAAGAGGAGGGAAAAATGGGATTCAAAAGAGGGCACTCCTGAGGGCAAGCACAGTAAACCGCTTGGCTTCTCCAGGAATCTGGACTAATGCAAGGACTTGCCACGTGGGGACTTACAGGGACCCCCACCTTGGGTACAGTTCTAAGGCCTTGTGTGATTCGATATTCCCCCATTGACTTAACAACTGGCAGAATTAGGATACTGCGTGGGGCTTTCCTGGTGGCTCAGACAGTGAAGAATCTGCCTGCAATGCAGGAGACCCCAGTTCGATCCCTGGGTTGGGAAGATCCCCTGGAGAAGGGAGCGGTTACCCACTCCAGCATTCTTGCCTGGAGAATTCCATGGACAGAGGAGCCTGGCAGGCTACCGTCCATGGAGTCGCAGAGTCAGACACAACTGAGAGACTAACACTTGTTCACTATGGAGACTGATGGGGTACTGAGAGGCCCTGTTTTAAGAATTTATCTGTGATGGGTTTTGCAAACTTTTTTTGCTCCCAACTTTATGTTTTGTTAGGATAAGTGGCTTCTGGCTTAAGGTTAATTTTTACAGGTTGGATATTTATAGACTTCCTAAGGATTCTTTTGCCCCAAACTTCAGGGAATAGGACCTTGCTCATTCAGAGTCAAGAACAGGGGCTGCCTGGGGTCTCCTAATTGTCATATGGCTGAGAGGGAGCCGTATTATGGTCTCTCCCCCGTAGTGGTGAGAACTTCCCTGGTGGCTCAGATGGCAAAGTGTCTGCCTACAATGTGGGAGACCCAGGTTCGATCCCTGGGTCGGGAAGATCCTCTGGGAAAGGAAGTGGCAACCCACTCCAGTGCTCTTGCCTGGAGAATCCCGTGGACGGAGGAGCCTGGTGGGCTACAGTCCATGGGGTCGCAGAGAGCCGGACACGACTGAGCAAGTAAACGTCCTGGTAGTGGGCAGGAAGCTCAGGCACAGCTCCAGAGGTGTGTGTTCAGCTGGCAAGTGAGAGGCCCGGGGAAGGAACAGCTTCAGGTTTTTCCATCAACAGCAGTTACTGTGCAGGTTTTAGAGGAAAGAGGTCCAGAGGGAGAAATAAGGACAGAGTAAGTGGCTCCCGTATTGATTTAATAAGTCAGTCTTCTTACCTGCCACGTCAAGGACCACCCAGGGCTTCTTGATGGAGATGGACAGCTCGCTGAGGGGGGTCACCAGAATCCCCAGGCAGCCTGAGTCATCCAGCACGGCTGCCTCGGGAGTGGGAGCCCCCTTCCCCTTTGGGACTGGGGATAGTCCCACCTCCAGTGACCGTATGCAGACTGGGCATGGACCAGGGGCTTCTTTTTGGCACTTTTGACCAGTGGCCGGTTGACTTATATTTGAAGCATTCCCCCCTGCTGGTTTTACCTCCAGGAGGATGGTTAAACTTCCATGGCCCCTTTGGGTTGTCCTGAGGTTGCAAGGCATAGCTAACAGCCATGGTCCTCTTTAGCTTGAGCCCTGGCCAGCCTGTTTGCACGTCAGTTTCTCTCTTCCTCCTCGGTTTGATCTGGATTATTAAATACCCCAGAGGTCTCCTCTAGGAGTTGGGGCATTGGGGTCTCTGGGCCGAATTGTAACTTTTGGAGTTTCTGCCTGCTGTCAGGGGCAGAATGGCTGATTAAATGTTGTCCCAGCAGGGACTGACCCTCAGGAATGGATGGATTGAGGTCAGTAGGTTTTTTTAAAAACCACAAGCCATCCCTGAAAGAGGGCTGGATTTTCTTTTTTCTTCTTGGGTTGCTCCTTTGACCTTTTCAGAGTTAACTGGCTTCTTGATGCACTTGCTCACCCCTTCTAATACACACTGTAGTGTGCTCCCTGGCTTCTTGTTCCCTCCTGGGAATTATAATACCCTCGGGATTCCTGATTTGAGACTGCGTCTCCGTCCATAACAAAGCGTTCGGGTTGGTGCCTGGTCCGTGTGCCCCTGGGCTGCTGCCCAAATTCTCTGTTTTTCCTCAAGGGTACAGCAAGTAGATAAGACTATTTGGGCACTCTTCCAAGTTAAAGGCCAGAGTTAGGGCCTGTTTCTTCTGACTTAGAAGAGGATCCTTCCATGTTGATTAACCTGCAACTAAGAACGCTTCTAGAAATGAAATCCATCCTGGAGACATTTACCAGGAGGCTATTATCAGAAGAGGGTCGGGGTGTCCTCTGAATTCCCTTCTTACCTAGTGAGACTTGGGGCATCGTCTACTCTCCCTTGGATTCCCTGGTGCCTCAGACAGTAAAGAGTCTGCCCTCAGTGCGGGAGGCCCGGGTTCTATCCCTGGGTCAGGAAGATCCCCTGGAGAAGGAAATGGCAACCCGCTCCAGTATTCTTGCCTGGAAAAGCCCATGGATGGAGGAGCCTGGTGGGCTACAGTCCATGGGGTCCCAAAGAGTCCGACACAACAGAGTGACTAACACTTTCACTTTCTTTCACTCCTGGCTTAGGCATTTAGTCCTAAACAGGGACTCCACTGGTCTCATGCAAGCCAGGCAGGTGGTCACCCTGGCCTGGATCTGAGCCCTGACATTGCCGTGGGTTCTACATGACTTTGCGCAAAGCTGTTCCTTCTATGCAAAGTTCCTCCCTGGCTGGGGCTCCTCTAATGAATTCCTGTGGGACGATGATGCCCACACTCTCCTCTGCAGAGCCCTCTATTTCCTCCCCTCCCCTGAGCACTAAGAAAAGAGGAGCACTGTTTCCAAGGAGGAAGATCAGGGTGGCCTAGGAGACACCCGAGGCCCTTTGAATTGTTGTCGTTGTTCAGTCACTAAGTCATTTCTGACTTCTTGATCCCATGGATGGCAGCCTGCCAGGCCTCCCTGTCCCTCACCACCTCCTGGAGCTTGCTCAAACTCATGTCCATCGAGTCGGTGATGCCATCCAACCATCTCATTCTCTGTTGTCCCCTTCTCTTGTCCTCAATCTTGCCTAGCATCGAGGTCTTTTCCAATGAGTCAGCTCCAAAGTATTGGAGCATCAGTCCTTCCAATGAACATTCAGGATTGCTTTCCTTTAGGATTGACTGGTTTGATCTTGCTTTGAATATTTGAAATTAAAAATCCCTGGCTTAAGTCACTTCCTTGGTTAGTGGTTGATAAAGTGTTCTCTGTTCATTTCACTCGACCTGTCAGCAGCAGCCCCGGGACACCTTTGGGTGTGGTTTGGTGGTGTCAGGGCACACAGATTTCAAGAACCTGTCAGGGAAGTGCCGCCTTCGTGACCCCTTCCCTGCTCCATCCCCACACCCTCCCTCCCTGGACGCTGACTCAGGACAAACACCATGGCACCTGCTTGTCGTGCCCAACTGCCACGTCCAGTCCAACCCTGGGGCCCGGCGGCCCAGCTTCCAGTCTCCCTGGATCCTCCAACGCCAGGAGTTTTCCATGATCTCTTCCATCATCCTGTCTCTCCCTCCTCTCTCTGGTCCAGCTCACCTCGCTGCTCCCCACCCGGGGCTCACTTCCCGTCCTGGGCCGCTATCCCTGCGCCTTTGGGGGAATACAGGAGAGCTCCTTGCACTTTGCCTCCAAACAGTCTTTTGAGGTTCACCTGTGCAGCCCGCTCTGTTTCAGAGGTGGGTGAGGAGTCGGGGGGCTCAGAAGTCAGCTGGGAAGCGCCAGGAACCCAGACCAGCCTCCAGCTCTGAGCCACGGGGCGGCTGTGCAGTACACAGTGTGGGCCAAGAAGACTCCATCCAGATGTGTGTGCTGAACGCCATCGAGCGAGGGGGCCAGAGGAGAGTCAGGAACGTGTACTGATGCCCCCAGCCATCCCGCACGGGGCTGGGGGAGCTGCCAACGGGGATCCTCAAGGTCGGGATGTGGCTTTGCTGGATGGAACCCACCTTCAGCCCACTCTCCCGTCAGCCCCATCAGCAGCTGGAAATGAGCCTGCAAGCCCACCCCATTTGTCGGCCTACTTTTTTTTTTTTAAGAATTATTGTAGTAAAATATACATAACAAGAAACTCACCATCTAAACCTCGTTTCAGTGTACATTCCAGCGGCGTTGAGTACATTATGCACCTATCACCACCACCGTCTCCAGAACGGTTCATCTTCCCAAGTGGAAACTCTGTGCTCCGTCCCAGCCCCAGCCCCTGACCCCCACCATCTGCTTTCTGCCTCTAAGGATTTGACTCCTCTAGGGACCTCAGAGAAGTGGAAGACTACAGGATTTGCCCGTGGTGACCGGCTTACTCCCCTTGGCATGATGTCCTTGAAGCCCATCCGTGTTGTATCTCATGAAAGGGAAAGTGTTAGTTGCTCAGTCGTGTCCGACTCTTTGCCACCCCACACTATAGCCCACCAGGCTCCTCTGTCCATGGGATTTTCCAGGCAAGAATACTGGAGTGGGTTGCCATTTCCATCTCCAGGGCATCTTCCCAACCCTGGGATTGAACCTGGGACCCCTGCATTGCAGGCAGATTCTTTACCATCTGAGCCACCAGGGAAGACCCTGTTGCATCTCACAACAAGCCTTTATAAGGCTGACTCACACTCCACAGTAACGATGCCCCACAATTTCTTTATCCATCATCCATCAATGGATGTTGGGGTGCTGCTTCTTTTTGGCTCTTGTGAATAATTCTGCTGTGCACACCAGTGTCCAAATATCTGTTTGAGTCTCTACTTTTACCTCTTTTTGGGTGTATGCCCCTGAGCAGAATTGCTGGATGATAAAGAATTATATGTTTGATTTTTTGAAGAACTGCCGTACCTTTTCCCTCGTGACCAGGAATACATCTTGGGAGTTGGAGCTGACACGGTGTGGTGGTGAACTGAATTCAGGAAAAGGAAGTGTTAAAGATGCCTCGGAGTTTTTTGTTTTGTTTTGTTTTATGGCCGCCAACCAGAGCTTGTACTTGGTGCCAGCAGTGATAGCTCCAAGTCTTAACCACTGGATTGTTGGGGAATTTCCAGCCTCAGATTTTTTTTTTAATGTTTATTTATTTTATTTTTGGCTGTGTTGAGTCTTAGTTGTGACACACAGGGTCTTCCTTGTGGCCTGCGGGATCTTTCGTTGTGGTGCGCGGGCTTCTCTCTAGTTGGGACTCATGGGTTTAACTGCCCTGTAGCATGTGGGGTCTTGCGCTTCCCTGGGGCTCAGTGGTAAAGAATCTTCCTGCCAATGCGGGAGATGTGGGTTTAATCCCTCGATCGGGAAGACCCCTTGCAGAAGGAAATGGCAATCCACTCCAGTATTCTTGCCTGGGAAATCCCATGGACAGAGGAGCCTGGAGGGCTACAGTCCCTGGGGTTGCAGAAGAGTCAGACACAGCTTAGCGACTAAACAGCAATGATGACCTCTGGGACCTTAGTTCTGCAGCCACGGACTGAACCCCCGTCCCCTGCATCGGAAGGTGGATTCTGAACCCCTAGACCACCAGGGAAGTCTCAGCCTCGGACCTTCAGGTGCATGGTGATGCCCTATCCTCAGACAGGAAGAGTGCCCCTTGAAGGTGTGGTCATGGGGACCCACATCGTGTTTGGCCGTGATAAAACTGATGTGCCCTCCGTGGGGATGGCCACTCCAGTTTCCGGGTCTGCAGGGCCACGAGAGGTGAAGGCTGCAGATGTGACCAGAGGGTCAGCAGCATAGATACGGTATTTAATGCTCCAGTACAAGCTAGGAGCCCCCGGGTGGTGAGTGCGGGTGCAGGAGGGGGCCCAGGACCACGCCTGGAGCCTCCGGTTCTCATGCTACATCAGGAGGAAGAGCCAGGGGAAATAACCCAAAGAGTTCAACTGCAGCTGCTGCGCCAACTCAGACAAGGACAAAGACATCGGGTCAGGGTGCGGAGACTCTTGGGGGTGCAGAGACTCTTGGGGGTGCTGAGACTCTTGGAGGCTCTGCGTAGGGAAGCTTCAGCGAGGCGCAGGGTGAGAGGCTGGCTAGTGAGGGTTAAGAAGGCTCTGGAGAAGGGTTGGAGGGCTCAGGTATAGAGGATTTTCTTTTCCAAGATTTTCTCTAAAGGGATGCTCAGACAAAAAGGGAGGGGCGCTGGAGGCAGACAAGTCGCAAGAACGTGAGTGATGTACAGACGTCACATTCTGCCGCACCCCTGCTCTGGTCACGGCCATGTTCCTGCTCACCTGGTCCCGCACACACCTCATTACCAGGGCACGGCCAATAACCCACTGCCCGCCCGGTGGGTGAGAACTGGAGTCTCAAACAATCTCTGTCTGCCCACCCTTCCTATCCTGAGGTTGAATGCCTTTCAGCATGCATTGTCATCTCACACACTTTGCCCTTAAGAAAAATTCAACAACTGTTCATATTTATTAAGTCATACGAGGTATTATTAAGGGACTTAGGGTTTTTCTGTGACATGAGTTGTAAACATTTTTTCCCTGTTTTCGTTTCTTTTGACTTTGTCTGTTGTTCTTTTTAGCCATGCATAGCACTTCATTGGGTCATATTTATTTGCCTCCATTTAGGACTATTAAGAAAACCTTTTGTCAAACTTAGGCTTTTCTTCTCTCCAAGATTTAAAAAGAGACATGTTATTCTGGTTTATTTACATATTTATTTAATGTCATTATTGTACATTTGGAGAAGGAGATGGCAACCCACTCCAGTATTCTTGCCTGGAGAATCCCACAGACAGGGAAGCCTGGCGGGCTGCAGTCCATAGGATTGCAGAGTCGACACGGCTGAGCGACTAACACATTGTACATTACCTGGTTCAAAAATAAAAATGACTCTTCAGGAGATAAACTGCATGTCAAGCCCACTGGTCACTGCCAATACTGCTCCCCTGCTCTTTATTCACAACCTTTGCATTTACTTCTGCTGCTGCCTTTTAGGTTTTTTAAAAAATGTAAAAGTAAATGAATATATGTCCTTTCCACCCTCTTTTCTCACACATGGGTAGAATATTACTTGTACTGTTCTGTACTTTGCTTGAAACATGACTCTTAAATTCCAACAGCATTTTTTTTAATGGCTGTATAGTACGCTTTATTGGACACACCAAAGTCAATTTAATCGGCACACCCCCGCCAACCCTGCCACAGACGAACCCATGGGTTGTTACCGGTCTTTTGCTCTCACATACAAAGCCTACCAGTCATTCTACTTGTGTGTAGCTTCCTCTGCCCTGTAGATGCTCCGCAGTGAATCTGCAAGGTCCGATGCTGAGTCTGCCTCTGGGTAGACACTGTCTGATCGTCCTTCGTTTTGGGTCCTACCCTCTTCTACTCTCTACAGCGGTGTTTCTCGCTAACCCCCCTCCCCCCCACACACACACCTGTGACACTGTGAAGGGAGATCTTTTAGAAGACCTTACTGAGTCAGGTTAAGCTTTGGAAGGCCACAATCACTGACGTCCAAGGTTGGTTTGCACCCCAAGGATCAGTTTCCACCCTCTTAGGGGTGATATGCCTCCTCGCCCGCCCGGCCAGTTCCCCGCCTTGAGAAAGAGCCACCCCAAGGCGTGGGCGGGCGCGGTCCACACAGTCCACTCCCTCCCTCCGCAGAGCATCGCTGGCCCTTTCACCATCTGTTGGTGAGAAATGGGATCTCCCTGTGGCTTCATTGTTTTTTATTTTTAAAACAGCTTCAGGAATAATTGACATATAATTGAGCGTTCGATCCCTGCGTCGGAAGATCCCCCAGAGAAGGAAATGGCAACCCACTCCAGTTTTCTTGCCTGGAGAATTCTGTGGACAGAAGAGCCTGGCGGGCTACAGTCCATGGGGTCCCAAAGAGTCGGACATGACTTAGCGACTAAAAGCCAGCAACAACAAGCTACACGTACTCAAAGTGTGCTGTTGGGTAAATGTTAACATCTGTGTACCTCCATGAAGCTATCACCACAGTCAGGACAACAAACAAATCTGTCACCCTCAAAGCTTCCTCTTGCCCTTCTGTGACCCGTCCCACCTTCCCCACCCCTGCCACAGAGGGCAGACACCCTTTCTGTCCCTATAGACTACTGTGCGTTTTCCAGAATTTCATATAAAGGAAACTGCAGTAATGACTCCTTTTCATCTGGCCTCTCAGTATTTTGCAAATCCTCAACGCAGACCTGTGTGTCCAATTCATTCTTTCTGCTATGGTGCGGCCACACCTCAGTTTGCTTATCCTTTCCTCTGTTGATGGATATTTGAATTCTTAGCTATGACAAATGAACCTGCTGTACCAGTCCTGCGAATCTTTGTGTGGACACTCTTTCATTTCTCCTGAAAAGGCTGGGTCATCTGGGAGGAAATGCCTAACTGTTTTTCAGAGTGGTTGTGTAATACTACAACCCCCCACACAAGCATATGAGAATTTCTTTAAAAATTTTTTTTTAATGTATTTATTTTTAATTGAAGGATAATTGCTTTCCAGTATTGTGTTGGTTCCTTCCATACGCCAACATGAATCAACCACAGGTATACGCTTGTCCCTTCCCTCTTGAACCTCTCTCCCATCTCCCACCCTCTAGGTTATCACAGAGAGTTTCGGTTGCTTCATATCCTCTCCATCATCTGGTATTATTGACCTTTTAAATTCTAATGGATATATAACAGTATCTTATACTCTGGTTTCTCTTCAGATCCTATACTCTGGTTTCTCTTCAGATCGTATAAATCTTTCGCCTTTCACTGTGATTTTAATGGACATTTCTCTGATGACGAATGAGGAACATTTTTCATAAACTTTTTTTTGCCATCTCTATATCTTCTTTAATGAAATCAAGTGTGTTCAGATCATACATATGTGTATTGGGTTGGCCAAAGGTTTTTCTGTAAGATTTTACTGCAAAACCTGAATGAAAAAAAAAAAACCTGAATGAGCTTTTTGGCTAACCCTATGTATAGAATTGATGCCTTCAAACTGTGGTGCTGGAGAAGACTCCTGAGAGTCTCTTGGACAGCAAGGAGATCAAAATCATCAATCTTAAGGGAAATCAACCATGAATACTCGTTGGAAGGACTGATGCTAAAGTTGAAACTCCAGTGTTTTGGTCATCTGATGTGAAAAGCTGACTCTTTAGAAAAGTCCTCAGTCCTGGGAAAGATTGAGGGCAGAAGGAAGAGGGTGTCAGAGGATGAGATGGCTGGATGGCACCACCAAGGCAATGGACATGAACTTGGGCAAACTTTGGGAGATGGTGAGGGGCAGGGAGGCCTGGTGTGCTGCAGTCCTTGGGGTCACAAAGAGTTGGACACGACTGGGGGACTGAACAGCAACAATATAAATGTGTGTATTTTCATACAATTGGGTTTTATATGCAGCTCCTTTATCAGATATGTGACTTGGAAATAATTTTTTCCTGGCTGATTTGTCTTTTTTATTCTCCTAACTGTCATTAACAGAGCAGAAGTTACTCATTTTGATTAAATCCAATTTATGAATTTCTCTGGATATGGCTTTTGGTGTTGTATCTAAGAAATCTTTACCTAATCCAAGGCCATAAAAGTTGTATTTTTTTTTCTAAATGTTTTATAGTTTCAGCCCTTATAGCTTTGTCTATGATCCATTGCAGTTAATGTTTGTATGTGGAATGAAGTTCATTATTTCTGTGTACAGATTGCCAATCTGTACACAAGAAAATAAAGTCTGTCACGGCTTCCATTTTTTCCCCTCCTTTTTGCCATGAGGTGGTGGGACCACATGCCGAGATCTTAGTTTTTTGAGTGTTGAGTTTCAAGCTAGCTTTCCACTCTCCTCTGTCATCCTCATCAAGAGGCTCTTTAGCTTCTCTTTGCTTTCTGCCATTAGAGTGGTATCATCTACATATCTGAGGTTGTTGATAATAACAATTGATTTTTGTATATTGACCTTGTATCCTGCAGTTTTGCTAAACTCACCTGCTCACTTGTTAGTTCTAACACGTTTCGTTTTTTTTTTAAATAGATTCCATCAGATTTTCTACAGAGATGAACATGTAGTATGGGAATAAAGACAGATCTGCTTTTTCCTTTCCAATCTGGATGCATTTCTTTTCTTTTTCTTTTTTTTTTAAAGCAGCTTTATAGAGGTAAAGCAGACATGTAACAAATGACACATTAATTTAGAAAGTATAGAATTTAACAACTTTTGATGTGTACACCTGCAAAACCCATCATGACAATTATGAAAATGAATGTCACTCTCACCCCCAGAGAGTCCTGTGCCCATTCGCAACTTCTCTCCGCCGTGCTCTCCCCACCACCATCCCCAGGCAACCGCTGTTCTGGCTTCTGGCACTACAGATCGATTTGCATTTCCTAGAATCATATGTAAATGGAATCTTCCAGGAAGTACTTGCTTCTATCTGGATTTTTCCACGCCACATGATTTGTTTTAAACTATGACTGTAAGCTGAATTAATCAGACACACAAGACGGAACAGAAGACTCTCAAGTACAACAAAATGTTCCTATCCACTTGAAAATCTTGTCCATCCATTAAATCAAACCCAAATTGGGCATATCAAGTTCCCTTAAGCATTTAAAATGTGGGACACATAGAGTTTATACAAAGTTATATAATACAGTGTTACCAAATTCATTGTAAACTTGTATAAGCTCAAGTTTTTGTTTTGTTTTTGATTTTTATTTTTTTATTGAGGTTTAGTTGATTTACAATATTGTGCTGTTTCAGGTGTATAGGAAAGTGATTCGTTATTTTATATATTTATACATATATATATATATTCTTTTTCAGATTCCTTTTCCTTATAGGTTATTATATAATATTGAGTAAATCTCTGTGCTATACAACCAGTTCTTGTTGGTTATCTATCTTATATATAATAGTGTGTATATGTTAATCCCAAACTTCTAATTTATCCCTCTCCCCCCTTTTTCCTTTTGATAACCATCAGCTTGTTTTCTGTCTGTGGATCTATTTCTACTCATGTGGACCTTTTTTTTTTTAAGATTCCACATATAAGTGATACCATATGATATTTGTCTTTTTCTGTCCTGTACTTCACTTAGTATGATAATATCTAGGTATCCACGTTGCGGCAAGTGGCATTACTTCACTCCTTTTTATGGTTGAGTAACGCTCCACTGTATATATTGATTTTTACACACCACACCTTCTTTTTCCATTCATCTCTTGATGGTCATTTAGGTTGCTTCCGTGTCTTGGCTATATGTGTGTGACTAGAATTTTCATCTTCATACCATTTCCATCTTCATACCTAGTCAAAGAAAACAGAGGTGTCTATCCTTGACCAAATGCAGTTCTTTGGTGAATGTTTCTGGACTGCACCCGATGTGTATAGTTTTCTTAGTCCAACACTTGGGAGCCCCTCAGGCCGCTGCAACGTGAGACTTGGGCGTCTGAGACCCAGCAGTGTGGTGGCTGTGGGTGGGGGCTCATTCAGGATGCTGTGGTTCACTCACACAGTTGTGTCCGACTCTTTGCAACCCCATGGACTGCAGCACGCCAGCGTGGGGCTTGCTAAACCCACAGCCTCCAGCCAAGGTTTTGTCAGCACACGTGAGGCAGCTTCCTTCAAACGTGCAGTTCCCTGGAGTGCAGCCTCCTTGCAGGGCCTCCCAGGCCTGACTGTTTCTGTTGCAGGTAACCCTGGTGCGCGCTCCTACCGCACTGGGGATTCGGGTGTTTAGGAGGCTGGGAATCCCCTCGGCAAGGGGGCCGCGCGACCTTTGTCTCTCACAGTCCTCTGTCTTGTCACACACCCTGCTGGTCAGTTCATGCCATTGCACCTGCTTCTCCGGAGCGTAGGAGTGGTCCTGGCCCCCTGGGGCCTGCCAGTGAGCAGGGGCACCCAGGCAGGTGCCCAGGGACTGCAGGGCGAGGCTCAGTGGGACTACGGCTCCAGGAGAGGTTCCAGCCCCCTTCCCCGCGAGCGGAAAGGAGGGAGAGGCCGTCCCCGGCCAGTGCCCGACTTTGGCCTCGACAGGCACCAGGTGACCCAGGCCTCCTCTTCACAGAGATCCGGGGGAAGAGCGCCAAGTCCTGGCTGGGTCTGATCCTGCTCTTCGTCGTACTTCTGGGCTTCTACAGGTAAGGAGGAGGGGACGGCCCGGGCCCTGTGGAGCTGGGGACTTATGACCTGAGTGACCAGAGCCGCTGTGATGACGTCAGAATTCCCACTGTGCTGAGACGCCGGTTCCCTGCCAGCACCTTGCCCTGCTCCCAGGTGATTTACAGGCGTTAATGTAACTGCAGGTGACGGGCTCATCCCGGAGGTGAGTGTAAACATGAACGTGGATGGGGGGAGCTTCAGAAGGCAGTGCTTACGGCTTTTTAGAAACACCAATTACATCCACATATGGGGCTCACAGGGCTTCCCCGGTGGCACTCACAGTATAGAACCTGCCTCCCAAAGCAGGAGACGTGAGAGATGCAGTTTCGACCCCTGGGTTGGGAAGATCCCCTGGAGGAGGGCATGGCAAGCCACTCCAGGACTCTTGCCTGGAGAACCCCATGGGCAGAGGAGCCTGGAGGGCTGCAGTCCACGTGTTCACAAAGAGTCGGACGCGACTGGAGTGACTGAGCACACAGGCGTGCATGGGGCTCGCATCGCAATTTGCACAGATTTATGGAGAACAGATGACACCTTTTCACTGCATTGTGATACGTTATTTTATGTTTTAAAACAAACCTGGCAGCTCTAAAACTGTATTCCCTTCAAAGAAGCTAGTCATACTCTCTCAGGACTCGGTTCTTATTCCACAAGAGGGTGCAATTAACCCTAGACTCAGTTGTGCAGTGGGTGCCAAATGTTTATTTACCATTTCAGACTACAGATTGCATATGCATTTAGTTGTGTTGTTAGAGCTATACGCTTTGTCACTGATGGCTTTTGCAAAGAAATGTGTTAGAAAGAGCCTCCATTTGTGGGATATGTATTCTGTGTGATGCCTTGAGGGGAACACATGGTGGGTGTTCTAGACTCTCTCCCCAACCTGTAAGATAATCATTATTGTTGTTGTTTAGTCAGTCATGTCCAACGCCTTTGTGACCCCATGGACTGTAGCCCACCAGCCTCCCCATTCCATGGGATTTCCCAGGCAAGAATACTGGAGTGGGTTGCCATTCCCTTCTCCAGGGGATCTTCCTGACCCAGGGATCAAACCCGAGTCTCCTGCATTGGCAGGCAGATTCTTTACCACTGAGCCACCAGGAAAGCCCAGGACAGGCATTACTATTCCCATTTTATACCCCAGGAAAGGAGGCTCCAGAAGTTAAGGAATGAGACCAAAGTCATAAGGTGGGAAGTGGCAAGGCCAGGGTGCCAGCCCCTCCACCAGACTCCAAACCAGGGTTTCCAAGTCCCTCAGGGAAAGTGTCCTCTAGGATGAGCATCCAGTCTCAGGGCTGATGGCCTCGGCATTGCAGGCTTTGGAAAATGGAGCGCACACGCAGTGGGACACGCCCACACGTTCACCTCCGTGAGCGTTTACTGAGCACCTGCTTTGAGCCTGGTGGTTTGGAGGGCACTGGGATGCCAGTGTCCACGAGATGGCTCCCCGTTCTGAAGGATGTCAGGTCTGTTAGGAGGAGTACACAGGTGCCAGGCAGTTACGGGTGACCGGCTATCACAGGAGTGGGTACAGGATTTCCTGGCACTCCTGGGAGGGAGACCACCCTTCCTTGGTCTGCCAGCATTGGACTTACTGGGGTTTCCTGGAGCAAGTCTTGTCTGAGCAGCAAAACAAGTTCATCACATACACATTTGGTGCAGGGTCGGGAAGGGTGTGACATTCCTTGTGTGGGGGCTGTTGGCATGCACAGGGTCCCTCCTGAATTGCTGCAGCGCCCCCCTGGGTACCCATCTCTGTCCCAGAGCCGCCTCTGTTGTGCTGTGGGTCTCGGGGCCGTGCTGGTCCCGCAGCGCAACTGGCAGGTGACCAAGTCTCCATCTGATCTTCCCTCAGCAGGAGCGCTCAGTTCTCTGCAAGCAGCCTGTCCCCATATCTGATTCTTAGAACAAGCGCTCAGTTCAGTCGCTCAGTCGTGTCTGACTCTCTGCGACCCCACGAACTGCAGCACGCCAGGCCTCCCTGTCCATCACCAACTCTTGGAGTTCACCCAAACTCATGTCCATTGAGTCAGTGATATCATCTAACCATCTCATCCTCTGTTGTCCCCTTCTCCTCCTGCCTTCAATCTTTCCCAACGTCAGGGTCTTTTCAAATGAGTCAGCTCTTCGCATCAGGTGGCCAAAGTATTGGAGTTTCAGCTTCAACATCAGTCCTTCAAACGAATATTCAGGACTGATTTCCTTTTGGATGGACTGGTTGGATCTCCTTGTAGTCCAAGTGACTCTCAAGAGTCTTCTCCAACACCACAGTTCAAAAGCATCAATTCTTCAGCGCTCAGCTTTCTTTATAGTCCAACTCTCACATCCATACATGACTACTGGAAGAACCATAGCCTTGACTAGATGGACCTTTGTTGGTAAAGTACTGTCTCTGCTTTTTAATATGCTATCTAGGTTGGTCATAACTTTTCTTCCAAGGAGTAAGCGTCTTTTAATTTCATGGCTGCAATCACCATCTGCAGTGATTTTGGAGTGCCCAAAAATAAAGTCAGCCACTGTTTCCCCATCCAGAACAAGTGCTGGAATTGCCTAAAAATAGTCTTCCTTATAACACAAGGACCCCAGGGAGATGATTCTGGGAGAGCCGTGTGGCACATTCCGGGTGGTGCCTTCAAGAGTCTGGAGACACCCGTGGCCGTGTCTTGCAGCTTCCCGCTGTGACTCAGGTCTGAAACGGCGCATTCCCACTGGGCTCCCTCTATTACCATAAAGCGCCCAGCACTTTATGGCAGCCTGTTGAGTCTGGGGTCTGACCTCTCTTCTTTTTTGTTGTTTTTGGCCAAACTGCGTTGCACACAGGATCTTATTTCCCCGACAAGGGATTGAACTCAAGTCCCTTTAGTGGGTGCTCCGAGTCCTAACCACTGGACTGCCACAGAAGTCCCTGACTGCTCCTCTTTATCTTTATCTTTATGCAGCCTTTTTAGATTCTTCATCTAGCAGCCTCCTCTTCTATATTATTCGTGTTTGTTTTCAGTTGTGTCTGACTCTTTGCGACCCATGGACTGTAGACTATCCAGCTCTTCTGTCCCTGGGATTTCCCAGGCAAGAGTACTGGAGTGGGTTGCCATTTCCTTCTCCAGGGGAGGGATCAAACCCAAGTCTCCTGTGTCTCCTGCATTGCAGGCGGATTCTTTGCCTGCTGAGTCATCGGGGAAGCTCATCATGTGTTAGATTTCATTTCATCTTCTCCCCACCCCCTCATTTTTGGCAGGTTTTATCTTCTCTTTTATTTTTAAAAAAGAAAAAACAAACCTGATAAATATTGACATCCAAAAGAGTCATCTTGAACTGTGGTGTTGGAGAAGACTCTTGAGAGTTCCTTGGACTGCAAGGAGATCCAACCAGTCCATCCTAAAAGAAATCAGTCCTGACTATTCATTGGAAGGACTGATGCTGAAACTGAAACTCCAATACTTTGGCCCCCTGATGTGAAGAACTGACTCACTAGAAAAGACCCTGATGCTGGGAAAGATTGAGGGCAGGAGGAGAAGGGGATGACAGAGGATGAGATGGTTGGATGGCATCACCAATTCAATGGACATGAGTTTGAATAAACCCCGAGTTGGTGATGGACGGGAGGCCTGACATGCTGCAGTCCATGGGGTCGCAGAGTCGGACACAACTGAGTGACTAAACTGATACTGATTGACTGAAAAGAGTCATCTGACTTCTGAAATAAGTTTTCTTCTAGAGCAAAGTTTTTAAAAGATTGGACTTTGCCTCAGAGATTCCTTTCATAATTTTTTATGGATGTAGAATTTTTACATTTTTTGTTTGCATATAATTTAAAATTCAATCCTGGTTTGAATATGAACACTTTCCAGCAAGCTTCAAAAGCTCCCAGGGACATCCCTGGCACTCCGGTGGTTAAGATTCCAGACTTCCAATGCAAGGGGCGCAGGTTCAATCCCTGGTTAAGGAACTAAGGTCCCCACATGCTGCGTGGCACTCTATGTGGCAGGGTCACTGTAAAACAGAAAGGAGGCTGGCTCTCAACTTTAGGGTGTATGCAGATCACTTAGAGAACCTGTTAAAAATGGAGATTGCTACACATACACACCCCTGCCACACACACACACACACACACACACCTCCTAACTGCTCAGGTTTGGATTCAGGAAGTCTGGATTTGCCTCTAAAAACAATTCCCCAGATGATTCTGATGCTGGGGTCCCCTATCCACAGAGAGCAAGGCCATGAGCACTTACAAGCTATTCAGTTCAGTTCAGTCACTCAGTTGTGTTCAGCTCTTTGCAACCCAGTGGACTGCAGCACGCCAGGCTTCCCTGTCCATCACCAATTCCCGGAGCTTGCTCAAACTCAAGTCTATCGAGGCGGTGATGCCATCCAACCATCTCATCCTGTCGTCCCCTTCTCCTCCCACCTTCAATCTTTCCCAGCATCAGGGTCTTTTCAAATGAGTCAGTTCTTTGCATCAGGTGGCCAAAGTATTGGAACTTCAGCTTCAGCATCATTCCTTCCAAAGAATATTTAGGACTGATTTCCTTTAGGATGGACTGGTTTGGTCTCCTTGCAGTCCAAGGGACTCTCAAAATTCTTCTCCAACACCACAGTTCAAAAGCATCCATTCTTCAGTGCTTAGCTTTCTTTATGGTCCAACTCTCACATCCATACCCAACTACTGGAAAAAACCGTAGCTTTGAGTAGACGGACCTTTGTTGGCAAAGTAATGTCTCTGCTTTTGAATATGCTGTCTAGGTTTGTCACAGCTTTTCTTCCAAGGAGCAAGCGTCTTTTAATTTCATGGCTGCAGTCACCATCTGCAGTGATTTTAGAGCCCAAGAAAAAGTCTCTCACTGTTTCCATTGTTTCCCCATCAACTTGCCATGAAGTGATGGGGCCAGATGCCATGATCTTCATTTTATGAATGTTGAGTTTTAAGCCAGCTTTTTCACTCTCCTCTTTCACTTTCATCAAGAGGCTCTTTAGTTCTTTGCTTTCTGCCATAAAGGAGGTGTCATCTGCATATCTGAGGTTGTTGATATTTCTCAAGTTATTAGTTAGGGTGATGACATGGGGTTAAAATAGGGTGGAATGGGGGAAGGGAGGACTAGGGCACCACCAGGGGGATCTGCCTGTGCACCCCATTCTCTCCTTTCACCCCTGTGAGATGTCCCACTGGCTCCGCTCAGGCCCCACATCTATTTTCTCAGGAGCCAGAGACCAAACGGTCAGAATGCTGTGTTGAAGTCTCAGCCTTGAAACCACCCTGTCTGCTCTCCTCTGTCTGGTGAGGACTCAACTCCACATTCTTTTGTCCCCCCAGCAACGTGTTCAGCCTGATCCCCAGAAGACAGACAGAAGAGTCTCAAAGGTAATGGATGGGTCTTTGGAGTCAAGGTGGTTCCTTATAGAAAGATCTAGAACAGAAATAAAAATAGAATGTGCAGTGAATTGGAGGTCCTTATAATGAAAGAGGCACTCAGTTCCTGGCTGATTCCGAGTTCCTCTCTCTACCATGTTTTCTCAAACCTAAAAAACTACAAAGACAGAATCCTGTTGTTTGTTGGAGAGGACCCCTTTATGGCTGGCGGCAGCTCCAGGCCCAGATTGGGGATGAGTAGTGACCAGCGTTCAGTTCAGTTCAGTTCAGTTGCTCAGTCATGTCCGACTCTTTGCGACCCCATGGACTGCAGCATGCCAGGCCTCCCTGTCCATCACCAAATGCCGGAGTCTACCCAAACCCATGTCCATTGAGTCGGTGATGCCATCCAACCATCTCATCCTCTGCCATCCCCTTCTCCTCCTGCCCTCAATCTTTCCCAGCATCAGGGTTTTTTCTAGTGAGTCAGTTCTTCACATCAGGTGGCCAAAGTATTGGAGTTTCAGTTTCAGCATCAGTCCTTCCAATGAATATTCAGGACTGATCTCCTTTAGGATGGACTGGTTGGATCTCCTTGCAGTCCAAGGGACTCTCAAGAGTCTTCTCCAACACCACAGTTCAAAAGCATCAATTCTTCGGTGCTCAGCTTTCTTTATAGTCCAATGACCAGTGTTGATTCCATGTAAAGCCATCCCCAGTGGCCAGTCTGTGACAGGGTGCCCTCTGACCCCATTAGCACCCAGAGGGGAAAAGGCTCATTTTTCCTCCCAGAGCTAATTCTTCCGCGATCGTCAGTCTCTGGCTGACCGACCACAGATAAGGTGAGCCCTCCTGACCAGCCTCCTGAAGGAGCCCGCAAGGCAGGACCTCGAAGTCAAGTCCGGCCCAGCCTCCTCCCCTGTTGAGGCCTTGGGGCCCAGCAAATCCTTGCTGGGTAGAAGGGTGGATGAATGGGTTGAGCTGACCGGGCTTTTCTGTCTCAGCAGCCCTGAGGCCCACCACCTGCAGGGCCAACGGGAGAGCCTGCCTTTGAGGTAATGACTTTCACCTCCTTTTTATCCACAAAAGTTGGCATTCCTGAGCCTTGCCAGCAGCTGGAGACTTTGCTTGGTCTTCTGGACTGGGACGGCTGGGCTCCTCCGAGCTTCATTGGTGGGGAGGAGACAGGCCTGGTGGGAAGGGGCAGGGCTGATGAGGGGCGGGGCTGGTGGAGAGGGCGGGGCAGGTGAGGAGGGCGGGACTGGTGTGAGGGGCGGGGCTTGAGAGGGCGGGGCTGGTGGAAAGGGGCGGGGTTTCTGGAGAGGGACTGGGTTGGTAGAGAGGGCGGGGATGTGTGGGGAGGGCGGGGCTGGCAGAAAGAGGCGGGGTTGGTAGAAAAGGGCGGGGCTAGCAGGGAGGGCCGGGCTGTGGGAAGTGAACGCAGTCCTAGTCTTTGCCTAGTTAGCCCCCTCCCCTCTTAAAGGGGCGCTTAGTTAGCAAGGCGCTCCTTTTTCCTGAAGTGACTGGGAGCCTGTCCCCTCAGCAGCCAGGATGAAAACGGCTGGTTCTGCAGAGGATGCTGCTGGAGAAGAAGGAGTCCAGGTAGGGCGGCAGCTGGGCTCCCAGGGCTGAGGGGGCCGTTGCCAGAGCTTCCCTTCGGATCGCAGGGCCGGCCTGGGCGTCCATGGCTCCTCCCCTCCGGAGCGGGGCTCTCCCCAGGCTGGTTTGTCACCATCGGGCGTGGCATCGCTTCGGGCAGACTGGGCACCAGGCGCCCAGACACGGCCATCGTGTCCGAGGTGTCTTCGCCCAGCTTCCCGCCCCCGGTCCTCTCACCTGGCCACAAGGCCGAGGTCTGCAGCCACGGGGAGCTCTCCTCAGTCGGGGCTGTAACGGGGTGGCCCTCAGGAGCCCTGGCCGGGCCACACAGCAGTGCTTCTCCCAGTGCCATCAGCTCTGAACGCCCTGTTTTCCTCCCTCAGTGAAGGTGATGGCCACCCGGACACCTGCAGGATACCTGAAGTCCCCAGGTACTGGAGACCACATCTTTGGGCCTGTTTCCAAGCAAGTCAGCTTGCTGTCTCCCCGCTCCACTGTCCCCGTCACACCCCCTTTGAGCCTGATTGTGAGATTTATCAGGAGGGAAGGAGCAAGGGAAGCGGGAAGGAGGGTACCGAGGGGCAGAAGAGGATGGGAGCAGGGGGAGCAGGCGTCAGATGGTGAGGTCACGGGTGAGCCCCCTGTGACCTCGGACTCTCGGCTGCCCCAGCTCAGCGGTCTTACCCGGGGCAGACTAGCTGTAGCTTCTAAGCTCTCAGCTTTGTTGAAAACTGACAGGGTTGCCAGGGAGGGCATAGAGGGTGAAGGAGTCAGCAGGAGAGCGGAGGGGGGCGATGAGGTGGCTCCAGGCGGGATGCCGCCGGTGGACAGGGTCGGAGAGGCCACCCCTGTGCTTCCCACTCCTGAATAAAGCAGGACACGAAGACCTTCCTCATAAACAGACCACAAGGAGGACTTACAAAGCACAGGAGGGTCTCTAACCTCAGCCGAGCATGAGATGGGAAAGAGCCTCCTAGCCCGTCGTCGCATTTCTACCCCATCAGTTTATCTGCCAGTTTATCCCTGGGGAAGCCCCTGGCATCCCTGGGCTGGGGGAGGGGTTGGGAGGTAGCTGGATGAAGGAAGATGGGAGGATGGAAGGAAGGAATTCCCTGTGGCTGAGTGCCACCTCCTGGCAGAGCTGCCCACTGAACCAGGAAGAGGCTCCTAGCAGCTCTGGTGTTGGTGATGTCAGTGTCTGCTCACACGCGTGTCTTGTCCGCAGGTTGCTTTACCCCAAGGCCCAGCTGCTCAAGCCCTCGTAAGTAGACGAGTTTCTGCCGTGGCTGCGACCGGTGGGTTCCCTGCCACCACCTACCCTGTGGTTGCCTTTCTCTCACTCACTCCCTGGTTCCAGTCTTTCTTTTGCCCTTTTGCTTTCCTTTCTGTCTGTTCTATGGGAGGCTGGGCTAGTTTTCAGTGGGTTTGGTACACGTTGAAGGACCAATGGAAGATGCCTCTAATTTGTGGTCACCAGGAGCTGTGCAGAGGTCCACCCCAGGCATGGAAACTTCTCTAGTTTCTGCTCAGGGAAGGAAGCTGGGGTCTGGACTGGGTTCTGCCTGAGGCCTTTCCATGAGTGTGAATGTCTGAGGGCTGATGGTCCCAACTTGCCCCCCACATACCAGTGCCTGTCTCCTAATCTGGGTCTCCTTGCCTGTGCCCACACCTCCTGCTCCCACTGCCCGAGAGAGAGTGCTGGCAGCCTGTCACTGAGGCCCTGGATCCCCGAGCTTCGGGACAGGAAGTCGCCCAGAGACCACTTCGATCAGCCCCGTTTTATGGGCAGGGAAACTGAGGCTCAGAGAAGTGAAGGAGGTTGCTTGAGGCCCCTCGACTGCAGAGCGACAGGTCAGGACGCAAGCTGAGTGGCCTCTGTCACATCCTGCCACGTCCCTGCCAGGAGACCTGGAGGTGCTCACTGTCATTTCTGAAACCCCCACACACACCTCCTTGAATTTCCAGAGCCGCCAGCCACGTGTGGCCTTGAACACTTGAAACAGGACTGCTCCAGAATGAGTTGTGCTGTCAGTGTGAGGTGCACCGTGGACGCCAAATACTTAGTACATGAAAAGTGTGCTAGGAGCTTGGGATTAACATAGACACACTACTGTATATAAAATAGATAAACAACAAGGACCCACTGAAGAGCCCAGGGACTCTACTCAATATCTTGTAATATCCTATATGGGAAAAGAACTTGAAAAAGAATATATGTGTATAGATGTGTAACTGAACCACTTTGTTGTACACTTGAAACTAACACAGCATTGTCAGTTGACTAGACGTCAATAAATACATCAGTTACATACTGAAATGATAATATTTTGGATATGTTGAGTTGAACCAAGTCTATCATATTAACAGTCATCTTGCCTGGTTCCTCTTACTTTTCTGTGACTCCCAGACAATTTTTAGTGGCATACATTTCCAGGGGTCAGCACACATCTGGAGGGGCAGGTTGGCATGAACTTTTTTGGTGGGTCCTGGCAGGGTGATGAACGAGTGAATGAACACTCATGAAATAGGAGTCGGGGGGAGGTGAGAGGGGTCCGTGCCGGCTGGAGAATGGAGAAGGGGCAGAGATCACAGGACACGAAGAGCCCCTGTGAGGGGAGGGGGCTTGAAACTCAGCTCTGCCTCTGAAAACAAGCCTCGTTCCGTCTACTCACAGCAAGCATGTGGGCTATCCACACCAGGCGATTCTGACACTCCCTGCAGTCAGCACAGACGCCGCAGGTGGACGGTCAGCCCCGCAGCCTGCCCCCACTCAGACCCTTGTCGCAGTCTCCAGGTTGTCATCTGTGCTTCTGACCGACGGGCTGTAAATCATTTCTCACCACCCGCTCCTTGGGTTTGATGGTTTGCTGGGATGGTCCCAGAACTCAAGAAGACAGTTTACTTACTAGATCCTTGGCTTGTTATAAAGGATGCAGCTCAGGGACAGTCAGATGAAGAGGTAAATAGGGCAGGATGGGGAAGGGACGGAGCGCCCAAGCACCTCCCTCCCAGTACCTCCCTGTGTTCACCAACCAGGAAGCACTCCGAACCCCACAGTGAAGGGATATTTATGGAGGCTTCAGCTCCCTGGCGTGATTGATTGTTAACTTGACCTTCAGCCCCACTGCCTTCCCAGGAGGAAGGGATGTGAGGCAGAAAGTTCTAAGTTCCAAGTTTCTAATCCTGGCTTGGTCTTTCTGGTGACCAGCCCCCATCCTGAACTACCCGCAAGCCCACCCAGAGTCACCTCATCAGAACAAAAGATGCTCCTACAATCCAGGACCTCCCAAGGGTCCTAGAAGCCTAGTGCCAGGTAAAGGGAGGGCTGTCCCAGAGACCAAATGTCTATTTCTTGTTACGGCAAAGCTCCCGCGTGCTGAGGGAGGGCTTAGCGCTTGCCCTCCCTCGAGACTGTGCTCCTCCTGCAAACAGGGGGCCTCATAAAAGGATGTCTCAGGGGATCTAGCATATGGCTGGGACTCAGGAGATACTCTGAGTGAGGGCAGTGAAGGGATGGAAGTGTTGAGTGCTGGGTGCTAAGCTTATGCTGACAAAAGCACTGGGTTGGGAGTCCTGAGTCCTGTCTGCTCCTAGCTCTGCAGCTCGCGGACTGTGCAGCTTTGGACAAATCCTTCTCTGTGGCCCACATCCCTATGACCTGCTCTCACGCGCTGTGACTCTTCTCCCCAGGAGAGTGAACGTGCTGGTCATGACCCCCTGGTTTGCTCCCATCATCTGGGACGGGACCTTCAACTCTGCCATCTTGGATGCGCAATTCAGAAACACCACCATTGGGCTGACTGTGTTTGCCATTAAAAAGTAAGTGAGGGACACTCGCCCAGGGTGAGCCAGGGAGCCGGCCTGAGCTGCAGGGCAGCGCTCCTCTCTGTTTTCCCGGACAAGGGGCTCAGCTCACAGGGTGGGTGGGGGTGCAGAGGCACCAGTGACTTTGGGTGTTGGGATTCTCCAGGCAAGAATACTGGAGTGGGTTGCCATTTCCTCCTCCAGGGGATCTTCCCCACCCAGGGATCAAACCCCTGTCTCTTATTTCTTCTGCATCGGCAGGCAGGTTCTTTACCACTGGCGCCACCTGGGAACGCCTGCTCAAGACAGCAGTCCCACAGCTGAGAGTCATCACCCCAGAGGTCACTGTCCACCTTTTAGAGATGGGCAGCTCACTTCACCACTTCCAGTACCAGCCACTGTGCCAGGGGCTCAACCCCACCACAGCGCAGACCCTGGTGCCCCGTTACCCCAGTCTGTCACCCTGGGAGGCCAGCTGCATGTAGCTATCTTCTCCCATCTTCTAGGTCAGCTTTTCATTCTGCTGATCATTTCTCTTGCTGGGCAGAAACTTTCCAGTTTGATGTAGCGACACTCATATTTTTTGTTACTTGTGGTTTAGGTGTCATGTCCAATAAGTCACTGCAAAGATCAACATGCAAGAGCTTCCCCACTGTTTTCTACTAAGTATCTTATGGTCTCGGTCTTACATGTCAGTCTTCAATCCATTTCAAGTTAATCTTTCTGAGTAGTGTAAGACAGGGGTCTGTTTTCATTCTTCTGTGTGTCAATATTCGATTTTCCCATGTGCTGCAGCTAAGATCCAGTATGAGGTGGTGAATATCCTGTGTGCTGCCTCTAAGACCTGGAGCAACCATATACATACATATTTAAAAAAAGATTGTGTGAGTGTAAAAAAAAAATATGTCAGATGACAATGTGAGCTCTAGAAAATGACTGAGTTTGGGCAAGGGGATAGAGAGTAATCTGTTTTCATGGTTTTTTGCTCCTTTTTATTTATTTTATTTTTATTTATTTTTTACTTGAAGGGTAATTGCTTTACAGAATTTTGTTGTTTTCTGTCAAACCTCAACATGAATCAGCCATAGGTACACATCTGTCCCCTCCCTTTTGAAGCTCCCTCCCATCTCCCTCCCCACCCCACCCCTCTGGGTTGACCCAGAGCCCCTGTTTGAGTTTCCTGAGACATAGAGCAAATTCCCGTTGGCTCTCTACTTTCCATATGGTAATGTAAGTTTCCACGTTACTCTTTCCACACATCTCACCCTCTCCTCCCCTCTCCCCATGTCCATAAGTCTATTCTCTACGTCTGTTTCTCTACTGCTGTCCTGTAAATAAATTCTTCAGTACCGTTTTTCTAGATTCTGTATATATGCATTAGAACACGATATTTATCTTTCTCTTTCTGACTTGCTTCACTCTGTATAATAGGCTCTGGGTCCCTCCACCTCATTAGAACTGACTCAAATGCGTTCCTTTTTATGGCTGAGTAGTATTCCACCACTGCCCCTTTTTCCTGAGCTATAATTTGCGCATGGTCAGATGGGCATGTTCAAGCGCACAGCCTGCTGGAGTTTACCTCTGGCTGTGCTGGTGTAAGTGTCAGCAGAATGAGCCCGGGGCGTGTCCAGTCTGGGCATTAGTCAGAGGAGGGAATGCCCCTCTAGGGTGAACTCTGCAGGGGAAGGATTCCAGGCAGAAGAAGGTGCAGACGCCTGGAGGAGGATGGATGGCATGTGTCAGGAACATCAAGGAGCTGGCCTGCCCTACAGAGGATGGAGGAGAGAGAAGAAGACAAATCAGAGCAGATCTTGTAGGGCCTGGTAGACCATTGCAGGATCTTGAATTGCCTTTTTTTAAGAGAAGAAGCCATTTATTTTATTTATTTTTAAAAAGCCCCATGGTATTTGATGGAAAATATTTATTTGTTTGGCTGTGTCAGGCCCAGGTTGAGGCATGCAGGCTCCTTGCTTTGGTGGGTGGGCTCCAGAGGGCTCGGGCTGAGTGGCATGTGGAATCTTAGCTCCCCAGGCAGGGATCAAGCCCGTGGGCCCTTCATTGGAAGGAGGATTTCTAACCACTGGACCACCAGGGGCGCCTCAGAAGCCATTTATTTATACCTAGTGGTTTGTAGCTCTTAGCCCCCGCCCCTGTTTTGCCCTTCCCCTCACCACTCTCCCCACTGGAAGCACGTTTGTTGTGTGAACCTGTGAGTCTGCCTCTGTTGTCTTATATTCATCTGTTTGCTTTATTTATATTGAACACCACAGGGAAGTTGTTGTTCTTCAGTTGCTAAGTCTTGCCCGATTCTTTGTGACCCCGTGGACTGCAGCACACCAGGCTTCCCTGTCCTTCACTGTCTCCTAGAGCTTGCTCAAGCTCATGTCCATTGAGTCAGTGATGCCCTTCTCCTCCTGCCTTCAGTCTTTCCCAGCATCAGGGTCTTTTCCAATGAGTCAGCTCTTCATATCAGGTGGCCAAAGTATTGGAGCTTCAGCATCAGTCCTTCCAATGAATATTCAGAGTTGATTTCCTTTAGGATTGATTGGTTTGATCTCCTTGCTGTCCAAGGAACTCTCAAGAGTCTTCTCCAGCACCACAATTTGAAAGCATCAGTTCTTCGGTGCTGAGCCTTTTTTATGATCCAATTTTACAGCCAATATTTTACAATACCTTTAAAAGGAGTATAATCTATATAAATTTGGAATGACTATTTTGTACTCCTGAAACTAATATAATATTGTAAATCAACTATATCTCAATTAAAAAAAAAAAGACAAGAAGCCATTGGATGGTCCTGAGCTGGGAGACATCCGTCATTTGGATACTATCAATCATTTGAATTTTTGCCAAACTTGTGGATTAATCAAATATCTTATGGTTGTGAATATTTGCTCAACACCAAGTAATCTGAACCCCTCCTCTCACTAGCCAGTCAGGGTCTGGTACTGTTATGTTTAGCTAGTGGAATGGCTGTGGTTTTGTTTCTGATTTTTCATTTTGGTAAAATGCACATAGGGCTTCCCAGGCGATGCAGTGATAGAGAATCTACTTATCAATGGAGCCTCAAGAGCAGGAGCCTCGAGGACTTGGGTTCGATCCCTGGATTGAGAAGATCCCTTGGAAGAGGAAACGGCAACCCACTCCAGTATTCTCACCTGGAAAATTCCATGGACAGAGAAGCCTGGTGGGCTACAGTCCATGGGGTTGCAAAGAGTCAAGACACAACTGAGCACACACAACTCACATAATAACTCACAAAATGCACATAATATAAAATTTACCATCTTAACTATTTTTAAGTGTACACTTCAGCAGTGTTACAGACTCAAGGTGTGGTACGACCATCACCACTGTCCCTCCCCAGAACGGTTCTCATCTTGCAAAACTAAAATTTCTGTGCCCATTAAACACTGGCTCCAGGTTCCCCATTCCCCCAGTGTCTGGCAAACGCCATTCTATTTCTGTGTCTAAGAGGTTGCCTGTTCTAGGTACCTCATCTAAGTGGAATCTAGAATACTTGACTTTTTGTGGTTGGTTTATTTCAACTTAGGGTAACATCCTCAAGGTATGGCTAAGGTTTCATAAACTGTTTTTGCCCAAGTGGATTCTTCCGCCGGCTGTTTGGTTCTGTTAACTCCCACCCTCTCTTTCCTGCTGGATTTAGATACGTGGTCTTCCTGCGGCTCTTCCTGGAGACGGCGGAGAAGTACTTCATGGTGGGACACAGGGTCACCTTCTACGTCTTCACCGACCGGCCGGCGGACGTGCCGCAGATCGCCCTGCAGGCCGGGAGGCAGGTGGTGGTGCTCCACGTGGGGAGCTACAGGCGCTGGCAGGACGTCTCCATGCACCGGATGGAGATGATCAGCAATTTCTCCCGGCAGCGCTTCCTGCGCGAGGTGGATTACCTGGTGTGCCTGGACGTGGACATGAAGTTCAGCGACCACGTGGGCGTGGAGATCCTGGCGCCGCTCTTCGGGACCCTGCACCCTGGTTTCTACGCAGCCGACCGCCAGTCCTTCACCTACGAGCGCCGGCCCTTGTCCCGAGCCTACATCCCGAGAGACGAGGGTGACTTTTACTACGCAGGAGGCTTTTTCGGGGGGTCGGTCCCCGAGGTTTACCGGCTCACCACGGCCTGTCACCAGGCCATGACGGCCGACCGGGCGCGGGGCATCGAGGCCGTGTGGCATGACGAGAGCCACCTGAATCGGTACCTGCTGTCACACAAGCCCAGCAAGGTGCTGTCCCCCGAGTACCTGTGGGACGAGCGGATGCTGCAGAGGCCGCCCCTACTCCGCAGGCTGCGCTACGTGGCCGTGCCCAAGAACCACGCAGAGATTCGGAACCGATGAGAACTATTGCCCGAGAAAGGCCGTGGGCGTCAGGCCGCAGCGCGTGTCAGCGGTTCTACCGTCTTGGTAAGGGATTGGCCGAAGGTTTGCTGGCGCGGGTGATGCCATCGCCTTATTTCCTCTTCTGGAGGGAACTCCACTCAGTGGACAAAGCCAGCCCTGCAGTCTTCATTCCCGCCTCATCCCGCCTTCTCTTCCAATGTGACTCGTCCTCCAAGGACTTGACAAGGTCAGCTTCCTAGGACACATTCTTTGGTTCTCTCTTCTTCCAGTCCTTGAAGGGAATTGCTCCTCCCTCTGACAAAACAACAACAGAAACGACTGTATTTGCATAAAGCACTAAGGGTACTCCTTTGGCTGTGTCTGCCTTTCTGCCTACCTTACCCATTGGTCTTGCCCATTATAATGTGAGATCCTGAGCTCGGAGGTCAAGATGTCTTCATCTTTCTGTCCATCAGTATGCACCTCAGTGCCTGATGCCCAGGGACTTTCCAAACTGTTCACATTTAAATTTAAGGAAAGGACTTCCTGGGTGCCCACCCAGTGGTTTAAGAGGCTGCCTGCCAGTGCTGCGGACACAAGTTGGATCCCTGATCCAGAAGCTAAGATCCCACATGTTTGTGGGGCCACGACTGCTGAGCTGGCGCTCTAGAGCCAGCTAGAGCCAGCTCCAGAGCTAACAAGAGAAGCCGCCTAAAGGAGTAACCCCTACTTGCTGCAACTAGAGAAAGACCCAAAGACCACGTGCCGCAAGGAAGAGTCTGTGTGCCACAAGGAAGACCCAGTGCAGTCAAAAATAAATCAATAAATTAAAAAAACAAAAAACTAATTAAAAAATTAAATTAAAAGTGAATGCATAAATGTAAGGAACTCTTTGTTTTGCAGTTTCTTGTTTCCCCCCAAACTTTATTTAAATTTTTTATTTTGTTTGGGGTATAGCAGATTAACGATGTTGTAGTTTCAGGTGAAAAGGAAGGGACTCGGCGGTACACACACATGTATCTGTTTCCCCCCAGACCCTCCTCCCATCCAGGCTGCCACATAACCCTGAGCAGAGCAACTCTTCTTTTTTTTTTTTAACTAATTTGCGGGGGGGAGCGGGCAGTGCTGTACTTTGCTGTTTGCAGGATCTTAGCTTCCCATCAGGGCTTGACTCCAATTCCTTGGCAGTGAGAGTTTGGAGTCCTAACTTCGGGACCACCGGGGAATTCCCTAAATGTCAGGGACTCCTGAAAGCCTAGTTCGCCATGCTGTCTGACAGTGAGAGAGACCCAGCCTGAAACCACCTCTGGGTTTGGTTTGCTTGTGTTGGTAGCTTGTCGCTTTGGGCTGTCTGTCTTTTTCTTATTGATCTGTAGGTGTCTGTTAGTATTTTGGATGTTAGCACTTTTAGTAGACACATGTTAAAAATAGCTTCTTCCAGTGTTTAGGTTGCCATTTCAACTCTTTTAATGTAGGTAAATTTGAGAAATCATCCCCTGCTTTGAAATCATCCAAATAGCCTTCTAGTTATTCTCCAAAAGCTTTTATGTTCTTGCCTCATACTTAGGTCTTTGAAAGTGAAAGTGAAAGTCACTCAGTGTCCGACTCTTTGCGAACCCATGATGGAATTCTCCAGGCCAGAATACTGGAGTGGGTAGCCTGTCCCTTCTCCAGGGCATCTTCCCAACCCAGGGATCGAACCCAGGTCTCCCGCATTGCAGGCAAACCCTTTACCAGCTGAGCCACCAGGGAAGACCTAAGATTAAAGACGTAGGTCCTTAATCTACTGGAATTGACTTGTGTGTGATCTTAATGTAAGGGCCCATTTTAACTTTTCTTCCTCTGGGTAATCATTATCTGAACACCACTTATTGAAAAGCTCTCTTCCCTACTGATTCGCAGTATCATTGGTCACATGATATCAAGTGCGCGTATGTGCCTGGGTTTTTTGCAGGCTCTCTAGTCTGTGTGTCATTGGTCTGTTTGCCTGTCCTTATGTCAAAAACACATCATCTTAGTCACTCTAGGTTTATATGTAGATGTTGGTATGTGACTTGGCAAGTCTTCCCACCTGGTTTCTCAAGAATATCTTGGCTGCTCTTGGCCTGTTGCATTACCATCTAAATTTTAAACTCTTTTGTCAAATTGTACAAAGGAGCCTTCTGGGTTTTTTTTAAAAATCAGAATTATGTTGAAGATATTTGATATCTTTTCAATAATTGGGATATCCCAAACTAAGAACAAATCTCTCCATTAATTTAGGTCTTCTTTAATATCTTTCAATGATTTCATAGGTTTCCCCATAAATGTCTTCCAAATCTTTTTTTTAAAGATTTAAAAATCTTTAAAGACTTCAAGGTTTTTAAAATCTGTTTTTCTCAACATTTTATTTTGAAAAATTTTAAGCACACAAAAAATTGTAAGAAATTGTACAGTGAATATTCACATACCTATCGCCTAAATACTACCATTAACGTTTGGCTGTGTACTGTGATTGTACCACTCACATATGTCATCCATCTGTTTATTCATGCCTCATCCACCCATCCACTCAGGAAGATACATTTCCTGTTTCTTCATGTGTCTACTCATTCTTCATTGTCTCCTAGACATTGTGATCATTTATTGTGGAGTTTCTTTTAGAGTCCTTAGCAAAAAGGACTTTTGTTGTAGGAGATAGGAACTTGGGTGTCTCCAAATTTCCGGCTCTCTCTCCTCTGTGGTGGGTGGGCCACAGCTCAATTCTTTGATTACTCTTCTAGAGTCAGCTTGGTGGCGTGATGTCTACCCTACACATGACCTGTTCACAGATCAGCCAAAGACTCGGGCTGAGGTTACACACAGAATTCAGGGCTCCTTCTCTGTGACTCTCTCATTTCTGGTATTTTCCCTTGTAGTTTCCAGCTGCTGTGGTCAGCCCAGATTTGTCTCCTTGTTCTTCAAACAAGTAAGATGTGAATTTTTTTCTTTATTGAGTTTTAGCTGTATTTTGCTGATGGGCTTGTGGCTTCAGACTAACAGCTGTAGTTAAAGGAATCTCTCCAACTGTTATCTCTTTTTCCAAGTGAAGATTTTCCTTCCAAATCTTCACTTTTCATCACTTTTTAAAGGCTTCAGGTAGTTTTGTAAAAAATGTATATTTTGGCCAAAGTTTATAGTTATCATGTCCAAGAAGGTGAGTTGTCTATGAACTACTCACCCACTACTAAAAGCAGAACCTCATAATTTTCTCTTATATATATTGCCCATGGTTAGTAAGTTTCATTTCTAGGCATTTAATGGTTTTTATGGCTATGGTGAATGGTAAGTGGTTTTGTTCCTATTGGTGAATGGTTTTATTCCTATTGCCAGGGTCAGCAAGCTTTTTCTCTGAAGGGCCAAATAGTGAATGTTTTAGGGCTTATGGGCCATTCAGCCCCTGTCATAACTAATTTAACTCTGCACTTAGTGCAAAGGCATCCATAAGTACATAAATAAATGAGAGCCACTGTGTTCAAATTAAAATTTATTTCTAAAAACAGGCAGTGGGATACATTTAGTCCACACGCCGTAATTTGCTGGTCTCTGCTATCACATCTGTCAGTTAGTTATTACTGGTGTGCAGTGTGTGAGAAAGCTACTCATGATTATATGGTGTCTATATCATGCATCCGGTTATATTATTTGAATTTTTTTTGAGTCTTAGCAGGCTTTCTTCTAATTGATTCTCTTGAATTTTCTAGGCAGATCATCACATCAGTGGTTAATAATAATAAAAATAATACTTTTATTTCTTCTAGTAGTGCTGTTGACTTTCTCTTTTCACTCCTTTCTGACGCCTGGCCAGCTCTCAGGGTCATGATAAACAGGAAGACCAGTCCGCCCCATCTGGATCTCGGTGCTGCGAGACCGGCTCATTTAGGGCACGTGGCCCTGAGCTTCTTCTTACTCCCTCTTCTTGGTTTCCTCCGTTTGGTAACAAGTTGGTAGAAATGTGTCCTCAGGTCAGCTGTTCCGCAGACGTCCTCCGACAGGAATGCTGGGATTTGTGCAGCCCCCAAGCCGCTCTTCCTTGGATTCCACACACCTCTCTGCGCAGGACATCCGCCCATGTACCATCTCTGGGTGGTCCCGCAGTGTTGCCTCCACCAAGACCTCCCTGGGCAGCAGCACCTCCTGTGGGGTGACCACGTCATCACCCCACGGGAAAGGGCTTGGTGTCCTGGGCCACGTCTCGAAGCTTCTGTGTCCAGGGTCCACATCTCTGACCAGGCTGGTTTTATTTCCTCCTTTGACCCAAAGGTATTCAGAACAGTGATTTTCCCCCATTTTGGGGGGTGTGGTTTGGTTTCACTGTGGTGCAGTCCTTCACTTGTTCATTTCTGGATTTGCTGCATTTTAGTCTAATCGCTTGTTCAGCACCATGAGTCCTCACGCTGGTTGGTTTCCTAGGAGGTGTGTACACACAACAGCGTGTCTCTGAGATCAGAATCACGTAAGGAGCTCTATGTTCACTTTGGTGACATCTCCCGCCAGCCAGTTGGTGATAAACAGATTAAACTATTTATTCATTGTCCCTGACCTGTTGATTCTGGTGTGTGTGTGTGTGTGTGTCTGTGTATAAGCCTCAGTTTACTTACACTAAGTCGACTTATTTCTAAGTTACTATTGTACTTGCTGTTATTCTTTATTTTACTCCCCACAAGTGTTTATTTTTCTTTTGCTCCTCCTTTTTCCTTTTCCTAGTTCTTGCAGGAAGTCCAGAGCAACACGGAGCAGTGACTGTTAGAAGAAATACTCCCCAGGGCTTCCCGGGTGGTTCAGTGGTAAAGAATCTTCCTGCCAACGCGGGAGACTCGGGTTCGATCCCTGACCCGGGAAGATCCCATGGGCAGCAGAGCGACTAAGCCCGTGTGCCACAAGTACTGAGCCCACGTGCCTCGGTCCCTGAAGCCCGCGCACATAGAGCCCGCCGCACACATAGAGCCTGCGCGCACATAGAGCCCGCGCGCACAGAGCCCGCCGCGCACACAGAACCCACCGTGCGTAGAGCCCGCGCGCACAGAGCCCGCGCGCCACGAGAAGTCACAGCAATGAGAGGCTCGCGCACCGCAACTAGAGAGTAATCCCCGACCAACACAAGTAAAGAAAAGCCCGCGTAGCAACAGGGTCCTAGCACAGCCAAAAATAGATAAACATATTCTAAAAGAGAGGAAGACTCCCTATCCTTCAAGTATCCCCCTCTGCTTTGCTGTTGCTTAAACAATAGCGAGATTGTTTCATCACCTTGGGAAGCTAGACTTCTGAGATTGAACTGTTGGTTGGGTGGTTTGGTTCCCTCTGAGGCCACCAAGCAAGTTCTGCTCCATTCCTCTCCCTGGCTTCTAGTGTTTTGCTGCTGATCTTTGGGGTTCCTTGGATTGCAGATGTTGAACCGCCCCCCCCCCCCCACCTTTGCCTTCATCCTTGCGTGGTATCCTCACTGTGTGCATGTCCGCCCCTTCTCAAGCATGAAAGAATTCATGGACTATAGCACAGAAGAGTCTTTTATCAAAAATAGCTCAATGGAGACTTCCCTGGTGGTCCAGTGGCTAAGACTCCATGAGCCCAATGCAAGGGTCCTGGGTTCGATCCCTGGTCAGGGAACTAGATCCTGCATGCTGTAATGAAGATCAAAGATCCTGTGTGCCACTGCTAAAACCTAGGGCAGCCAGATAAATAAATTAATTTAAAAAATAGCCTGATGAACAAATCCTCTCTTGAGATTTAAAAAAAAATCTGAGCTTCACCATTTCCTTCATTTTTAGTGTGGTTTCCCTCTTTCTTTCCATTATTCTGGTACCTTGAAGTGGGCTTCTTAGGTGGCACAAGGGTAAAGAATCCACCTACCAATGTGGGAGACACGTGTTTGATCCCTGGGTCAAGAAGATCTCCAGGAGAAAGAAATGGCAACCCACTCTAGTACTCTTGCCTGGTAAATCCCATGGTCAGAGGAGCCTGGCAGGCTACAGTCCACGGGGTCACAAACAAGTCAGACACAACTTAGCAATTAAGCAACATACCTTGAAGTACATTGTCCCAAGGGTCTGTCATGCTCTGATGTGCAAAATGTACCTTCCCGTGGTCTTAAATAAAAATAAAACTGTGATTCAAAACAACCTCCTCAGACTGCTTTCAACCAGACTGTCACCCACAAGAGTTTGCTGTGGGGAAATTCCGGGACTTCCCTGCTGGGGTGCAGGTCGGGGGCATCCTTCTCATATTTCTTACTGTAACTGGGGTGTTAGTGGTGATTCATCATAGGAACCAGAGTCTGTTGTTGTTTCAAGATAACTTCTCTTTATTAAATTTAGAATTCCTTAACTGCAGGTTCCCCCCCGCCCAACCTAATAACGGATTTTGAGTTTTGTCAAGTTGTTTTGTAATCTACTGTGATATATAATTTCTCTCTCTCTCTCATAGCATTAATATAAGTGAATTCCAAAGATTATTTCTGAATTTAATTATCCTCACAAACGTGAAGTAAATTGTACTTGGCCATGGTATATTATTTCAGCATACTGATTTATTATTCATATCATATTCACCAGTAAGATTGACTTGTGGTCCCCTTTTGGAATCGTCCCAGTAAGATTGTTATTGTGATCTATATAGTCTGAAAGTGAAAGTGTTAGTTGCTCAGTCACGTCTGACTCTTTGTGACCCCAAGGACTGTAGCCCGCCAGGCTCCTCTGTCCACAGGATTCTCCAGGCAAGAACACTGAAGTGGGTTGCCATTCCCTTCTCCAGGGGGGTCTTCCCGACCCAGGAATCAAAGCCAGGTCTCCCGCATCGCAGGCAGATTCTTCACTGTCTGAGCCACCAGGGAAGCCCCAGACAGCCTAGTAGACTGAACTGAGGACTCTTCATTATTTTTAGGCTCAGAGATATCTGAATAATCTGGGACTTTGTATTTGCTTGTATGATGTATGGTGGCAAATATTTGATGAGCTTTTATATTTCCTTCTAGGTTACAATTCCTTCTGTTGTAATTTATTCAAGTTTTCCACCTCAAGTCAATTTTGATCTTTTATATTTTCTTGGAAAACCTTTCATGTGGTTTTGATTTTATGCTTATCTGTTCCTTTAACTTTATTTTTATTTTTTTTTTAGTACCCTTCTTGAGTAGGGTGCTTGGTTACCAGGGTCCTTTATTTTGAATGATACTTGTTTCTAAGAAAAGCATATGGTTTCAACTTTCCATTTGAGGAGAGCATAAATTCTGTCTCTGGGACCTTTATAGCCAGGGTCTGCATTGTCACTCATTTCAAAAGAGAACATTTCATGCAAAAATGAGCACAAAAAAGGACAGACGTGGCAAGGACCTAACAGAAGGAGAAGAGTAAGAAGGGGTGGCAAGAACACACAAAACTATAAAAAATAGGTCTTAGTGACCCAAATAGTCATAATGGTGTGGTCACTCACGTAGAGCCAGAGATCCTAGAATGTGAAGTCAAGTGGGCCTTAGGAAGCATTGCTGCAAACAAAGATAGACGAGGTGATGGAATTCCAGCTGAGCTATTTAAACTCCTAAAAGATGATGCTGTTAAAGTGCTGCATCAATATGCCAGCAAATCTGGAACACTCAGCAGTGGCCACATGCCTCGAAAATGTCAGTTTTCATTCCAACCCCAAAGAAGGGCAATGACAAAGAATGTTCAAAACACCACACACTTTGAAATAGTCTGATTTTTTTTCCCATTGTAATTTAAAGTTATTTAGAAGACTCATTAAAAATTTGTGAGTTAAGTATGGAGTCTTGTTTCCTGTCATTGCTCTTTAGTTCTTTGTTTCTCAATATATTGTTGCTGTTTACTCCTGTCTGACTCTTTGTGACCCCACGGACTAGCCCCACCAGGCTCCTCTGTCCATAGGATTCTCCAGGCCAGAACACTGGAGTAGGTTACCATTGCCTTCTCCAGGGGATCTTTCCAACCCAGGGATCGAACCCACGTCTCCTGCTTGGCAGGGGATTCTTGATCACTGAGACAGCGGGGAATCCCTTCTGGATTCATAGTTTTACAGTAAGAACGAAATGAGCAGCACAGTTCTCACTTTGCGGTCCTGACACTTTGTGTGGGTAATGAAACGCAGAGTGGTTTTCCCCGCTCTCGGACATGGCGCCCCACAGTGTGGTGACTGACGTCAGACAGAGGCTGCCCCGAGCGAGCTGGCAGTGGCTGCCTGGAAAACGGGCCGGCGGAGATATGGGGGGTGACAGACACATTCTCATCCTATTATAGGTGATTAAAGCGTGTGCTGCAATTGCCAAACACGTTTGGTGTGTTTGGTGTATGTAAGTTATATAGTCATTAAAATACGGAAACAATTCCTGTTTGTCAGCTAGAGCATCCCACATGTTTGGATTCCATTCGGTTCCCTGGACTTCATAACAAAGTGCTACCAATTGGGTGCCTTAAAACAATGGAGAAGGAAATGGCAACCCACTCCAGTATTCTTGCCTGGGAAATTCCACGGACAGAGGAGCCTGGTGAGCTAAAGTCCGTGGGATCACAAGAGTCGGACTCGACTTAGTGACTAAGCCACCACCAAAACAACAGAAATTCGTCCTCACAGTTCTGAAGGGTAAAGTCTGGAAGTCATGGAGTCAGCAGGACTGTGCAAATATAGACACTCACAGTCACTTACGCAGCGTGTGAGCCAGGATCACTGATCCCTGATCGCATCGTGTGTTCCCCACATTGTCCAGCACCATTAGGAGCCACCGGCCAACCTCATTATGCTTGATAGTTTGACAGAAATGTCCAGAGGATCAAATGCATGATCATCCAGAACTTGCCTCTTACACAGATATGACTGGGGCCCCAGTGGGCTGTTTTGTACATCATGCTTGCCCATCACCGTGCCAGAGCTTCTTCACTATTGGAAATGGAATCATCAGAGCATTTCCATCGAATCAGATTCAGGAACCTTACCTGAAATCCCAGAGCAAATCCGTAAACTCGCCCTTAAGATTCTCTTCCTCTAGAGCCACCCAAGTAGAAAGTGTGTATTAACTTGGGTTCTCTAGACAAACAGACCCAGTAAGGTATGCATATTTATGGACAGAGATTCATTCTTAGGAATCAGGTGATGTGATTTTCGAGGCTGGCAGGTCCCAAATCTGCAGGTGGGCCAGCGGGCTGGAGCCCAAGAAGAGCTGACGCTGCAGCTTGAGTCTGAAGGCATTCTGGGTGCACAGCTCCCGCCTCCTAGGGGGCCTCTGTCTGCTTTCTCAACGGCCTTCAGCTGACCGGATGCGGCCCAGCCCCATTCTGGAGGGTGGTCTTCACTGATGAAGCCTGGAACATGACAGGGACGAGGTAACATGTGCTCAGTGAAGGAAAGAGAGAGAGTGAAGCCGCAGAGGCAGGAGTCTACCCTAAAGGAGCCTTTACTCCAGGTGAGGACCGGCAAGGCGGGGGCGGTCACAGCGCCAGGCCTGGATGGTGGCATGGAGGCCTTCCAGCTGTCCTTCCAGCACTGAGCCCCCTTCACCTGCGCTGTCCTGACCTGCTGGACCTTCTTCATGTGATGCTGCCTGTTCCTGGAGGCAGGGCTGCAAGGAGGGGTCCCTGAGGAGGAGCTTCCTGGACCCTGTGTCCTGTGGGACCACCGTGAGCGCGTGTCTGACTCTGTGCAACCCCGTGGACTGTAGCCCGCCACGCTCCTCGTCCGTGAGATTCTGCAGGCAAGAACACTGGAGTGGGTTGCCATTCCCTCCTCCAGGGCATCTTCCCCACCCGTGGACCGACCGCCTCTCTTAATGACGCCTGCATTGTCAGGCAGTTCTTGACCACTAGCGCCACCTGCAGGTGGCTCTTGCATTCCAGGCACCGAGCAAGAGCCCCGACACATCATTTCTCGGATGGTTCTCCCAACAACCCATCAGGCTGGCCCAGTGACTTCCCCATTTCACAGACAGGGCAACTGAGGCTCAGCCTTGCCCGGGGCACCAGCTACAAAGAGGCTGAGCTGGAGTCAGGACTCCGCCTACCCGACTTGTATCATTCCTGACCGCGGTCCCACACTGGGGGCCTCCTGGCGCTCAGGGGTCCTGGCTTCCCTGGGGGCCACACCCTCCTAGCCTTGAGCTTCCTGTGAAATCGGGGGTCAGAGCCACGCCTCTATCTGGGGCTGGCAGTGACCGCTGCGGAATGGCCACCAGTCCTGGGCTCTGCGGGCTCTCCCAGTACCCGGACCAGCCCATCCCCACCGGAGGACGAGGTTCCCTCTCTGGGCACCAGGACCAACGGCTCAGGGGACAGCAGAGCCCAGAGGTCCCTCCTGTAGCATCTGGATGCAGCTTGAATGTCAGGTGGGCCCCGAGGGGTCTAACAGGCACTGGGGTCAAATCCTGCCTCCGTCATTCTGTAGGGCGCACGGGGGCAAGTCTCTCTCTAAGCCTCAGTTTCCCCATCAGTGAAATGGGGGCAGTAATCCCTCTGCCCACCTCCTGGGCTGGGGCCAGTCCTGCCTCTCGCGGCCGCAGTGACCCACGGACCCATGAGGGTCTGGGTATGAGAATGCGTGAGTCCAGCCCAGCCTGGTCGCGGTCCCGGGTCTCCATCCTGGGTGACTGTGGCGGGACCCACTCTGAGGCGCGCGCGCCGCCGGCCTGCCGGGCAGCCGGGCCTCGTGTCGACGGCCGGGCGCGCACACCGGCCCGAGGGCCGCGCGCGCAGCTGCACCTGCGCAACGCCAACGGCTCTCCGCGCAGCTAGTCCAGCCAACGGCTCTGCGGCCCCCGCGTCTCCCGAGCCCTGGGACCACCCCGGCCCAGCCAGGCCGGCCGCAGGGTGCTGGCGCGCTGGGTTGCCATCGTCGGGAGAGGAAAGTCGCCTAATAACCACCCCCGACCCCTCTGTCCTGGCAGCCAGACTCCATCCCGGGGTCCAGCTCAGCGCGTGGCCGGCCCGGGGACCCGGAGCGGCAGTGGATGTCTACTCCAAGAGAAAGGACAGGCCGCCCCTACCCCTCCTCGTCTAGGCCCTGTCCTGGCCCCCTGTCTTCCTGGAAGGACCCATGGAGGAGGGGGCCCACCACCCTTATGGGTGAGGGTTGAGAGGCAGTTCCTGTTATTAGGGTGCCTTCTGGGTGCTCAGTGATTTCACCCCACCTTGTAGATGAACAGCGGCCCCATCACTCAAGGTCATTCAGCTCTAAGTGCCCAAGGCCAGCTGTGATGGGGGGACTCAGACCATTGCTCTTCACCTCCACCGAGCCCACGCTGACCATCAGAGGCCTCATCCTGTGTTGGACTCCCCCAGCCAGGCCACCGCCTGAGACCAAGCACTTTGCCTTCATCTCTCAACCTTTATCCCCTCAAAGCCTTCCAAGGTCAGAGTCGCTGACTCCATCCTCAGTGGAGGAAACTGAGGCTCTGAGAGTCGCCACAGGAGCTGGCCTGTCACAGGGCCGGGACGTGGTCCTGCTATAGGTTTGAACCCAGGTCATTCTGACCCCCAGATCAGTTCCAGCACAGGAGCCTTGAAGATGGCTCTGAACCAGGTTGGTGGTGAGTCTGTCATTTGGGGGGCATAGGGGAGGGGGTGCTGCAGGCAGCGGGCTCTGAGCGGGGGAGGGCTTGGAAGGGTCCCCGGGGAGGAAGGCAGTAGGGAGGCTGGGGTGGGGGGCTAGGGGTGCTCCCCGGGGAGGGAGGGTGGACCAGACCGCACAGGGCTCGGAGTGTGGGGCCAGGGGTCGGAGGTCACTGCAGGTTGTGTGGGGGACAGGACATGAGGCGGCTGTCCTATCAGATCCGCAGCACCCTAGATTTGGAGGCAGCATGGAGGCCACATTAACTACGCCCCCCAAGCATGGGTCTCCGATAACCTGCCAGGAGGAGGAGGCTGCCTCAGTTTCCCCCTGTGCACAGTGGGGGCTGTGGTGGTCGTCTGCCTCATCTCAGGGTGGGGCCCGCTGCCCGGAGGGTCCACAGGCGGCCTCTCGTCAGGGCGGCCGTTCAGCAGAGGTCTGTACCCAGGGACGTGTGAGTGAGGGGACTGAGGCATCGCCCTCCCAGTCGGCACGAAGCTCTTGTCTGTGTTGTGTTCCCACGTCCAGGCTGACATGGATGATGCAGCGTCGTCCACCTGCCGGATGGAGAGTGACAGCGAGGGCCTGGGCTGCAGTCCCCGAGATCCAGCGTTCGTGTGCCCGGGGCTCCACGGACGTGCGGGCAGCTGAAGGCCAGGTGCTGCTGGAGGCCCCGCGGAGGCCCGAAGTCCCGGGGGATGAGGACGGGGTCGACTCCCAGAACCCACGGATGGCGAGAGCAGCAGCGGCCCTGGACTCTGCAGGGCGCCCCATGCCAGCATCCAGCACTGGGGGCCTCTTGGCCACTCCTGTGGTGTGGAGGGGGAGACTGGTCGCCGGAAGGAAGAGCTGGGAAAAGCTGTTTGGGGAGGGGGGTGGCATGTTCACCTTGTTTTCCTGGACGCCAGGGGCCTCGGGGCCGCAGCTCCCGTTGTTGTGACACGCTGCTGGGTGGAGCAGCTGGCACGTGCTCACGCAGTGCAGGGCAGCGTCCCCACGGCTGAGGTCCACGCCCGCCTGAGCTGGGCCCGGCCGCGGGTGGGAGCTTTCCCTGGTCCCGGAGTCTGTGCTGGGGGACCCGGACTGATGTAGGGGCCAGCTCCGCGGTGGTCACACCCGCTGAGTGAGTGGTGCTCTGGGGTGTCCATGGCACACCCAGGGACCGTGTGACCTGCACCCGGGAAGCTGCAGGGGAGGTGCACAGAGGACAGGGCCCGGGTGGTGGACAGGGCGCCGTGCTGGTGGGCAGCGCTCCTCGGGAAGTCAGCTGCAGCTGGCCTGGTGGGCGGGCTCCAGGGCTGGGCCGGCTCTGCCTCTGGCAGCTGTGCCCAAAGTGATGCCCGAGCCAGTGGAGATGGGCGTGGCTTAGCTCTGGACTGGCAGCCAGAGCGCGCTCAGACCCTGGAGCTGGTCCAAAGGTGGGAAGGTGCTCGGGGCTGTGCGTGGGCCACCGGAGGTCAGGTCCGCCTGTTGAGCAGCAGGTGTCATCTTGGCAGCAGAAGTTCAAGGTGAAGTGCACTCGGGTGGTCTGGACCGTCTTTTTGGGAACAGGGTGGCCTGCTGGCCTTGGTCTCTTCAGTCTGTACGTGCTCGGCTTTCCAGCTGGGTGTAGACCCTGGCAGGGCCCCCTGTGACTGGCCAGTGCGGGGGGCGATGAGAAGCTGCTGCTGGCAACCTTGAGCCCCTTTGGCTTCATGTGGGGGAGGGTTGAGCTGGCTCCATGCCTGACCTCACCCCTCTGGTGAAGGTCAGCATCTCCAGGACGAAGTCATGGTGGGCGGTGGATCCAGGGCACTGAACACATTGGTGTTGTCAGAGGTCTTCGCCTCTGGTGGGGCGGGGCAGAGGAGGGTCAGTCGTGCTCCGGAGGTAGGGGCCGCAGGCTGCGGCGAGGGGCGTGCAGGGAGACCGGAAGCGGGTTCATGGCTGTCAGCGGCGGGGATTGAGGTATAACTGCTTAGTGGGTGCAGAGCTCCTGTTGTCATGATGAAGATGCTCTTGAACTAGGGAGTGGTGATGTTAAACAGTCCAGAGGATGTAGTTGACAGAGTGCCCCACTTAAAACTGTTGAAAGATGAAATTATATTGAATCTAAAATTTGGCATATTAAATATAAAAAAATCTATAACATGTAACAGAAATAAGGTGTTGCCCTTACAGGCGAGCTTCCCTTGTGGCTCAGCTGGTAAAGAATTCCCCTGTAATGCAGGAGATCTGGGTTCGATCCCTGGGGTTGGGAAGATCCCCTGGAGAAGAACAGCTACCCACTCCAGTATTCTGGCCTGGAGAGTTCCACGGACTGTAGAGTCCATGGGGTCGCAAAGAGTCGGACATGACTGAGCAACTTCCACTTTCACAGATGAGGTGGAGGAGGTCTCTGGGTTGTAGCCGGGAGTAGCCAGAGCTTAGGGGACGGGTGCTGAGGGTGGACAGATGGCTGGCTCGGCCTGTGGAACAGGCCTGGGAGCCGGTGCCGCTTACGAGGCTGGAACGTGGCTGTGTCAGGCACCCGTGCTGGAGCTGGTTCTAGAATTGGCTCTAGTTCTCAGATTGATTCCAGTTCTGGCGCTGATACCAGATTCAGTGCAAGAACTAGCAACTGAAATGGCTTTAGCTCTGGAGCTGGTCCCTTTGAGCTGCAGCTGGCTCTAGTCTGGAGCTGGTCGCATCTCCAGCTCTGGAGCTGGGGCCCGAGCGGGCACTTGTCTGCGGATGGGGCATGTCCTAGCGCTTCAGGGGGCTCTGCCCTGGGGCTGACTCCAGAGCCCGCTCTAGCTCCACAGCTGGTGCAAGATGTTGTGCTGGAGAGGCCCTGGCTCTGCCCCGCCCCCAGCGGCCGTGGCTGAGATGCTGCCCCCGTGGGTGGGCTCTCCGAGGGCAGGGCTGGGGTGGGCAGGGACCACTCACAGCACAGAAGGCCTGAGTGAACAAACCCTGGAATCTCTCCGCTTCCTCATGTGTAACATAACACCTACCTCTTAGGCCTGTGCACTGGTTCAGTAGAATTAACTTGCTTACCTCGTACCAGGCAGTGTTCTAGAGGCCTGGGAACACCGAGGTGAACAAGCCTGGAGCCGACTGGGGCCGGGGTCAGATGAGTTCAGGGCGCGGGCAGGTGTCCCAGCTCAGGTGGGAGCCGCAGGTCCCACAGGCGTCCCTGTCCAGCCGCTCAGGACCGACCTGGCGGGGGCTGTGGTGGAGGGGATGTGAGGTCTTGGTCTGAGTGCCCGTGCTGCTCATCACCCCCGCATACCTGTTCCCTTCACTGTCCTCAGCCTTGCCCTCCATAAAATGGGCCTGTGACGGTGTCTGTTCCTAGGTTCCGCCTCGAAGGAACCTTGGTCTTTTCAGACAGAAGGTAACTTGCCATTCTCTCTCTTCCTGGCGGTAACTCAGAGGGCTGGGCTCGAGTACACCGAGGGAACCAGACGGTGCTCCCAGGGGATTGGCTAGAGTCCCCCTGCTGCTCCGTGGCTGAGCTGGGCCAGAAGTCCCGGGCTCACAGATCAAGCTGCTCCTCCAGGTGCTTGGAAAAGGCAGCCTGGAGTCCGGGGGACTGTCCAGCGAGGCTCAGCCCTGCCAGCGGTCAGCAGCAGGGGCGATCTTTCCAGGTCAGCGCTCAGAGGTTTTCCTCCCTTCCCTCTTATTTTCTATCCCAGTAACACTTTGTTCCTCGGGTGGACGGTCATCACGTGTCCTCTCCTCTAGTGGAGGGAGCTGGGATGTTTCCAGCCTTTTGCTCTGACGAGGAAGGTGCAGGAAATAATACGTACATGTGCCAAGTGTAGAGGTGTTTCTACGGGATGGACCCCCTGAACTGGGACTGCTGAGTCGGAGGGTAAATGCATCTGTAATTTTGGCAGACGTGACCTAGCTGTCTCCATCAGAAAGAAACCTGTATTCCCATCAAAGACGAATAAAAGTTCCTATTTCCACACAGCCCCAGAGTATATTTCCAAACTCTGGTTTTTTGTGTCATCACTAAGACTGAGCACGTTTTCTTGTGTTTAAAACTACATTCGTTTGTTGCGAAGGTCTGATGATGACGTTTGTGCTCTATCATCTGGCTGCTTTTCTTAATTTCTAGGGACTCTAGGGCTGTGCGGTGCAGCTTGTGGGATCTTAGTTCCCTAACCAGGGATTGAACCCGGGGCCCTCAGCAGTAAAGGCGCAGAGTCCTTCCCAGTGGACCCCCAGGGACTTCCCTGGGTTCTCTCTATATGAAGGTGTGAGCCGCTCTGACGCGAGAACATTTATTCCAGGTGATTATTTTTCATTTTTACTTTATGTGCTTTCCTCTCATGTATAGTGAAGATGTACATTCTCCCTCAATTTATTGATTTAACACAAACTATAAAATACCTTAGCAAGTATCTCATCATGGGAACCCGTCCAGTTTGGAAAAGCATGTAAAAATACAAAAGCCAAGGACAGGACAATCTTGAACACGGAAGGCTTCACCAGCAGGCATCCAGACTTCTTGCGAAGCTCCAGGACTTGGAGCAGTGGGGCGGGGCCAGGCACACAGCCAAGGCAAGGATGGGGTCCAGCCCAGACCCGCACAGGGCGACGGTCACGACTCTGACCAGCCTGCTGAGGGGATCCAGACCTAAAGAGCAGACCCCGAACCCTCCCACGTAAGTGCAGTCCAGCACGGGCACACGGGCATCGCACTTGTAACTGAGAGGCACTGCAGAGCTGGGGGTGGGGACGCTCTCAGCGAATGGTCCAGGCCCACCTGTTACTCATTTGGGAAAAAAAAATCCACCCTGACTCCCACCTCACGCCATAAGCAAAGATCAACTCCAGGAGGATATTAGATCTGAGTGTGAGAGTTTTAAACAACATTTCTAGGAGATAACAGAAGAATAGTTTCATGAACTTGGAGTAAGCAAAGACTTCTTAGAACACGGTTCGCTATACAAGTAGAGAAAATGTGATAAACTGGGTCTTTTAAAATGAACTTCTCTTCACCAAAATGACATTATGATTATACAAAAGGCAGGCATGGAGAGAGGGTAAACACTTGCCACATATTTATTTGAAAAAAAGTCTATGACGTCTGTAATAAGTCCCTTTATTTTGAAAAAGATGGATAACCCATAAGAAAATAGGCAAAAATTAGAGTAGGCATTTCACAACAGAGATAAATGGGAACAAACATGACTGGATAGCCCACATGGTTATAGGAACATGCAAACTAAAACCACAGTAAGACACCACTACACAGGCACTAGATTCACTGAAATAAGAAACCCTGACGGCACCAAGTGGAGGTGAGGGTGTGGAGCCGCTGGAAGCTCACCCTCGGCTGTCGGGGCAAGCGGGTAAAACTGCTGCAGAAAACCCGTCCGTCCCACCTCCGAAGGATGGACACAGACACACCGTGACCCGGCCGCCCCGCTGGCTGGCAAACACCAAACACAGGTGTAAACGCGTGTTCACCGGAAGACGCGTTCCAGCATGTTCCGAGCCGCATAAGTTGACATGCTGTCAAATCAGACCCCACACAGGCATGTCTAGTGGAACAGATTAAAAAAAAAGCAGGATACAAATATATGTTTAGAACTTATATCGTGAAGTAGAAAGGTCTTCTGTGAGTGGACCACATCTTGCTACATAAAAGAAGCCAGTCCTTAAAGGACAGAGACCGGAGGTGCTCACTCAGATGCAGGACGGAGCGGTCAGGTTCACAGGGACCAGAAGCAGGACAGGGTCTGTGTGGAAGGTGGGCGTTGCTGAGAGCGCTGGGAGGGAGCTCTCCAGGAGGCAGCCGGGGGGACACTGAGGCCAGGGACTCATGCATGTCACAGCCAGCCTGGCTGGGATCTGACTTTTGACCTGATGAAGCCACCTGGAACATTGTCCAGAAACCATGACAACCTATCTCCTCACTGGCCCCTTACCCTAAAACAATTTGTGATTCCTCAAGGCCAGATGAAAATCTACCAACCACAGAAGGGAAAAACAGTGCTAACATGGGACTTCCTTCTACCAACGAGAGGGAGAAGGGGGCCCAGAAAATGCAGCATTTCAGACTGCACCAGGGTTTCATGACAATCAGCAGCTTCCTATTAGCACGGAGAAATGTTTTCAGTAACAGGGAACTGGCAAGTCCCCGGTGAATGCAGAGGGGCCTGAGGGGACAGGTGAAGGGGCTGCTGCTCCACCACTGGGCGGGGGGCCCCAGGGGCCAGCCAAGGGGTCCTGGCCCGCCCCTTTACCAGCCCTGCGGCACCTAGAAGGGAACTGTGAGCCCAGACGGGGACTCCAGCAGAGGAAGGGATTGGGGGAAAGCTGGAGCTGGGCTGCCCCACAGGCCCGTGTGAGGTGCCCCCCCCCCCAGCCCCTTCCCTGCTCAGGAGAGGTGGGGACCTGGCCTCATCCCAGCTGAAGGGGACTTGGGGGCACCCGGGGCCACCCCAGGAGCTTGTGCAGAGGCCAAGTGGGGCCTGGGTGTGTGTGTGAGAGAGGCAGGTGGTGGGCTGGGCTGACTCCTCTTGGGTGGGGGGACAGAAAACTTCCATCTGTACCTGCGCCCCTCCCCACGCCCTCCCCGCAGCCCCTCATTCGGCAGAATTTCCTGGTGATGCTTGGGCACCACCACGAAACTCCGCTTCCTCAGTTCCTCGGGCGAGCCCAGCAGTGCTCTAGGGGGACAGCACGTGGCTGGGCTTGTGGTCCAGCAGGTTCCTGTCCAGGTGGCTGTCGCGTGCCACACCGCCTCCACGCCGTCTGCCCGGTCGGCCGTCCTGGCCCGGGAACAGGCGGAGGTGAGCCCCCGACCACGCCCCGATGTAGTAGTAGTCGCCCTGGCCCCAGGGAATGTGCCCGTGGGACCCAGGCGCTCGGAGGTGAAGGCCTGGCGGAGACGGGGGGCGGGGTTGGCGCGCGGTAGAAGCCGGGGTGCAGGGACCCCAAGAGTGGGGCCAGGATCTCCACCCCCACGTGGGTCCCGGAAGCGCAGGTCCACGTGGGCGCCCACGAGGACATCCACATCGCCGGGGAAGCGCCGCCGCAGCAGCGGCCCCTGGACGCGTCCTGCCAGTGCGCAGGGCTGGGCGCCTGGAGCACCGCCAGCCGCTGGCCGGTCGGGGCAGACGTACGCAGCCGTCGACTCTGTGTCCCTCCATGAAGTGCTTCTCCGCTGTCTCCAGGAAGAGCCGCAGGAGGACCACGGATCTGCGGAGCGCGGGGCAGGCGGGCGGAGTCAGGGAAGCCCCCACCCTGGGGACCGGCGGGCCGCTGCTCCCTGCAGCTGTAGCGGCCCCCCAAGGCCGGCCCGAGCCGCCTGCGGCCGCACCTTCCAACCTCGATGCCGCCACCGGCGCGGGTCCGGGCAGAGAGCCCGAGGCTCAGGCAGCGGAAAACCTGCCGATCCCCCGCGGTCTGCAGAGCTGGAGCTGGGGGGGCTCCCAGGCGCGGCCCCTGTAGCTTCCCCTCCCCTGGGGCGGATCCTGTGGGCCCCTCCGCTGCGTGGCCCGAGCCGAGCCTCTGTGGCTGCAGCCCTGGTTTGCAAGCCCCGACAGACTGCTTGCAGCCAGGGCGGCCTGGCCACCTGCGCCAACCCCACCCCCCAGCTTTAAGGGAGCTATCCCTGCCGCCCCACCCCCACCCCAGCCTGTCTCTACCCCTGGACGGTGCTCCCTGGAAGGCTGTGGGTGTCCTCCTGACAAGGTAAACTGCTGTGTTCCTGCGGAAGGGTCGCCCAACTGTGTCCCCGACTCAAGGACAGATGACGTGCCCCGCCCCTCCCCCGCTTACTCTTTGTTGGCAAACACGGTCAGCCCGACGGTGGCGCTCTGGAGCCGGAACTGCACATTCAGGATGTCGATGTTGAAGGTCCCCTCCCAGACCATGGGCGCCAGCCAAGGGGTCAGGATTAGGACATCAGTCCTGCTGCTGGGCGAGAGAGCCCGTGCGTGACGCCGTGTGAGCTGGCAGGAGGGCGGACACACCGGGACCCTGGCGCCCACACCCCAGAGGGACCCCCTCTGCCTCCGTCCCCTCGGTGCCCCCCACGGGCTGACCGTCCTTCAAGGAGGACTTGGCGTCTGCAGGACACCCACCCGATGCAAATCAAGACTCACACTTGTGTAGATCACTCCAGGTTTTAGGGATCACTGGGCCCTGCTGGACCTCACGTGGGAGCCGGACTTGCCAGCCAAGGTTGGGGGGGGGGGCGTCCCTCCCTGGGGGAGGAGGCACCTCACACCTCTGCCCCTTCTCGGAGGACAAGGGGACAGGGAACAGAGTGTGCAGGCCACAGAGGGAGACAGGGTCCGAGGGCCCTAGAGGCTCCGCATTCAGATCTCAGGGAAACCCAAGAGGGTGTCTGGCAAAGCCAGCTCCAGTCGAGATTTCCATGGAACTGCCCTCAACGCTCTGCTAAATTCCAGTAAATTCCCTCACAACGACGGGCATCTGCGCCTTGGACTGGGGATAAGCCATTGGTGAGTTTGCGGGAGTGGGCAGGGCTGAAGGCACCTCTGGGCGGGGCCTCCCCGTCACCCTGTGTGAGAAGGAGTGGAACTAGGCCTGGCCTCCCTTAATTTAGTGCAGGAGCGGCTTGGGGTCTGTCTTCCTTCTCCGTGGGGGGGGGGCTGGACATGGCCTCTGTCCTGGGCAGGTCCCCCGAGGCAGAGGTGCCCCTGGCCTGGCCTTCTCTGCAGGGTCACCGGCTGGGTGACAGGGGCAGGGCCCCTTGCTCCCAGAGCCAGGCCTCCTGCCTGCAAAGCGGGGACACGACGGTGACCTAGCTGCAACGGACCTGGAGAACCGCGGCTGGCAGCCCTGCACGTCCAGCAGCCTGGGGACTGTGAGGGCCGAGGCCCCGCCCACGCCTGATGGGCCCTGGAGCCCAGGAACGATGAGCCCGCGGCCGCGTGTCACTGTCACAGGACTGCAGGGTGCTCCTGGCGTTTAGAGTGGGGCGTCCACCTTAAAGGGGAAGGGAGCCTGCTCTGTGTGGACCCGCCGATGGACAGGATGCCAAGGGCAGTGAGTCTGCTGCAGAGGAACCAGCTCTGCCCCCTCATCCAAGGGGCCTGGAGGAGTCAAGCTCACAGACAGGAAGGAGCAGGGGCCGGGGGCTGGGGGGGAGGCAAGTGTGTCCCGAGGGACAGAGTTCCAGTTTGGGAGGACAAAGTGTTCTGTGGGTGGATGGTGGTGACGGCCGCAGAGCAGTGTGAATGGGCCCAGCGCCCTGAACCATGCACTTGTGATGGTCAAGGTGGTGAACTGTAGGTCACGCGTGTCTCACCATCACGTAAAAGGAAAAGAAGGGTGGCCACCTCGTCCTGGATCGCCTGAGACTTTCTCAGTTTCAGGATGCTTAAAGGCCCAGGTGTTAGAACCCCCAGCTCCCAACCCAGGCTATAGGGTACGGGAGTTAGAGAAGGCGAGGTTCGGAAAAAGAATGAGACCAGCACCTTACAGGAAGAGGTCACCTTTAATGAGGCGAGAAGGGGCAGCAGTCAGATTAGTGAGCTGCCGCACTAACCCAAGGAAAGAGTGAGTATATAGAGGCATGTATGTGGAAATCTGCTGTCTTAAGGGGGCCTGTTCTTCTCCAGGGTTGTTCGGATTAGTTATCGCTTAAATGGCTGGGGCAAGGAATTCTGGAGATCGGCCAGAGGCTGGCACCGGCTGGGAGCTGGGCGTAATCAACCTTATGTCCATTTTTTTCTTTGGGTGAGAGTTGTTTTGCATAGAATGGTGGGGAGGACCTGGAGGGGAGTTTTAACTCCAGGCTATTTTGAGCTGTGTAACTTTCCTTCACAGGCCAGTTAGCACCCCCCTCTCTAAAGCCAAATGCCACGTAGCTGATCAAAACCAGCGCTGGCTACACCTGGACTTCCTGTGGCTGCAGGAGGGACCAGAGTCGGACCTGGGACGTGGGGAAGGGAGCCTCAGGAGCCTCAGCGGAGCCTCAGGAGCAAAGAAGCCTGGCCCAGCATGTCCACCTCTCCCCCCCACACACACACACCCCGGCGAGGAGGGCAGGGGTCTGGCGGGAGTGGCACCAGTTGAAGGCGTGGTACCCCGGAGTTTCACGTCTTGCAGACAGCAGAATGAGGGTGGGCAGAGGAGCAGGGAGGCTGCAGGAGGGCGAGCAGGGAGGCTGCAGGCGGAGGGGGCCTCCCCCAGAGCGGCAGAGGGAAAGCAGAGCAGCGTGAACTGCTGGAGCCAGAACCTGCTGCCGTCACTCTTGTTACCGTCGTGACGGGGTGAGGGCGACGGAGGGGCACGGAGGGACAGCCCAGGGTGCCTGCCCCTTGAGGGTCTGCCGCCTGCTGCAGCCCCCCACTTTTCTGCACCGGGCAAGCCTGGAAGCTCACCATGCGTCTCACCCAAACAAGATGACGCGTGTTACTAGGAGAGGGGTCTCAGGACGAAGCCAGGAGCAGTTGGGTTTTCCTAGGACAGAGAGGTGGGAAACCGGGTCACTGCAGCCTCTGCCTCCCACCAGGGCCCCTCTCTCCTCCGGATTCACACATCTGCTCTTACTGGTCTCTGTCCTCCCACCCCCACCCCCGAGACAGCCCCTCCCCTTGCAGGGGCCTTTCAAGCATCACGGAGCATCTCTGAAATCCAGTCCAAGGCTGGGTCCTCCTCTCACTCAGAGCGGGGACAGGGGGCTGCCCCCTCCCCATCCCTCCCAACCCCCAGAGTCACCCCAGCCTCCCAATGGCCTCTTCCCACAGAGCACCTTTTCCCTGGAGACCGAAACGTCCGCACTGCAAGGAGCCCCAGAGGACTGGGGCCGCCCTGTCGTCCAGGGGGCTGGACCTCCCCGCAAGCACAGCTGCTCCAGGGGCGAGTGCCCACCAACCTCCCAAGTCCGTCACTGCCCCCGGCGCACACGCACCTGGAAACAGCTGCTGGCTGTCCTTTTACAGGGCTTTTCACGTTTACGAGTGAGGTATTCCAGCCATCAAGAGTTCAAGTATCACTACAGGTCTTAGGTCTGAACAGAGCACCTTCGTGCCCCCACCCCTTCCTTCCTCTCCCTTCAAAGAATTCACTCTTACTTATCTGATCCTGTAGCGTGTGTCTGCGTTTGCCTCCGCGTTTTAAAACCCGATGCCCATGGAAAATTTCTCTCTGATACCTCCCTACAACCAAGGAAGCTGAGAGTTAAAATGCGAGCCTTTGCATGTCTTTAGTGTATTTCCCGCCCCCCCCCCATTTTTGTAGTTTCTAAATAGTTTGAAAGGACATCTAGGTAGGAAATAATTTCCCTTCAATTTTGAGAAAAATTGTTCCATTTCTGTTAACTTTCTAAATCACTTTCACTCGAGGTATAATTTACATCCAATAAAATAAACCCATTTGAGGTACAGGGGTTGAAGAATTTTAAGCAACATGTTAAAGGGGGTGGAGAGGGATAAATTAGGAGTTTGGGATTAGCAAATACAAACTGCTATCTTTAAAATACACAAACAGGGTCCTACAGTCAATATCGTATAGTGTACCATAACAGAAAGGAATGAAGAAAAGAAACAACATATACACCCTGCAACTGTCACCCCTGCCAAGACTCACGGCTTTCCCATCACCCCAACAACTTCCCCCCTGCCCCTCTGCAGTCAGCCACCACAGCCCCTGCCCCAGGCAACCATGATCTGCTTTCCATCAACACAGAATTCCCTCTCAAGCAGTTCATATACATGGAATCATGTGACAAGTACTGTTTCTCCTGGTTTCATTCCCCCAGGGTGAGGAATGAAGATTCACTCACGTCGTCATGTGCACCAAGAGTTCATCCTCCTGTTAGGATTTTAAAGTATCTTTGATATTAATTTCTCATTTTGACATTAATTTCTCATCGAAACACTTTCTTCTCTGCAATCACGCTTTGTGGTTTTTCGGTCTTCTAACTTTACTGAGGCTTTCAACGGCTAAGTCAAAGATCTCTTGCCGGGAGCCAACACACGAGACCCTACCCATGACAAGGCCATAAGGGAGAAAACCTGACAGGCAAGGCAGATCAGGTTTTCAGGGATTTCGAAAAGCTGCCCCCGGCACTCACCTTAAAGATGATATCTGTCTTTCTGATGCCTGCCTCAATAGGTAAGCTACTCCCTAATTTCTGTAACACAGGCAGAAGGCCTTCCCCGATCTCTTTCCAAATAAGAATCAATTTAGAACTTTAATCAATAAGTTTCCCAGGTGGTGGTATTTTATGAGATTATCCAGGGTGAAAGGAGTGTTTTAATTTAAACTCCTTTGCTGGTAGTTTGTTTGCCAAATGCATTTATGCCCTTGGTACTAATATGCATGATTGCTTATAATATCCTAATCATAAAATAGCATAAAGAACCTGATTTTATAAAAGCCCTAATAGACATAGAGCCTTTTTGAGGGGTGAAGGAGTCCTATTAGAAAACATAAGAAAAATTATTCTATAGGTGGTTATTGGGTTGTGATTTGCTTGCTGTGTTTTTGCTTGCTGTATTTTTGCCTTTAATGTGCTAAGGTTGTGTTACAGAAACCATTGTTAATATAGCTAAAGATCTAGAGAAATAAGAACTTAGCCCTAGTTGGTAACAATGAGATGGTTGTTAATTGTCAGCCAGGAGTGCTAGGCAGAAGCTGCCTCACTGAAGCCGCAGGGTCTGTATGGGGTAAACTTCTTAGATAAACGCAACTGACAACTTTTGCAGAAGGATTAATTTTTGTATTAACAAGGATATAATTCTACTCTGTACTATTGCCCTATGAGACTGCTACCTTTCAGTTAAGGTCACCATAAAGACGGAAAATAGGTTTACATTCACCTGACCTACATAAAATGTTAATGGCCCCAAGGCCAGAAGATCATGTGCTAAGAATTACTATAGAATTAGAAAGCAAAAAAATCCCGCTTTTCCTAAAAAACAAAATGATGTAATGCTAATCCTGTGTAATCATGAGTAAGCATCTTGTACCTTGAAAACGTTCTGTGAAAGGGTATAAAACCGGTTGTCAAAAAGTAAAACAGAGACTTGGCCCTATCAAGGCTGGTCTCACGTGTCTTCTCTCTCTCTCTCCGACGCCGTTCATCCTGAGGGTACCCCCTGGATCCTGCCGAGGCTGGACCCCGGCAATCTCTCTTGGTAGATGTCACGCTGCACTTGAAAATATGTGGGGTATTTCCAAGTATCTTTTGATATTGATTTCTAACATAATTTCACAGTGATAAGAGAACAGACTCTGTATGAATTCAGTATACCTTTAGGCCATGAAGTTGTTGCACTTTGTTCTGTGCCCCTGGATATGTTCCAGTGTCTCCTAGTTTATAGTCTGTGAGAACTTGAATAGAATTTGTATCCTACTGTTGTGTGAAAATCGTATAAATCTAAATTATGCTGAGTTGGTTCATGGTGCTTTTCAGGTCTACTCTATCCTATTTTTCTGTCTATTCATTCTTTTAATTTTGGAGAGTTTGATATTGAAACTCCAACTAAAATATATTAATTTACCTACTTAAAAAATAATTGTAGTATCTATGCAACTTTGTACTGTATTTTCCAAGTCTCCTGTAAATGTGTGTATATGTGTATATGTGTGTGTGTGCCCAGTCATATCCGACTTTGCGACCCCATGGACTGTAGCTCGCAAGGTTTCTCTGTCCATGAATTTTCCAGCCAAGAATACTGGAATGGGTTGCTATTTCCTTCTCCAAGATGTGTCATCATACTTTCAAAATTTGAAAAAGAGCCCATCCCCCTGTTGATGCCACAATTGTTTATCCTTCTCCCACTGTTGGGTATTTTGGTCCCCTCACCACACACACACTCGAGCCGACTTCAAAGCTTCTACAAGCATCTGGCACAGGTGTTCTGTGGACATATGTTTTCAATCCCCTAAGTAGACACTTAGGAGTATAAAGGATGGATCACATGTTAAGTGTATGTTTAACTTGGTAAAAAAACTGCTGAATTCTTTTCCAAAGTGGTTGTAGAGTTTTCCATTCCCACAGGCATACGCAGGAAGTCCAGTTTCTCCTTGTTCTTGTCAACACGTAATAGCAGATCGTTTCAGTTTAAGTCATTCTAGAGGGCACACAGTGGCCTCTCACTGTGGCCTATGACTAACTTAAATGGTTCACTAGAAAATTTCTATTTAGTACAAAAGGAGATGGTAAAGGAGGAACAGAAGAATAAAAAGATATGAAACATCCAGAAAACAAGTAGTTAAATGGCACATGGGAATCTGATCACAGCAATAATAACTCTGAATGTTGAAGGAGTCTTTCGGGCCTAGAAAAGAGAACAACAGTCTCAAAGGCCCCTTGCTGAATCATCTAACTTCGGAGAAAACAAAGCATAACTTTAGTTCCATCCTGATGCTCCAGGCCAGTTGCATCTATCTGGGACTTATCACCCCCTGTCCGGAAACCTACCACCCCCTACACCCGCCCAGAAGACTTATCACCCCCAATACTCAAAATATCCCGCCTGATTGACGTTTCCCTTATCACTTCCACAAACCCCCTATAAGTATGAAGCCTCCCTGATCCCTTTCGGCGCTCAGCCTGGTCATTAGGCCGACTGTCGCCCCTCCTTGCCTGAATAAAGGTAACCTACTTCTGTTGAGGTCGTCTTTCCTTTTCTGCCTCGCCGGAACTATGCCTTACAAATGTGAACAGACTAAACACTCTAATGAAAACGCAGAGAGAGACTTGATTTAAGAGAAGACTTCCACTATGAGCTGTCTACGAGACATATTCCAGGGGAAAAAAAAGACACAAATAGGTCATAAGTAGACAGACAATGAAAGCCCTACCTTGCAAACTGTAATAGTAAACAGAGATGAATTAGCAATAGTAAGGTCAGATAAAATAGACTTTAAGATAAAAATGCTACTTCAGACATTTTACAGTGATAAAAGGGTGAACTCACATCACAAACATGAAGATACATTCACCTAGAAACCTAGCTCCCCAAACTGATAGAATTGAAAGGCAAAATAGTCAATTCAACAACATTAGCTGGAGACTTCCAATCAACAGATACAGAAGGCTTGAACATTATAAATCCATTAGACCTAACTGACATCTATACAACATTTCACCCAACAACAACAGAATACACCTTCTTCTCAAATGCACATGAAACATTCTGCAGGATACATCACATGCTAGGTCCTAAAGTAAGTTTCAATAAATTTAAAAGCACCGATATCATATGAAATGAAATGAAATTAGAAACCAACAATAAAGGAACTTGTTGAAATTCACAAGTACGTGAAAATGAAACAACACACTTCTAAACAACCAGTGGGTTGAAGAAAATAAAAATTATTCTGAGCTGAATGACAATGAAAGCACAATATAACAAAATGTATAGGATGCAGCGAAAACTGTGTTTAGAGGGAAATTTACAGCTGTGAATGTCTAGACTAGAAAAGAAAAATCTCAGAGTTTTCACTTTAAGAAACGATAAAAAGAAAAAAACCCAAGCCCAAAGTGAGCAGAAAGGAGGAAATAATACATATTACAGTGGAAATCAACGAAATAGAAAACATTAAAAAAAAAGAAAGAAACCAAATGTTTGTTCTTTGAAAAGATAAGCAAAAGGGACAAAGCTGTAGCTAGAGTGACCAAGTGTCAGAACAGAGACAACCAAAACTGGAAGAGGAAGAGGAGACAGCAAGAAAAGTATTTCAGAAATGGAAAGCATTTTAAGAGAATACGGTTAACAGCTGTTTGCCAAAAAATCCATCGGACTACTTTGATGAAACACGCAAATTCTTGAAAGACACAAACTAGAAAAACCTTAGAAGAAAACACAGGACTAAATCTTTGTGATTTGGGGTTAAGCCAAGATTTCTTACATATGACAGCGAAGGACAAATGAGAAAAAAAAGAGAGAAACGGAAACACAGGGGGACTCCCCATTCATGCCTCCCAGGCCACCTTCCCAGCTGGCTCACTTTGGCAGGCCTAAAAACACTGCCGGAATGGGTGAGTGAACAGACGAATACATGTGGGGAAACTGAAATAAGGGCTTGTCAGCTTTCTCAAAAGACCTGAACTTGTCAAATTCAGGTTTGTATCGCATGCCTGCTAAGTAACTTTAGTTGCAACCCTACGGACTGTAACCCATCAGGCTCCTCTGTCAATGGGATCCTCCAGGCAAAGATACTGGAGTGGGTTGCCATTTCCTCCTCCAGGGGGTCTTCCTGACCCAGGGATCAAACCCGAGTCTCTTATGTCTCCTGCATTGGCAGGCGGGTTCTTTACCCATAACACCACCTGGGAAGCCCATGATTGCATTAGGAACCCCCAGAAAACTGGTTTTGCAACCAAGACAGTTATTGTTCAGTGGCCAGTGAAAGTTGTTCAGTCATGTCTGACTCTTTGCGACCCCATGGACTGTAGCCCACCAGGCTCCTCCATCCGTGGGATTCTCCAGGCCACAATACTGGGGTGGGTCGCCATTCCTTCTCCAGGGGTTCTCCCAACTGAGGGACAGAACCCAGCTCTCCCGTAGCAGGCAGACTCTGCACCATTTGAGTCACCATTCAGGGAAGCCCAAGGATCCTGGAGTGGGTAGTCTATCCCTTCTCCAGCAGATCTTCCCGACCCCGGAATGGAACTGGGGTCTCCTGCGTTGCAGGCGGATTCTTTCCCAGCTGAGCCACCAGGGAAGCCCTGCTCAGTCATCATGTCATGTCCAACGCTTCGAGAAACCGGGGCTGCAGCACACCAGGCTTCGCTGTCCCTCACCATCTCCTGGAGTTTGCCAAGGTTTTGTCCACTGAATCCACGACGTCATCAAACCAGGGTGGAGGGGAGGGAAATTCCGGGAGGCCACCCTGGCATCTGCAGGACCACCGTAACTCACCAGGATCTGGACCAAGGGGAGTCTCAGGAGGCTCCAGACCTGCTCTCGCGCCCACTTGGCCCAGCCCTCGGGCAAAGAGCCCGGGTGTCCTGCCAGGTCACTTCCCACCTGGGACCTGCGGGGCCGGCTTTTGTCGCAGCAGCTCTCAGGACCCTGGTTTCCACGGCGGCCACCCACAGCCTCAGAAGCACCCAGAACACAGTAGCTGGGTCCCAGACCCCAGCTGGGACTCCCTGACACCAGATCCCACGGAAAGTCAGTCAGCAAGTGGGGGCAGACACGGGGCCACAGGGGAGGAAAAATCGGGGTGCAGGGACCCCAGTCACCTGAGGGCTTCAAACCAGACCCCAGTGAGACCTGGCCCCCTCCCAGCCTAGCCTTCTGCCCCAGCCCCATGCACTAACCCAGGAGAGAGTCACATGGCCCTGCTCCCCCAAGACGTGCCCCTTCCGCCCCGACCTCCTCCCACCCGCCCCCGGCACCTGGCCTCGGCGCTCCAGCCTCCGGGCCAAACCCCGAGCCCCAGGACCTCCTGTCGCCGCTGCCCCTCCTCGCTGAGCGCAGACCCCTCCCGCATCCCTGTAGATGAGCCCCCGGTTCCACCGCGGCCTGAAGGCCCTCTGCGGGGCACAGGCTCCCACTCAGGGCCTGCTCCGTGGGCCCCTGGCTGCACTTGCCCAGCTGCGCCTCTGCCCAGGGAAGCCGGGGGATGCGGCTCCGACCGAGGGCTCTGTGTCCCGCCACGAGACAGGAGGGAGTGGGGCTGGAAGAGACATCTTGGCGGTGGGTGCGACCTCCACCGAGCCCACTCCTCTCCTGCTAGCACCTGCCAGGCGCCCTTCCAGAGGCTTCTCTGTTCTATTCCAGGGACATCCAGGAAGTGTTGGAAAGATCCTCCTTTCCAGGTGAGGAAACTGAGGCACAGGGAAGGCAGGCAGTCTTGAGGGCTGAAGTCTGGCGCCTTCCTGTCTGCCTTAACCCCAGAATTTGTAAAACTGAATGAAGGTAACCTCATTTAATACAGAGCCGGAGGCCAGAAGGGGGAGCTCGCAGTACTACCAGCCTGGCCCTCTGCAGGCCCCAAGCAGAGAGAGACCTACCTACGTACCTTGCATCTCTGAGGGCAGAAGGGTCACTATTTTGCTACAGGAGGAGGAAGGAAGATTTTCTCTGAGGCCAGCAACAGTCCCAGCCCATGGGAACCCAAGCAGCTCAGCCAATGGGAACCCAGGCTTCTCAGCCAATAGGAAGCCCTCATTATCCTCCAGTGGACTTTTTCTTTCAAAGCCCAGGCTCCCAATTGCCTACTTTTCTCTGTAATTGTTGTTCACTTGCTAAGCTGTGTCTGATTCTTTGCAACTCCATGGACTGCGGCATGCCAGGCTTCCCTGTCCTTCAATATCTCCCGGAATTTGCTCAAACTCATGTCCCTTGAGTCAGTGATGCCATCCAACCACCTCATCCTCTGTTGCCTCCTTCCCCCATTCTCTTCCTGCCCTCAATCTTTCCCAGAATCAGGGTCTTTTCCAATGAGTCGGCTCTTTGTTCGCATCAGGTGGCCAAAGTACTGGAGTTTCAGCTTCAGCATCAGTCCTTCCAATGAATATTCAGGACTGATTTCCTTTGGGATTAGACTGGTTTGATCTCCTTGCTGTCCAAGGGACTCTCAAGAGTCTTCTCCAGCACCAGTTTGAAAGCATCAATTCTTTGGCACTCAGCCTTCTTTATGGTCTGTTTCTTATATCCATACATGACTACTGGAAAAATCATAGCTTTGACTAGATTGATCTTTGTCGGGAAAGTGATGTCTCTGCTTTTCAATATGCTGTCTAGGTTTGTCATAGGCTTCCCTGATAGCTCAGTTGGTAAAGAATCCGCCTGCAATGCAGGGGATCCCGATTCAATTCCTGGGTCGGGACGATTCACTGGAGAAGAGATAGGCTACCCACTCCAGAATTCTGGCCTGGAGAATTCCGTGGACTATATAGTCCACGGGGTCGCAAAGAGTCGGACATGACTGAGAGACTTGCACTTTGCACCTTCTTCCAAGGAGCAAGTGTCTTTTAATTTCATGGCTGCAGTCACCAGTCACAGTGATTTTGGAGCCCAAGAAAATAAAATCTGCCACCGTTCCCACTTTCCCTCCATCTGTTTGCCCATAAATTCAGATTCCTCACTCCTCTGGCTCTAGTTGCCTTCAGCCACGTTCTTTTTAATCAAAATTTCACTTTCACTTTGCATTTGGTAAACAGGGAGCACAAGTGACCACCAGAAGCCTAGAGTGTGTCCTGGGTTGGGTGTTCCTCTTTCTCACCATCCGCTCAGCCATCAGCCCCTCACCCTCTCCTCTTCCCCAAGCCCCTCCCATCTCTCCTGCACCTGGCTGACCTGGCTGAGGATAACCCAGGCAAGTTCAGGGTGCTTTCTTCTTCCTCCCACCACGTGGTCCACTAGGTCTCTGTAACCTGACGAACAGAGGATTCATCCACTCAGTAACAAGGGAATGATCCTGCTAGTAGTTCCACATTTTACTGTTTTTTCCAGTAGTTGTGTACGAATGTGAGAGTTGGATCATAAAGAAGGCTGAGTGCCAAAGAATTGATGCTTTTGAACTGTGGTGTTGGAGAAGATTCTTGAGAGTCCCTTGGACTGCAAGGAGATCAAACCAGTCAATCTTAAAGGAAATCAATCCTGAATATTCATTGGAAGGCCTGATGCTGAAGCTCCAATATTTTGGCCACCTGATTCGAAGAGCCAGCTCATGATCAAAGACCCTGATGCTGGGAAAGATTGAAGGCGGGAGGAGAAGGGGACAACAGAGGATGAGATGGATGACATCACCGACTCAATGGACGTGAGTTTAAGCAAACTCCAGGAGACAGTGAAGGACAGGGAAGCCTGGCAAGCTGTGTTCCATGGGGTCGCAAAGAGTCAGACACGGCTTAGTGTCAGAGCAACCCCAACATTCTACCGGGGGCACGGTTACCCCCGCTGGCCTCCTGGGGAACCAGACAGACAGCTGGACAGGTATCAGGGGGTGGTAGCCCATAGCTAGCCCCCCATCCTCTGGACCTGCCACACCTCCATGCCCTTCCCCCCAGCAAAGCCTCTGCCCCCTGTTCTGCGCCAAGGGCCCTGATCTGCTGAGCCAATTACACAAGACCTTCCATAGAGTTCTGCTGTGCCAGACACTCTCTTAAGTGCTGTCTCTGTATTAATTAATCTTCACCTGATTCTCACCTTTAAAAGGGAAACAAGGCCCAGAGAGAGGAAGTGACCTACACAAATTAAGTGGTAGAGACATGATTTAGACCCAAAGAACTGGTCCAGAGGCTGCCCTCTTATCCAGTCTACCATGATCCAGCACTTGCTGGAGCCCCAAACCCATTCCTGTCCAAACCGTGGTTCTTAAGAGTTGCTTTAAGCCCTTTCTGCCCTCCTCACTTTCACTTTTCACTTTCATGCACTGGAGGAGGAAATGGCAACCCACTCCAGTGTTCTTGCCTGGAGAATCCCAGGGCCGGGAGCCTGGTGGGCTGCCGTCTATGGGGTCGCACAGAGTCGGACACGACTGACGTGACTTAGCAGCAGCAGCAGCTCTCCTCAAGCCCTCAGTTCTTTGCCCCAATGCTCTGGGCTGGACCACGGAGAGCAGCTTCGGTTTTGGTCCATTGAGAACTAAGAAGGGTCTGAGATTGGGCCCACTTGCCCACTAACAGCTGAGCCTGTCACCATTTCCCAGATGCTGCAAGAAGACCCGGGTTCCAGGGTCAGAGACCAAGGGCGCTACAACTCTCCCCATGGCAGCGAGCACACGCGTCGTGTTCCCAGGGGTCCCTGTGCCCTCCCAGCCCCACCCTGGTGATGGGGTGCTAAACGGTCCCCAGGGAGCTCATTTCTCCACCAGCCTGGATTATGGAACTCCAGGAGACTTACTTAGGCCTCTTGTCAGACCCATATCCTGAGAACTAAACCTGCCTGGGAAGCATGTGTGCCTGGGGGTGGAGATCTCATCTGTCAGCCTGCGTTCATGGCTCTGCCACCAGCATTTAGGGGGCGCCTGCACGGGGTCGGGGGCTTCCCAGGTGGCGCAGTGGCAAAGAATCGGCCTGCCAACGCAGGCCTGGTCCACTCGTCTGTGACTGTTGTCTACCCAACGGTGCAGACCTGGGGAGCTGACTGGCTGTTGTCTGGGGCTGGTGAGACAATGCCCTTGGTTAGTTCAGTTCAGTCGCCTAGTCATGTCTTTGCGACCCCATGGACTGCCGCACTCTATGCCTCCCTGTCCATCACCAACTCCCAGAGTTGACTCAGACTCATGTCCATCGGGTCGGTGATGCCATCCAACCATCTCATCCTCTGTCGTCCCCTTTTCTTCCCGCCTTCATTCTTTCCCAACATCAGGGTCTTTTCAAATGAGTCAGCTCTTCGCAACAGGTGGCCAAAGTACTGGAGTTTCAGCTTCAGCATCAGTCCTTCCAATGAATATTCAGGACTGATTTCCTTTAGGATGGACTGGTTGGATCTCCTTGCAGTCCAAGGGACTCTCAAGGGTCTTCTCCAACACCACAGTTCAAAAGCATCAATTCTTCAGCACTCAGCTTTCTTTATAATCCAGCTCTCACATCCATACAGGACTACTGGAAAAACCATAGCTTTGACTAGATGGACCTTTATTGGCAGAGTAATGTCTCTGCTTTTTAATATGCTATCTAGGTTGGTCATAACTTTTTTTTTGTTTTTTTGGTCATAACTTTTCTTCTAAGAAGCAAGCATCTTTTAATTTCATGGCTGCAGTCACCATCTGCAATGATTTTGGAGCCCCAAAATAAAGTCTGTCACTGTTTTCACTGTCTCCCCATCTATTTGCCAAGAAGCAATGGGACCAGATGCCATGATCTTAGTTTTCTGAATGTTGAGTTTTAAGCCAACTTTTTCACTTTCACTTTCATCAAGAGCCAGTAAAACCAAGGTTAGCAAAACAAAGGAAATAATGAAACCTAGAGCAAAGATAAATGGAACAGAGGAGCACTCAAGAAAATCAGTAAAACAGTTATTTCTTTTAAAGATTTACAAAACTGGCAAGTATGGGGCAATTTTACGGAACAGGTTACTTAACTTAAATGAAATGGAAAAATTCTGGAAACACACAAACTACCAAAACTGATGCAAGAAGAAATGGAAAGCCTGGTTAGCCTATAATAAGTAAGGAGACTGAAGCAGTAAGAAATTCCCAACTAAGCGAAGCCCAGAGCCTGGTGTTTCATCTCAAATACTTAGAATGTCAGTTCTTCCTAAACTCTTCAGAAGACAAAGGAGGGGATACTTTTTTTTTTTAATTATTATTATTATTATTTTTTATTAGTTGGAGGCTAATTACTTCACAACATTTCAGTGGGTTTTGTCATACGGGAGGGGATACTTTTAAATTCACTGTGATGATGTAAATGCTGTGATGCCGGCATTAACCCGATTCCAGAGTAGCCACAAGAAAAGACATCTACAGGCCAAAATTCATTATGGACAGAGATGCAAAAATCCTCAGTAAAATCCTGACAAATAACGTTGAAAGGACGATAAATCATGACCAGCCTTCCCCGGCAGCTCAAGCAGTAAAGATTCTTCCTGCATCGCAACAGACACAGAAGACACGGGTTCAGTCCCTGGGTCGGGAAGATCCCCTGGAGAAAGAAATGGCAGCCCACTCCGGTATTCTTGCCTGGATAATCCCACAGACCGAGGAGCCCGTATGGGCTACCTTCCATAGGGTCGCAAAGGGTCAGACACGACTGAGCATCCAGGCAGTAGATGCTCGAATAACCCCACTGTGCAGACAGGGAGACGGGGGAGCCCTGAGAGGCACCCAGCTTGTCCGGGGTCCCATCACTGGTGATGAGGAGGAGCCGGGTCTGAACCCAGCTGTGTCCCCAGGGCCAAGCCCTGGCTGCACCCGGGCCTCCCCGTTGGTGTCACCATGCAGGGACATGGCATGAAGTGGGGGTGACCCCTCAGCAGCCCTGAGGGCCTTGGGGGGCTAATGTTTGAGCAGGGACCCCAAGTATAGAGACCCCAGGAAGTGACGTCCCCTCCCTGACCACAGAGCCCAATAGAACTCGGAACCCGGTAACCAGGCACCTCATCCTAGAGAAGCCCCTGCCCAGCTGGCCTGGCCGGAGCCCTCGACGGGCAGCGTGTCCCCCTGTGCATCCTGAGGTCCTGAGGCCGCGGCCACAGACACATCTGGTCATTTGCCTGGAGGAACCAAAGGTAACGGGAAGGCCCAGGGCAGCCCAGTCCCGGCCCTGCCGCCTCTGGGATCCATGCGGGAGCCCTGTGTCCCCTCCCTGTGTGTGTGGAAGGGTTTGTGTCGGGTGGGCCTGCCCCGAGCGGGAGCAGGCTGAGGGGTCAGAGGGCCGGCTATGTTAACCCCCCAGGTGAAGGTGGCAGGAGGGTGTGAGGGGACCTGAGGACCCTCCTGGCTCAGGTTTGTCCCCAGTCCTGGGGGTGGATCTCACTTCTTCCCGGGAGAGGTCTGTGCATGATCTGCGAGCAGAAGGTCCAGGGGCAGAAAAAGCATCATCCTTGTGTGGGCAGGACTCCGGGTCCTCAGGCCGCCAGCCCGAGGAGGTGGTAGACCAGGGCACCCCCTCCATCCCCGAGTGAGGGGCATCCATGCAGGCGGCACAGACTGGGGGGCGCACCGGGGCATGAAAGGGTCTCAAGGAGGGCTGAGGTGGCTGGGAACACCCACCTGCACCTGCCTCTGCAGGGGACCTGGGACGCACCTTCCTGCAAACCACCCTCAGCACCGGATCCCGGCCCGGGACCCTTCTACCTGCTCCCCCACCCAGAACTTGCCTTCCCCTCTCCTGATATTTCTGTTTCTACTTTTTACTTAGTTGAGGCCTTAACGTCACAGCATTTAATTCTTCACACTTTACGTCGTGCACTTTCTGAGCACGGCGTACACGCACGATGCTGAGCGACCTTCCCTGCGGCCTCAGGACCGTTTCACTCCCAGAGGAAACCCTGACCCAAGGGCTTGCTCCCTGGCCGCGCTCGCCTTCCGAGATGGACCACACTATGGAGTGTGTACCTCCCTCAGTGAATCTGCTTCTGACCTAAAGGAGCAAAAGGCGCTCACTCCCCATCCTCCCTCCCCCAGCCCCTGACAGCCCAGAGTCTGCTTTCTGTCTCTCATCTCTACCTGTTCTGAATGTTTCCTATAAACGGAATCAAGTTATAGGCATCTCTTTTATGTAGCCCACATATTTTAAGTCAGGAGTGGTTAATTTTTTTAATTTGAAGTAGCATTCTTGTTAAATGAAAGGGAAATTCTAGGTGAATTAGAGATAAGATGTAAAAATTGAAGTCTTTTTTTGTAAATACATGTACAGTCTCAGGGTGGAGACCCCTGCTCTAAGCGTGGCCCCAGAGCCGGAAGACAGAGGGAAGCGCCTGGCTCCTCCTGCGGCCAGAGAGAGACATGCAGAGAGCTGGGAGGACAGACCGCAAGCTGGGACAGCGTCCCACACATCCCAGGTAGTCCCCAGATGGTGAAAGTCAACGTCCTAGAAAGGGACAGAGGACAAACACGTGCCCGTCTAGCAAGGCGACGCACTTGTGGTTGTGTCTGTCAGAGACGCTCGGCCGCCCGATGACACGGACGGAAGCCTGGAGACGCCGCGTTGCCCTGCCCTGGCAGGTTTCCAATCTGCTGACGACCAGCCCTGGGGACAGTGTGAGGAAGCAGGGCCAGCAGCCCCCGGAGGGAGGCGTGGAAGGGCACTTCCCTCTGGGAGAGCCGTGTGTGGGAGCCCAGAGCTCCACAGGTGCATCGCTTTACCTGCAGAGCGACTCCTAGGAGCTCACCCACAGGGACCCTCGCGTGATGTGTGTGCCCACATGCATGTGTGTGCCTGTGCACTTGGGGCTGTTGCGGGGGGGGGGACCCCAGGGGCGTGCACCCTTCTGAAACGTGGTTCCCCCAGCTGGACTCTGACCAGTCCTTTTCCTCCTCCATGTTTTCTGGGGCCCCCAAATCAGAATTTTTGAAGAGCCCCTACTATGGGATGTGGGCCGTTTGCCATTTTTCATTCTCAGAATTGTGCTGAAGGGAACATCTGTGCCCCCATCACTACTTAAGGAAGAATCCGTGAGGTGGATCCAAACATACAGTTTTTACAATACTGGCTGCAGTTTCCAACATTGGCGGTCTCTGCCCACTTTGAGCCTTGCTTGGGAAAGCGGGGCCTCAGAGGCCCCGAGGGCTGAGACCTCAGGGAGAAGGAGGAGGAGCTGGGAGAGGAGGTGATGGAGGGGCCTGCAGGTGACCTGCCCGGAAGGGACCGTCTCGCCCCTCGGCCCCGAACCTGGCCCCGCCCAGTGCTAGAGCTGATCTGAAGCTGGGACAGAGTTGGCTCGGGGTCAGAGGGGCTCTGCTCTTAGAACCGGCAGCAGACCTGATGCAAGAGCCGGTGTCGGACTCAGCTCCCGCGCCAGGGGAGGCGCCAGCCGGGTCTTCCTCCGAGACAGTGGAGACCTGGCCCTGCAGCTGGTGCCGCAGCTATTGCAGTTCAGCGGCGCTGCCTCTGGAGTGGCCACTGAGGCCGGCGTCGACTCCTGGGCGGGCGCTGGTGTGGCTCCAGCTGCCCGTCTGGTCCTGGGACTGGTTGTACACCCCGCACCCCACCCCGAGCTGACGTCACGGTGCCGAGCCGCCCCGGGTGTGGCCCGGATGCGGGAGCTGTCCCTGGTGCTGCAGTGGGGCTGGCGCGGGGCTCACTGACGCCCGTCCGGGGCTGGGGCTGGTTTCTGCGCCTCTGGCTGCATCGCCAGTCCTGCCTCTCGCTCCGTAATACGCTCATCCTGGTGGTGGAGCCGGCACTGGGCCCGCCTCTGGAATCGCTGTCAGGGCAGACGCTGCCCCCCGCACCGCCGCCGCCCCCCCCCCCCGCTCCCCGCCCGGGCAGGCGTGCAATCTGGCCCAAGAACCGAGGACAGAGCTGCCTCTGTGCCTGAAATGACATCACGCTGGGGCCAGAGCTTGGCCTAGCTCTGGCGTGGGTGCCGGAGTGCCTTCTCCCAAGCCGACACTGGCTTCTGGCAGCCAAGCTGGCCACGGCTCTGGAGCTGGCCCTAGAGACATGCCTGGAGCTGGCTCTAGCTCTGAAGCTGGTTCTGGCTCTAGCTCTGAAGCTGATGCTAGAGCGGGTGCTGGAGCCGCCGCCTCCTGGGAACCTCGCACTGGCTCTGTGAATTGGCTCTGCACTGGTTCTTCTAAATGGGCACTAGAATGACCACTGAGGCTGGCACAAGAGTTGGTGAGAGAGCTGCCTCTGTCTGGAGTCGGCGTGATGGCTGATGTCCAAGTTGGCTCCTGCTCACGGGACAGCACCAGCCTGCCTGGGAGCGGCGCTGGGCGGCAGGTGGTACTGGTGTGGGAGCCCGTCTGGCTGTGGAGCAAGCGCTGCCTCGAGCCATGGAGGTGCTAATAGAACTGCCTCTGGGAGTGGGTCGGTGCTGGACCCCGTGCGGGAAGTGACCCTGAGTCTGGAGCTCCGGGGGGCTGGCTGCAGAGATCACCCCACTCTTGGGCTGCTGCTGGGAGTTGGCTGGAGCTCTGGCACTGCCCTGGAGCACTCAGTCTCTGGGCCCGTCCTCCCGCAGGCTCTGGTTCTGGCTCCGGCTCCAGAGGGAGCGCTACTTGAGAGCTGCCAGGAGTGCGCGCTGTGTTCCCAGAGCCGCGCTGGAGGAGACCCGAGTGCAGCTCCATTGCCCTGGGGTCTGGGTGGGGTCTGATCCAGACTCCAGGGCTGGTGCCCAAGCTGGTTCTGGAGCTTACCGGAGTTCGGGGGCTTTCCCATGAGCTGATGTCGGAACTCGTTCTCACTCCGGAGCTGACTTTGGATCAAGTGATAGAGCTGGCTCCTGTTCTCAGCTGGCACTAGCTCTAAACCTAGAGGTGGCCCTGGGTTCAGCGCTAGCTCTGGAGCCTGCACGACCTCTAGCTGTCGGGCGTGTGCCAGAAAGTCCTCCAGCTCCTAGCCAGGCTCTGGCGCTGGGGCAAGATCAGGCACTGATGGTGGTGCCAGCTTGTGAGCTGGCAGTCTGGCTGGCTATGGAGCCCCAAGATGACCAAAAGTTCACCAACCTTGAGTCTATAGACTGTCTGTGCACGTGTGTGCGTGCATCAAGTACACGTCTTTTCTTCCCTTCCTTTATCTTACCACGTAGCATAAAGTAGAACGTAAGATGTACCCACAATAGTTACCTTCACATCCCAGTGCTTAAGTTACCGGGCGTCAAGGAGAAACGAGTAAGCTCCTGCCAGCATGCTGCGTGCCTTGGGGAGTGGGTCTGTGTGTTTGAGTCGCACCCAGGAGCTGTGTTTTGTTAGGAAGACGAATGGCTCTCTTACCGTCCTCACTCAGGGACTCAACAGAGCTGTGGGTTCCACGTCAAGAGAGGGCGGGCTGAAATGGTGGCCTCACCTCATTCGGTCAGCCTGGTGATTTAGCCCACACTAAAATCACAGCAGGCTGGCCCACCCCCCAGCTACACAGCAGCCAGGGCAAGGATTACAGGACCAAGAAGTCTACACTAGTCCTTCAGCTATCTTGCAGCAAGTGTTTAGTTTCAGGATTCTGATTTGCTTCCAGGGAGGTTCTGTGTTTGGCGAGGGAGAAAGAGGAAGACAGGGAGGCAGATGATTTCACGGCTTAAAAGGTGCTGTGAAAGCTTTTCCCACTAAGTGCAGAAAAACTATTTGACAAAACCCAACACCCTCTCTTGAGAAAGGCAGTCAAGAAACTAGAAAAAGGGCACTTCCTGAGGACACCCTGCGGCTCACGGCACACTCGGTGGGGAAGACTGGAGCCTCCCTGGCGGCAGGAAAGAGGAACAGGGACCAATCAGCTCACGGCCGCACTTCACCGGAGGTTTTAGCCTCGTCCAGCAGGTAAGGAAACAAAATCAAAGGCCTCTAAGCTGGAGAGGATGAAGCAAAACTATGTCTGTTTGCAAATTTCATGACCACGTATGTAGGAAATCATAGAGAATACACAGGAAAACTATTAGAACTAATAAACCATCCAGCAAGGTTTCAGGACACAGTGAGTAAGTGATAGTCACCCAGTCATGTCCTACTCTTTGCGACCCCATGAACTGTAGCCCTCCAGGCCCCTCTGTCCATGGGATTCTCCAGGCAAGAATACTGGAGTGGATTGCCATTTCCCTCTCCAGCAGCATGCACGATAAACACCACAAAATTCAATTGCATCGGAATGTCAGTGGGGGCAGCCACAGTGGAAAACGGTATGGAAGATTCTAAAAAAATATGCAGAACTACTGTGTGGTCCTGCACCCCCACTGCTGGGCGTTTATCCAGAGGAAATAAAAACGCTAACTCAGAAAGGTATCTGCACCCCATGTTCACTGCAGCGCTGTTTACAGTGGCCAAGATACAGAAGCAGCCTAAGCATCCATTGATGGATGAATGGATAAAGAGGATGTGGTGTATGCATAATGGAATATTATTTAGCCATAAAAGAAGGAAATCCTGCCATTTGCTGTGACATGGATTGGACCTTGACAGTATTATGCAAAGTGAAACAAGTTGAAGTGAAGTTGCTCAGTTGTGTCCGACTCTTTGCGACCCCAGGGACTGTAGCTTGCCAGGCTCCTCTGTCCGTGAGATTTTCCAAGCAAGAATACTGGAGGGGGTTGCCGTTCCCTTCTCCAGGGGATCTTCCCAACCCAGGAATCAAACCCAGGTCTCCCACATTGCAGGCAGATTCTTTTCCAGCTGAGCCACCAGGCAAGCCAAAGAATACTGGAGTGGGTAGCCTATCCCTTCTCCAGCGGGTCTTCCCAACCCAGGAATCAAACTGGGGTCTCCTGCATTGCAGGAGATTGGATTCTTTGGATTCTTTACCAACTGAGCTATCAGGGGAGCCCTGTGCAAAGTGAAACAAGTTAGAGAAAGACAAGTACCATATGATCCACTTGTTTCGGAATTCTAAAGAAAAAAACATAAGGGCTACTAGATACAGAGAACAGAATGGTGGTTACCAGAGGTCGGGGCTAAAGGGGCCAAGATGGGTGAAGGGGTCAAACATACACACTTCCAGCTATAAAATAAGTGAGTCCTGGAGATGCGGCATACAGTGTGGTGACTACAGTTCACAACACTGGACTGAATATCTGAAAGCTGTCAGGAGAGCAGATCTTGAAAGTTCTCATTGGAAGGGAAAAAAACCGTGTAACTATGAGGTGGTGAATGTTGCCTGACTGGGGTGACCATTGGGCAGCATATACAAATATCAGATCATTATCTTATACACCTGAATAATATGCTGTTATAGTCAATTTAAAAAATCAACTGCGGGCTTTCCTGGCGGCTCAGTGGTAAAGAATCCGCCTGCCAATGCAGGACACGCGGGTCTGATCCCTTATCCGGGAAGATCACACATGCTTCAGAGCAACTAAGCCCGTGCTCTAGAGCTGGGGAGGCCATGTGCAGGCCATGGCCTGCTACTGAGGCCGTGTGCGGCAGCTACGGAAGCCCGCCTGCCCGGGGCCTGTGCTCCCCGAGGGAAGCCACTGCAGGGAGAAGCCCGCACGCCACAGCCGGAGGGAAGCCCACCCAGCAACCAAGACCAGCACAGCCAAAGATAAACTTTAAAAAATCAACAGGAACACAGAAAGCTCTGACAATGAATATAAGAAAGCACCTTCATTTACAATAACATTCAAAAGATTAAAATACTCATAAATAAATTTAGCATCCAAAGTATTAAGCCTTGTGTAACGAAAGCTACAGAACATTATTGTAAGCAATTAAAGAAGGCCAAAATAAATAGGACATCCCATATTCGTGAATCAAAAGACTTTATGCTATTAAGAAGGCAATACTTCACAAAAGGAACTACAGGTTCAATGCGATCCACAGCAAAATATCAGCTGCCTTCTTTTCTTTTTCTTTTTTTTTTTGTTGCAGAAATTAACAAGCCAATGCTGAAATCCATTTGGAAATGCAAGGAACACAGAATAGCCAAAACAGTATTGAAAAAGCAGAGCAAAGATGGAGGACTCACACTTCTCAGTTTCAAAACTGTTATGAAGACAGTGTGACCCTGGCATAAACATAGACATACGGATCAACGAAATAGAGCTGAGAGTCTGGAAACAAGCCTGCACGTTTGTACTCAGTTTTTGATGAGCGACCAGACAATTAAATGGGGAAAGAATAGCTGTTTTGAGCAAATGGTATTGGGACAACCAGGCACGTACATGCAAAGGAAGCAACTGGACTCTTCCTTACAGCCCCCACAGAGATGAACTCAAAACAGATCAAACAGCGACACATAAGACAAAACTAGAAAACTCTTAGAGGAAAACCTGTGGGGATAAAATGTTTTGACCTGAGTTAGGCAATGGTTTCTTAGATATGACACTTTTTGCACAAGTATAAAAAATAAATTGGATTTGATTAAAATTTAAAATGTGCATCAAAAGACAATATCACTAAAATGAGATATTGACAATGTCACTAAAATGACAACCTGCTGAATGGGACAAAACATCAGCTAATCATATATATATGAGACTTGCATGTAGAATATATAGTAAATGCTCACAACTTGATAATAAAAAACTAATAACTCAATTGTTTTAAATGGAGAAAGGAGATGAGTAGACATTTCTCCAAAGAAGATATACAAGTGGGCCAATAAGCACGTGAAAAATGCTCAACATCATTATTCAGGAGGGAAAGCAGACCAAAAAACCACAATCAACGAGATACCATTCCACATCCATTCAGTTGTGTCCAACTCTTTGCGGACCTAGGGACTGTAGCCTGCCAGTCTCCTCTATGCATGGAATTCTCCAGGCAAGAATACTGGAGTGGATTGCCGTTTCCTCCTCCAGGAGACCTTCTCGACCCAGGGACTGAACCCAGGTCTCCTGCATCGCAGGCGGATTCTTTACTGTCTGAGCCACCGGGGCAGCCCTCACATCCACCAGGATGGTTTAATTAAAAGGGCAGATGTGGGAAGTGTTGGCAAGGATGTGTAGAAATTGCAATCCTCATACGTGGCTGGCAGAAATAGAAAATAGTGCGGCCCTTTGGAAGACAGCCTGGTGAGGCTTCAGAATTTAAAGAGTTTCCATATGATCTATCATTTCTACTCTTTAGAATATGCCCAAGAGAAATAAAAACAGATGAAGAGCTTGTATGCAAATATTCATAGCATGGTTGTTCAAAACAGCCAAAACGCAGAAACAGCCCAAACAGTCCATCCTCTGATGAGTGGATGAGCAAAGTATGGTAACTCTGCGCAGTGGGACATTATTTGGCAAAACAATGAATTATCGATCTGTGCCACCAACATGGCTGAACCTTTGACATCGTGCTACATTAAAGGAGCTGTCACACAAAGCCACACATTGTATTATTCTCTGTCTGTGAAAAGTCCAGAATAGAGATGAAAAGTAGATCAATGGCTGCCTAAGGCTGTGGGGATGAGAGAAGTGGGGGTGACTGTCAGCGGGCCCAGGGGGTGAAAATGCTCTGCGGTTACGGTGACGGTCGCACAGCTCTGCGGATTCACTAAAAAACTCTGAATCACACACTTAAGGGGCTTCCAGGTGGCACTACTGGTAAAGAATCAAGAGATCCCTGGGTCTGGAAGATCCCCTGGAGGAGGAAATGGCTACCCACTCCAATACTTGTGCCTGGAAAATTCCTTGGGCAGAGGAGTCTGGTGGGCTACAGTCCATGGGGTCGCAGAGCCAGGCAAGACTGAGCACATATATTTTCAGTGGGTGGATCACGGGGCATGTGAGTTATATCTCAGTAAAGCAGGTTTTTGGTCTTTTTTATTTTTTAAAAAGGTAATTTTCTTCCCATTCAACTTGGAGATGTGTCGTGTTCCCAGAATAAGCAGGGCTGGGCACTTGCTGGGGCCCTGAGTGCCCACCCGCCCCCAGAGTACGGGCCACAGCCCCTTAAACCCCACCCTGGGGAGCAGGGGCAGATACCCTCAGAGGGAGAGGCTGGGGGATGGTCCAGCCAGCAGCTCGGCTCGAGCGCATGCCTTGACCCTCCCAGGTTAAAAGAGGTTAAAAGAGTCTTGGCAAGAGGACAGGGCAGAAATTTTATCTTTGCAGTTTTGAAACAGCTAATACACTTGCGAAATACATCAAAGGGGAGAAACATGAGCAACCGTGGTGATGACATTTACCACGATGCTATCAAGACACTGAGGTTTGCTTACAAAACTTGTCCACTTCAGGGATGGAGATGGGATTAAACACGAGGACTTGGAATTCATGAGTATTTGAGACTGACTCACCCAGTATGAGGCTCAGGGGACTACTAAGCGGGTTGAACACAAACCCTCCCAAGAGATGAGTCAAAGTGTCCAGAGGTTGAGAACAAACTCTGCTGACGTGGGAGGAGCAGCACGTGGGCGGTGATCGTTTAACGGGACTTTCCATGACACACGGATATAAACGACCTTCACTGGACTAATTCACCTTAGAGCTGATCCCCTCTGGTTTGGGCAGTTACTAGCCTATAACTTTTAAAGAGAAAAAAACCCCATTTGCACCACCTGTTTCATGGCTTAAAGAACATTTGGTAACAACATCATCAGCTGTCAGAGCTACGAGAACCTTTGGAAATCACCTAGCCCCACTGTCCCAACCCATTTTACAGATGAAGACATTGAGGCCCAGGGAGGGTGACTGACCCAAGGGCACACTGGGAGTTTCTCTGACATCTGGTCCAGGCTCTTTCTGAGGAACTGTGGGAAAACTCTCCTCCCTATCTCAGATTTTAGAATTTTTAGAATATGAGTGTTTAAAAGAAAGACTGATCTTTAGAATATGAGTCTTTCAAAGAAAGCTGCCTTTTTACCAGGAAGTGATCCTCAAGCAAGATTTGAAAGCTAACAAGTTTTCATGCCATTTGAAGGAAAAGTCCAGGTCTGCTGTTTCATTTTTTCCAGAGTAAAACGTGGAATCACTTTCTTTCCCTGACACAGAAACAAAACAGGCAACTGGAGAAGAGGAAACTTCAGGGCACAATGGCCGTTTCAGTTCAGCCCCAAACAGATCTGCACCACCTGACCCAAGTGGTGACCCGTGGTCCTAGGGTCAACCCACAAGGAAGTGCCTCACCTCCTAACAGATGAGGCATTAACGAGCCAAGACACGTGTGTGTCTCCTCAGCCAGGCGACATCACCCCGGGGGGTGCCGGGTGCCCCTGCCGCAAGGGCCACGCCCCCAGCAGTGGGCGGGGACGGGGGTGCAGAACCCTGCTCCCTGGGGTGCCCTGGCCCAGGGTCCTGGCTCCGTCACTGGGGTGACAGGGGTCTCCAGCTCACCTTCCGGCCTGTCCAGCTCATCCCCCCTTAGGTGAACAACAGCAGAACTTGACGCACCAGATCAGGGACGCAGCGCCTGAAGTTTGTGGTCCTCCCGGCCCCCCAGTCCAGTCCGGCAGGTGAGGGGCACCGAGGGAGAAGTCTGAGGCTCTGGTTCAGAGGCCAGTCTCTCCTGGCATCCGACACACTTCTGAAACTGACGCTGGTTCCTGGCCGCGCCAAGATCAGGGGGCTGTCGGTTCTCTGCCGACAGGTGTCACCCGCGCTCCGTCCTCCAGCCCTCGGCGCCCAGGACGAGAGGCCCCACAAGGGCGCTTCAAACGCCCCAGCGGACGCGCGGCTCGCAGAGCAGTGGTGGGGTCGAGGGACCCGGCGCACAGGGAGCCCTCGGTGTTGCGCGTGCACGCGCTGTCCGCGGGCCGGGTGCGCGCCTCATCGTGGACACGACGCCAGGAAGCCCGCTCCAGGTGCACCCGAGTCGCCGGTTGGAGGGAGGCTCGTGCGCCCCAAGTGCGACCCCTCCACCCACCCGGCGGGGAGAGCCCCGGCCGCACCCAAACTAAGCCGAGCGGGTGTGGGTCCACCACCAGCCCCGAGTGGGACAGCTGAGTGACTGAGGCCGGAGAAGCAGGGTTCTGTCTGGGGCCACGAGGTGCCACCAGGTGGGCAGAGTCCAGAGAAAAAGCGGGGGTTCCTACCTCCTAGGTCTACTCTAGGATGAGTCCCTCAGGTTCTGCAAGACCCCTGCCCATGCCTCCCAAGTGGGACCCGTTCCTCTGGGCATCCCCGCAAGGGCGCAGGTGTGCACACGTACACACCAACACACACACTCACTCACTGCCCTCCAGGGGTCAGAGGGGAGTGCACGCAGAGGAGCTGATAAGGATGAGATGACGGAGGCTGGGGCAGCTCTGCCAGGGGGCAGGGGCATCCTGTATCCTAGCAACATCCTCGGGAGGGGAGACCAGGCTGCCAGCAGGTGGTCCCCACGGTTCTCAGGAAGCTCCCTCAGCCGGGTGGTCCACAGAGCTCCCTTAGAGGACGGGGGTCTGCGATCTTGTGTCCATCGCTCTGAACATATGAATGAGTATGAACCCACTAGAATTTTGGGAGGGGAGCAGAGAAGACCCCATTCCTTCTCTGAAATTGGGGTTCTTGATAAGGTGACCCCAAGGCTTGCACAGCTGGAGAAGTGTCACTTGGTTTCCCATTGATGACCACCTGCACTTTGGGGGTCCTTTGGGTGGTCCACGGAGGCTGCAGGTCTTGTCTTTTTGGCCTGCAGCCCAGGACAGCTGATGTTGCTTCACTGTGCAGATCAGCTGAGCCTTCTGGGCAGGGGCACCTGCCTTCCCATCCTCTCCCTACCCCCGCCAACTGCCCAGGGTAAAACAAAGACTCAGTGCCAAGCTAGAGACAGCGGTCTTGTTGGCAGGGCAATGGCCCTCATAAAATACATTTTGTCCTCAGTGTTGCGGTCCATGCTTAGGTAGGAAAAGAATTGCCAGACAAGAGACGGAGTGAAACAGGAGTTTATTAGCGCGAGAGTTGCGTTAGGACAGCTGGCCTCCTGACAGAGCCAACCACCATCAGACATATCTGCCTGTTTGTTTTTTTTGTCTTCAATTATTTTTAAAATCAGAGGATAATTGCAATATTGTGATGGCTTCTCCCATACATCAACATGAATCGGCCGTAGGTTTACACGTGTCCCCTCCTTCTTGAATCCCTCTCCCACCTCCCTCCCCACCCCACCCTTCTAGGCAGTCACGAAGCACTGGCTTTGGGGTCCCTGCCTCACACATCAAGCTCCCACTGGTTGTCTGTTTTCATCTGGGAATGTATGTGTTTCAGTGCTCTTCTCTCAGACCATCCCACCCTCTCCTTCCCCCACTGTGTCCAGGCAGGGAACAAATGAACGGGGTAGGAAATCTTGCGAGTCATTTGCTAACTGGGTGAGGTACGTATAGTTTCTTTGTACGGGGAAGGAGAGCAGGACGGCCTTTCGTGAGACAAAAATGGACAAGCCATGCTGCCCAGGAGGGCTCAAAACTTCTGCAGCAGTTGCAACACGGTGGAAAGGGCAGTGGGGGTCTGGCGCATTCTGTTCCTGCGCGGGCTCAGTGAAGGTGAGGAACAGTGATTCTGACCGCCCCACGCACCGCCGGCCTTGGTCACTGAGAGCTGAGTGAGCTTGACCTGGGATCACTGCTCATCTATAAAGTGTGTGAAATCACCGAGTTCCCAGAGGGCCCCCTGATGACAGTAAGCGCCCCAGCACGTGCTCCTCTGGGTGGTGGGCTTCCTCCAGCCCCACTTACACCAGCCTGGGCTGCATACAACTTCTGCCTGGGGTCCTGTGAGAAAGATGAGTGTGGGAGTGGTGGGGAGGGGTGGAGAAGGAGGAGGAGGAGCCGCCAGACCTTCTCCCTGCCCCGGCTGGGTGTCTATTGCCCCCTGCGGGTCCCCCTGACCCAGGCATGCCCTGAGCTGGACCCTGGGATGGAGTCTGGTGACCAGCAGAGCTGGAAGAGGTAGATTCAGTGACCCTCAGGTCCCCAGATGGCCAACCCAGCCAGCCCAGCGTGCTGCAGCCCGCCTGTCAGGGAGGGTGGGCCCAGGGCCCAGGGAACTTGGGGGGAGTGGGGGCGTAGAGGGGGGCGGTGATCACAGAGCAGTTAGCCAGCGTCAGGACACAAGACCAGAGGCACCTGCGCACTGTGGGCAGGTTACGTGCCCACACCCTCCGGGGCCTCCTGTGGCTCTTGGCCGTGATCGTGAGGCCCGGCCGCCAAGCGGCCCTGAGCGGGTGCCCACCACACCCATCCAGAGGAGAGAGCCTGGGCACGTCCTCGCAGAGCTGGCCTGATGCAGGTCCCCGTCCAACCCGCCATGAGGCCCTGGCCTGGGAGGTGGGCAGAGTCTAGAAGGACGGGATTGGTTCCTACTTCCCCGGCTGGGCTCAACCCTCGGGGGTTTCCTCTGGGATGAGAGCCCCTCAGGTCCCAGAGGACCCCTGCCCACCCCTCCCAGGGGGGCCGATTCCTCTGGGCGTCCCCACGAGGGCCCAGGTGCACGCGTGCACACACACACAACTCAGTCACTGACTGTCCTGCTGGGGGTCAGAGGGGTGTGCACACGGGGGGAGGGGAGAGGGGTGAGAAGGAGGAGGTTGCGGACGGAGATAATGACCCCCTCAGCAACATGCCCAGCCCATAGCACGGGAAGGGGGTCGCCAGGGTGCCCGCCGGGCCATGCCTAGAGAGGCTTGGGGAAGACAGGGTCTGGGGTCCTGTGTCCACCACTCTGGGCTCCAGGAGCTAGGATGAGGCTCCTCCCCAGGAGAGGACTCCCTGTAGAGGGGGTGCTTAGACGGGGTGGTCCCCGAGGCCCCATAACATTGCAGGAGAGTCTGCTGGCCTTGCTCCCCCGTCCATGACCTAATGTGCTCCGAGTCCTCGGAAAAAGCTTCTGCTCCCTGAGGTCCTTCTGAGCAGGGGGCAGCCTGGGGACGCGGGGGACTGGGGACCCAGGGGTGCAGAAGGCGGCAGGGACTGGACCACCCATCGGGGACCAGGGACAAGACCCTGCTTGTTGGCCCCTGGGGGGTCCTCATTTGGACCCCTGGTTGGGGTGAGGAGGCCTCCGGAGTGACCTGGGCATGGGGACAGTGGAGGGGGAGGGGGCGAGGAAGGCGCAGAGGTCCCTCTCGCCCAGGGGCTGGCAGGCCCTGCTCCCTCGGGGAGGGGAGGGGGGGCCCTGGTGGAACCACCGCCTGGCTGAGTTGCTGTCACGTCCCGCCAGGCTCCTCTGTCCATGGGGCTTTTCGGGTAAGCGTATTGAGGGGGCTGCCTTTTCCCTTCTCCAGGGGGTCTTCCCGGTGTGTCTTCTGCGTTGCAAGCAGATTCTTTACCCGCTGAGCCATCAGGGAACCTGGACCCTAGACAAGGGATTTGGTCTCTGCTTTTCCAGCCTGGGGCTGCAGTGCTGGAGATGACCACGAGGGGGCGGGCAGTGCCCACTCTGCTCCTTGGAGGATAGCCCAGGGTCATTCTGGGCGTCCGCCTGCCTCTGGCTCAACAGGCACCTTTTATTGTCAGCCTCCAGGCCCACCGTGTCAGCTGCTCAGAGGCGGGAGGGGGCTCTGAGACCCTCTGTTGATGGTTCAGCTACTGCGTCCCCGGCACGAAGAACAGGGGCCATGTCAGGCCTGGGGGTGGTCTGACATGACAGATGGTCCCTGCCCTGCAGGAGCTCACGGCCTGGAGGGGCGGGTGGAGGAGAGCAGGAGAGCAAGTCCGCGTGAGAGAAGAGCCCGTGCTCCAGGGAACGGAGTCCGGGTCCTGGGGGAGGGCCGGGAGCCCTGGGGGGCCCACAAGGCTCCACGGGACACCGGTGCCGAGACCAGAAAGACAGGGGCGGCCAGCCCCACGTGCTCTGAACGGTGAGCTGGGGCGGGGGTGGGGGGTGGTCAGAGATGCGGAGACTCAGAGGAGGAAGAGACTTCGGCCAGAGGGCAGGTGAGGTGGGAGCCGGGGTGGCTGGAGATGGAGGGGGAGGGGAGGAGGGGGAGGGCAGACCCGGGTCTCGATGGATGTCCTGGGGCCTGTACTGTGTGATGGTCTTCCCCTCACTTACAAAGGCAAGGGGCTTCCCCCGTGGCTCAGCGGTAAAGAATCCTCCTGCAACACAGGAGCCACAGGAGACATGAGTTCGATCCCTGGGTCGGGAAGATCCCCTGGAGGAGGGCATGGCAACCCATTCCAGTATTCTTGCCTGGAGAATCCCGTGGACAGAGGAGCCTGGCGGGCACAGTCCATAGAGTCACAAAGAGTCGGACACGCCTGAAGCGCCTTAGCACGTACATGCAAGAGGGCAAACCCTGACCCTCACACGGTGTCTGTGACCCGGATGCAGGCTCCGCTCAGATGGGGACCTCTGCCCCGAGGTTGCCCAGAAGGCTGGGCTGTGGTCCCAGCTGAGACTCCATCAGGGCAGGTCTGTCTCTGAGGTCATTGGTCGATTCAGTATGGATGGGGGTTCAGGTCTTTCCAGTCTGTGGGCCTGACCCAATGTCAGTTCTTTGTACTGGAGCCTCAGGGCACCTCATAACATCTGATCCTGCCTCTCTGGAACATTGCATCAGAGACAGGGAGACAGAGACAGGAGAGAGAAACCCAGGAGGGGGGACCAGGAAGGGTCACAGACTTTTCATCAGTGAGTCTTGGAAACGACAGCCCATCGCTTTTGCCCGATTCTGTTCATTTGAGCCCAAAGCCCAAAGCCCCTCCACCCTCAGGGAGGACTCACACGGGTGTGGGTTGGAGACGGGGATGCTGGGGGCTGTCATGGGGCTCACCATCCACAGGCAAAGGGGAGAGGGGACAGCAGGACCTCATCCACTTATCACTCATCTGTGGAGTAAAGACTGAAGCTAAAGGAGAAGCAGGGGGCAGAGGATGAGATGGTTAGCTAGCATCACAGACTCAATGGACATGAACTCCGGGAGACAGTAGAGGGCAGAGGAGCCTGGCGTGCTGCAGTCCATGGGGTCAAAAAGGTCAGACGCCACTTAGTGACTGAAAAACTACTACAAGGAGAGTAAATGTAAAAGAATGAATTCTACAGGAGTAAAGAATTAAAGAAGAAAGCCCTCCCTCCCCTCGTGTGCCCTGAGCCCTGGTAGGTGAGGAAGATTCCAGGGCGTGTGCTTTTCCGGAACCCAGTTTCCCCTGGTGGACATTGGCCAGTCCATCCTCTTCCTCTTCTGAATTGTCCAGGGCCCCAGAATCATGTAAACACTGAGTCCATTTCCAATTTTTCTCTCCCATTGCTGTGCTGAAGGGAACATTTGAGTCCATAAATCTTTGTTTAGCTTAAATCCCTGGAAGGGAGATTCTCGGTCTAATGGAAACATGATTTTAACAGTGGTCACAGTTTCCAAACTCCGAGGTCTTCTTGGTCACTCTGAGCCTTGTTTGGGAAAGCAAGGGTCCACATGCTGGGGCTGAAGCCCTGAGGAGCGCAGCCGATAGGCTTGGCCTGAGGCGACTGAAGGCCAGAGACCACCACTGCCGCCGCCCACCCCAGGGCTCGGCCTCCAGCCGCTGGCGGCCCAAGTGCAGCTCAGAGGCAGAGCCTGAGGGTGAGAAGGGGAGGCTTAGGGGGCGGAGAGGGGGCGGGGGCGGGACACACAGGGACACGGGAGCAGCCCCCAGAGGCTGACACTGGGCCAGGAGCAAAGACGGTGCCCACCCTGCCCCGGTCCCCAGTTTCCAGAGCTCCAGCTCTGACTAGTAACCCCACCTAGGCCTGCAGGGGGGACCTGGGGTGCTGAGTCGGGGTGCGGCAGAGCCGGGTGACCCTCCCCCGCCCCCCCAGGAGCTGTTCAGGAAGGTGGTCCCTGACCACTGGTCCCCGCGGGCCAGGAGGGCAAGGAGCACCCGGCCCCCACCGTCCGTGCCACCATCACCCCGTTCAGCAGCGTGGCCAACCGCGTCATCACCACCTGCCTCGGGGACCGGAGCGTGTCGGCCCGCCACAGGGCCAGGGTGGTGGAGCACTGGATCCCAGGGGCCAGGGCATCCCATGAGAGGGCCCAGGAATCCCTCTCCAGTTCTGGAAGCTTCCTGTTCTTGGAGAATTGTGTCTGCAGCTTGCCAGCTAGTCACTGTGGCTGCTGGGTGGGTAGGAGGGGAGGGATCCTTCCGTCCCACAGCCCGCTCAGCCTGCCCCCACGAAACCAGGCCCACTGCTCACTGTGCTTCAAGGACAGGGCACCCCAGCTGCCCAGGAACGCGGTGCCGCCGGAACGCTCAAGTTAAGTGGCCCAAGGGGCTGCCCTGGGAGGCAGGTCTGGAACTCCCCACTCTGCCCCCAACCACAGAGAATCCAGTTAGCAACACTTTTCCCGGCAGTGTAGCCCAAACTGGCCATAATCTATGAGCTTTAAGAAGTCTCAGGAGACTAATGAATCCATGGTGGGTCCTCCCTGACCCCACCTCAAGGCTTCCCCAGCGCCCCCAGGCAGCCCCTATCCCAAGTCAGAGCCGACACCTAGGCGACCCCTCCTGAGTGGGGCTCGACGGAGGTCTCTATCTGTAGAAGAGGTGAAGAAGGCTTTCGCAGGGCCTCAGGCCCACCCTGGGGGCGGGGGCCCCAGGGGGCTGTGGCAAGGCCAGCAGCACAGCCAAGCCTCCCAGAAAGCGGGAGGCCCTTCTGCAGGGAACAAGAGGTGGCCCCAGGTCAGGGATGCTCGTGGGTCGGGGCAGTCACTACGGCAGGCGTTAGTTACCAGTTGCCTCTGGGCTTCGAGCTTCCCTAGTGGCTCAGACGGTAAAGAATCTGCCCGCAAGGCAGGAGACTGGGTTCGATCGCTGGGCCAGGAAGATCCCCCGGAGGACACGCACACGGGGCCTTGCCTGGTTCTAAGTGCTTTTGTTGTCGCTCAGGCATGTCCGACCCTTTGCGACCCCATGGACTGCAGCACGCCAGGCCTCCCTGTCCATCACCATCTCCTGGAGTTTGTTCAAACTCATGTCCATTGAGTCGGTGATGCCATCCAACCGTCTCATCCTCTGTCATCCCCTTCTCCTCCTGCCTTCAATCTTTCTCAGCGTCAGGGTCTTTTCCAATGAGTCTGCTCTTCACATCAGGTGGCCAAAGTGTTGGAGTTTCAGCTTCAACATCAGTCCTTCCAGTGAATATTCAGGACTGATCTCCTTTAGGATAGACTGGTTGGATCTCCTTGCAGTCCAAGGGGCTCTCACGAGTCTTCTCCAACACCACAGTTCAAAAGCATTAATTCTTCGGCGCTCAGCTTTCTTTGTAGTCCAACTCTCACATCCATACATGACCGCTGGAAAAACCATAGCCTTGACAAGACAGAACTTTGTCGGTAACGAGACGGACCTTTGTCTTTGCTTTTTATACGCTGTCTAGGTCAGTCATGGCTTTTCTTCCAAGGAGCAAGCGTCCAAGTGTTTTGCAGAAGCTAGCTCGTGCTGTCCCGCCGCCCACGGAAGGCAGGTTCCACCCTACCGTCGGAGGCGCGGGGGCCGCGCGAGGATCGCCCCCACCCCGGGCGCGGCTGGCAGGAGGTCGCAACAGGGGAGTTCAGCCAGGCCGGCGGGCGCCACGCGGGCGGTGCGGCCGGGAGGGTCCGCTAGATGGCGCTGCGGCGCCGGCGAACTCGGGAAGGGCGCGGGCTGGGCCTCGCGGGCCGCCGTCCACGCTATAAAAGGCGCGGCGCGAGCTCGCGCGTCCTTTTCGGGCGGCGAAGATGGAGAGGTTGGTGGGAGTTCGTTATGGCCTCGGCGGGAGGCCGCGCGCCCGTCCGCCCCAGGGCCCGCCTGCGGCCAAGCCCCGCGCCCGGCGTCTCCGCCCGGGGTGCTCTCCGCAGTTTCCCGGCTTGGAAGCCTCGGGAACATGGCAAGGCAGCGGGGGTTTAACGGGTGAGTTGAGACATAAGGGGAAAGTGCCGCGCCCCCCCGGCCCGCCAGCATTCCGGCTCGTTGCGGTGGGGATCGAAGCGCAGGAGCCTTTAATGTCTGGTTTTGTTTTTAAACGTATTGATCGCCACTGTATACTGGGCCTTGTCTCAAAGCTAGTTGGTCTACGGGTTATCCGTGGTTTGTAACGCAGTGGGTGTGGAAGCGGGGTCCCCTTCCCGCAACAGTGGGGAGGGGGCGGCGGCATGCATAGCGCGGCCCTTCTGTCCCTTGGGGTCTGCACGCTGTATCGTAACCTCGGTTTTCCACACAGCCCGAAATGAAGCAGGGAGTCAAACGGAAGGTACCTGGGTTTGGCGTGCTGACAGGTGTAGGCCTGGAGGGCGAATGCAGCAAAGCCAAGCCTGGGTGGAGGGCCTCGTTGCGCGCTTCGCAGGCGCACAGAAAGTCTCGGGACTCGGACCCACGGGTGTCATGATCTTCCCCGCATGCCCCCAGAGGCGTTGCAGGTGTGGCTGCCGTGTCACGTCTGCGTCATGAGGTGGCAGAGAGCAAAGAGGCTTGGTCTACGCCCAGTGTTCTGGCCGGTGGACATTTGGATGATTAATAGTCTGACACTTGACAAAGTGCCCACCGAGGGTGGGTGGGTGTTGCCTGAAGCCTGTCGTGTAAGAACGCCTTAATTCTCTCTTAGCGCTTGTCTGGGCCCCAGGACACCCCGAGGTTACCGTGTGAGGAGCGGCAGCAGGTGGGCGGTTGCCCCTTGGCGCAGCGACCAGCAGGAAAGATGGGTAGGTTTCAGTAAGGCCGACCTACTTGCATTATGAAATGGTGGCACTAAAATTTCCCTTTCAAAGGTGAGCTCGATGCCACCTAGCAACTGACATGATTGAGCTTGTTTTAGGGTTACAGGGTATTCACACGTAGCTATTCTGCCTATGATGAACTGTACAGCCAGAAACTCTTTAAAAGAAAAAGTTGACAGAAACAGACAGTTCCAAAGACCAGGTGCAGTGGCCTACGGTGAGGCCTGTTTAAATCCCAGAGCGTTTTTTTCCTGTGTCGCCTTGTTAATTGTACTTTCCTGATCCATTGATCTATCCATTGTCTCACTGGTAGCTCCCTGGGAGAGAAGGTGCAGAGATTTCTCGGGGGCCGGGGGGGGGCCTCCTGGATGGGCTTCCTCTGTGACTCAGTGGTAAAGAATCCGCCTGCCAGTGCAGAGACCCAAGAAACTTGGGTTCAGTGCCTTGGTCAGAAAGATTCCCAAGAGAAGGGAATGGTCAGCCATTCCGATATTCTTTCCTAGGAAATCCCATGGATAGAGGAGCCTGGCTACTCTGTGGTCCCCCAGGTTCATCAGCCAGCAGCCCCCTTCATTAGTTTTAAATACTCAGCAGTAGCTTCTCTTCACTGATTCTGGACCAACCGTTCTTATTATTTGATACAGGAAGGACGGTGACTGAGCCTGTGGAAGTCGGCGAGAGTGAGCAGCCTCACGCTCCAGACCAGGGTAAGAGGCTGTGCCTGCTGAGCTGCTCCTGGAGGCCCGGGGGGCGGGGCGGGCACTGCCCTGCAGATGCTGGACTCGCCGGCACCACGGGTGCGGCCGCCCTGCTGCACCTGTGCCGTTGGGGCAGAGAGGAAGCGGCTATTTCTACGCTCAGTGCTCAGAACCGTGGGCACTAAGAATGGTTTGTAGCCGGACATCACCGAGGGAGCCCCTTGTTCCCACGTGCGCGGAAGAGAAGGCCAGGGAGGATTAAATGAGCGGACAGGCATGCGGCGAGCTTGGGTCCGGCAGGGTTGACCCAGAAAGGGTCTGCTGGAAATGATGGCTCTGTCAGTCTGCGGGAGGACTGTTTAGGAGTCCCTTGAGGGAAGGCCAGAGGATTCCGTTGACAGCGGTGCTGCAGAGAAACAGGGTTTGGGAGGATTGGCTGATTAGATTACATCTCACAGATCCGTAGGCGCAGCTGGTCCATGGGAGAGGGACCCTCGGGTGGGACTCTTCAGGACAAGTGTCAGGACAGGTAAGCTGGGCAGGGGGCTGGCTGGGGGTCTGACAGCTTCTGGACCCACACAGTAGACAGTGGTTTGCCAGAATCTGGGTGTGGACTCTCCTGGAGGGGAGTCGGGTCATTAGTTGATGGGGCAGCTGGGTGGCAAGTTAGGGGTGTGTCGGGGAGTGTGTGCAGCCGGCTGGAATCAGTTGTGGGGGTGCTCTTGGGGGTGTTCGAGGACCTGACTGAAAGTCGCCCTGGGCAGAACTGGGGAGCAGGATGCAGCTGGTGACTCCCTGCTGGCAGGGGTGAGGGTTCTCAGGACAATGGAAGCTGGCTCCCTTGAGCTAGTGTGACCCAGCCTTCATGCCCTGTGGGAGGGACCACGCGGCAGGCGGGGGCTGTCTGCACAGTGTATGCCTGGTGGGTTTTCAATCCAGGTCGGGTGTTTTTTGTTTTTTAAGAACAACCTTGAACTTGTGGCTGCTACTAGATTTTTTGCCCACATTTCCTCGAATTCTGCGCTTGAGTTTTCTGTGGCTTCTCCACTGGAGTGGGGCCAGGGTGACAGTGGGCTTGCCGGAAGTCCGACGGCGGCAGGTGGCAGCAGGTCCAGTCCGTCCACCTTTGAGCCTGGCAGCGGCATGTCCTTCCCCATCCTGCTTGATGACCCTCGCTGGCTGAATCCCCTAGAAACTGGGAGAAGTGTTGGGGGGATGGGGCTGAGGAGGCTTGTCTTTGCATTCCGCAACCCCGCTGCTGTCTGAGGTCTCCACCCAAGCTAAGGAGGCTTGACCAGGGGAGTGGCGTCGGTCCGACCCCTCCAGCACCGGGAGGCAACGCCTAGTGAGTCCCCTCTGTTTCCTGTCTGCAGGCGGGAACCCCAGTGAGCAGCCCAGCAGCCACACACCGCCAGAGTCGAGGGCGGTACAGAGCCTGGGAGAGGCACGGCCTTGGAAATTCCTCTGACGAAGAACGTGTGGGCCTAGCGTGTCGTGTGCGGAAAAGCAGTAGCAGTGTGTGCTTCTCCCCCTCGGTGTGGTTCAGCAGGGCTGAGGCAGCGTCCTCCAGCCAGGAGGTGCAGGCAGGATCTTGTATGTGGGCCCACCCCACCGTCCTGAGCTGTATCTGGATTATCCCCCCACCCAAGGGGAGAATGTCGATGAGGTTTGCAAACTAGTCCTGAGAACGAGTGTCTGACAGCTGACACCTTGGGGCCCGGGTTTTCAGCACAGGGTGTTACAGTGAATGGAAAGATCTGTCTTTGTGAGGGAGCATGTCCCCATGTTGGCAAAGCTGTAAAGAATAAATGCATCTTGAATAAACTACCTTGACTTGCCTTTCTCTGTCTGACCAGCCAGGGCCCCAACAGGAACTGAGGGTGCGAGGGTCAGGGTCCTGGGCTGTTTCCTGGACAACGATAGCTTTTTGAAATCGATGAAATCTGAAGTTCTCGTGTAATTGTGTGTGCCCCTGCTTACGACCCATCCACATGTGGTCCAGGTCAGGGCTGGTCACAACTGAGAACCATGGGCTCACTCAGCTTCCAGTCACCCTTGCCCTTGGCCCCAGTCAACCCCAAGCAGCCAGCTGCCAGGATGTGGGTCCAGGGGTGGCATGCCCCTGCAGTAGACTCTCCAGGTTGAGGGTGGTGGGGATACTCAGGGAAAGTGGAAAGGCTGGCTTAAGAGAACTAAGATCATGGCATCCTGTCCCATCACTTCATGGCAAATAGGGAAACGATGGAAAGAGTGACACTATTTTCTTGGGCTCCAAAATCACTGGGGACAGGGACAGTAGCCATGAAATTAAAAGATACTCCTTGGAAGAAAAGCTGTGACAAACCTAGACACTGTATTAAAAAGCAAAGACATCATTTTGCTGACAAATGTCCATATATAGTCAAAGCTCTGCATTTTCCAGTAGTCCTGTATGGATGTGAGTTGGACTGTAAAGAAGGCTGTGCTTTCAAGCGAGTCAATTCTAATGGAAAGCAACCCTGAATATTCACTGGAAGGACTGAAGCTGAAGCTCCAATACTTTGGACACTTGATTCGAAGAAGCGACTCATAAGAAAAGACCCTGATGCTGGGAAAGATTGAAGGCGGGAGGAGAAGGGGATGACAGGATGAGATGGATGGCATCACTGACATGAGCTTGAGCACACTCGGGGAGGTAGTGAAGGACAGGGCAGCCTGGCGCGCTGCATGCAGTCAGAGGCCGCAGTGGTGAACACGAGTTGGTGAGTGAACAATTCACAGAAAAGCTTTATTTACACGTAGTTCTCCAAAGTAACAAGACCTAGGCCTGGGCAGGTCCCAGGGCCAGCCCTCGGTGCTTGGGCTGTGAGTCCTCCCCTCTCTCCTGCCAGCTCCACTGTGGGAGCCCAGAAAACTCCCCGGGGGGCGGCGGCGGTGGTGGTGCAGGGGCCGGAGCCGCGTGGCTGCCGCGCTCCGGCGGCAGAGGGCCTCGGCCGGTGTGGGACGGGACGGGGAGGGGCCGGGGGCAGGCGTGGCTGGTGGGCGGAGCCGTGTCTCCGGGCGGGGCCGGGAGCGGCCTCACGTGTACTTGGTGTTGGAGATCTCCTTCCAGAGCAGGGTCTTGAGGTGGCTGAGCACCAGCGAGTGGTGGGCCTCCACCTGGCTGGCCAGCCCGCTCAGCGTGGCGCAGGTGCGTAGCTGCCGGCCCAGCTCGGCGCGCAGGCCGGCGGGGGCGCCGGGCAGCAGGTAGTGGCGCAGCAGCTCGCAGACCTTGGCCAGGTTGGGCTGCACCAGGTCGCCCTTGCACTGGCGCAGGAGCGTGTCGCAGGGCGCCCGGCAGTCGCGCCCGTAGGTGCAGTCCGCGCTGCGCTCGCAGTGGCGGCCCCGCAGGAAGCGGCGCACGGCGGCCTCGGGCGCCACCTGCTGCAGGTCGGCCATCCTGAAGTCGTACTTGGCCGTGTAGCCCACGTTGGCCAGCGTGGTCTCGCACATGTAGAAGGTCCCGTAGGCGCCGTGGAAGAGCTCCTCCACGAATTCCAGCAGGCCGATGGCGATCTTGGCGCGCCAGGGCCAGGCGGGCCCCAGCCACTGCTGCAGGGCCCCATGCAGGGCGGGCGGCAGCAGCGGCCGCAGCAGGGCCGGGAGGGCGGCCGCGGGCCCCGAGCTGCGCGGGACGCCCTCTGTGACGTAGAGGTCCCCGCAGTGGCCCAGCAGCGGGGAGGCGTGCCCCTTCCCCTGCAGGGACAGCAGCAGCAGGAACTCGTTGCGCTGCAGCAGCGCCCACACCGACTTGGCCTCGGCCAGCGACACCCTGCTGTCCTTGTTGAAGTCGGCCATGAGCAGGACCTGGCCGACCAGCGCGGGCAGGGAGGGAAGGTCCCCTAGGTTCGCCTGAGAGAGGGGAGGCGGGACGTGGGCATGCAGCTTCAGGCTTGGCACCCGGCCCCCGCATCGGCCCGACCGGGGAGCCCGGCCTCCAGCCCCCAGCAGGAAGGGGCAGTGAGGCACTGGGGAGGCCCCCTCACCACTCCTGGAAAGCCCACGTGCGTCTCTGCCCCCAGCGCTTGGGGAGCCCGGGGACTTCCTGCATGAAGGTGGGAGCACTGGGGGGTCGCTTACCCCTCACCTGCCCCCCCCCCGGGTCCCAGCTCCTCCCTGGCCTCCTCCCCGCCCCCTGCCCCCCCCCCCGGCCCCGGGAGGGTTCTCATGCCTGTGGGTGCTCCCTGAGCCTCTGGCCGGCGGGTTCTGTTTGGAGCTGGCGGGCTAGCCAGATACACCCTGGCCCATGTGGCCCCCCCATCCAGCCTGCTGCCTGCCCTGTGCTCATGTCCTTGGGCGTGAACTTGACACACACCCCCCCCCCCCTCAGGAGGGCCAGCTGACCTTGAGAAAGCTGAGGGTCATCTCCCGGAACTCCTTAATCGAGGTGCCCCGAGTGGGCTTGTCAAACAGCACCAGTTCCCGCCGGGGGGCCACGTCGGCCCCGGCCTTCAAGCTCAGGCTCTCCTCGAGGCCACACTTGATGGTCACCTCCCTGCCCTGCCAGAGCCCGCTATACACCTGTGGGGAACACAGGACCCCCTGTGCACACGCCTGCTCCGGCTGACCGCGGGCGGCGGAGCCCCGGGGCTGGGCCCGGCCGGGCTCACCTGCTGGCCTGGGACGGAGGAGAGGCAGGTCCTCCACTCCAGCTGCTGCCGGCTGCACAGGTCCTGGCAGATGGAGCCTGAGATGATGCCCTTGCGGTACTGGTCACACTGAGGAGAGCAGGGAGACGCAGCAAGTGGCCTGGGGGAGCGAGGGCTCCATCTGCCCGCCCGCGCCTCATTAGCCAACACACAGGGAGAGGCTTGCAGCTCTGATCAGGTCGAGCTCTGCAGGAGCCGCTGCCCCCACCGGGCCCTTCCTGGCTCCAGACAGGGCCTTGAAGCCCCCTGAGTCCCGGGGGTGTGGGCTGAGCCGAGCCGGAAGGTGAGGCCCTTCCCAGGGCGGTCCCTAGGTGGGGAGGTGGGGGGAGATTTGTGGCATCTGGAGCAAGCGTGGGGTGAATTCCTGGATGTGCATCACCGTTGCCATGGTGCCCAGGCCCTTGGTGGAGCAGGCCTGCAGGAAGGGAGGGTGCCGGGGGCGGGGAGCCAGGGCCTCCTGAACGCCAAGGCCCTGGACTCACCTACGGGACCAGGGAGGAGGCTTCCGTGCTGCGGCTTCAGAGCCCGACAGCCGTTCATCAGGACAGAAAAGGGGAGGCCCTCCACTGCAGGGGTCCGCTCTGACCCCCTCAGGCCCCCCGGAGCCTCAAGGCCCTTCGTGGGGGTGTCTGCCAATGCAGGCAGCCAGGCTGGGCCAGGGTCGGGGCCTGCCGGCCACGCTGCCCACCAGGGTGGGGAGGGGCTTCCACCGAAGCTGAGGTGGGCAGTGTGGCCGTCAGCCTCAGATGGGGCAAGACCCCTCCCCTCCCAGCCTGTCTCCTGTCTGCAACCGGGCCGAGCACCCTGAGGTCCATGGGTACCTGGTCCGTGACCCCTGGTCCTGCCTTTCCCCCCACGCACACCCTGGGTGACCTTGGACAAGCTGTGGAATCTCTCAGAGACAGCTGATACCCCCATGAGGTGGCCAGGTCTTCTTGGGAAAGGAGGGGGTGTCCCCACGGCCCAGCAGCCGGGGAGACCGCTCTGGCGCTGGCGGGAAGGCCAGGGCGCTCTGGGAAGACGGAAGCTGCAGATCCTCTGGTTGGGAGGGGCACGTTCCCTGTCTGCTCCCCCAGGGCCCCTCAGTCCTCCGCGTGTGGAGGGGGCTGCTTCGGGCACACAGGAAGTGCTCAGAAAACACCCACCAGCTCTGAGCAGCTGCTCACTGCACCCCACTGGCCAGACCCCATCTCACGTGTCCTCCCAGGTCTCACTGCCCCAAGAGACCCCTCCACCCACGCGGGCAGCCCGGGACCTCGCCCGGTGCAAGGGGTCCCAAGCAGTACCTCTCCCCGCCCCTGCCCAGAGGCCAGACTCCCTGCACTCACACACCTGCCCCTGGGCGTCCCCGGCCCGCCGGGTGGGAGAAGAGCTCTGTGTCCGGCACCCAGCTTGGGTCTGACCCCTGGAGGGTCCCAGCGAGCACTTCTGGAATAAACAAGGTCTTTTTCCCCTGGGGCTGGGTGCCGCGCCTTTGTGCCTGATGTTGGCCTGCCCCCAGCGAACAACTGACAATCTATGGGCCCCTTGCAAGTCTCGTCACATTGGCTCTGGACCCCTCCACCACCACCTCCGGACTGTCCCAAGTTTGGCCCCCACGGGACCCTGGGCAGAACAGGCCTGCTGAGCCCTTCCACAGTGCCCCACAGCCCCCCCGCAAGAGTGCCCCTCACCCTGCAGGGGAGCAGAAACTCCAGGCCCCCACCAGGAGACAGGTTCAAAGCCAGGGGTCTCCCACTGCCCCCACTTCAGGACCCCAGGAACTCCGCCGGGGCGGGTCCCCCCAGGCATGGATGCCCCAGACCCTGTTAGCCTGCCGAGGGCTCCCCCCTGCCCAGGGAGGCTGGCGGAGTCAGCGTCTGAGGGTTACCAGGGCCCCTTCGGCTGGCGTCACCTTCCCCTCCACCAGTCACAGGGCATCCTTCAGCAGGAGCCGTGAGCCACGTGGAGCAGTGCTCGTGGGCACACACACACTCCCGTGGACAAGCACACACAGGTCCACAAGCGCCCTCACACACACGTGCACAGCTTTGGTCTACCAGCCACAGTGGTGACTCAGCGCACCTCCACCCCCAGGCCCCGAAGACCACACCCTGCAGCCTCCTTTGCTGGACCCCTGGCCCCTCCTGACATGTCTACAACCGGCCCTGTCCACCCATCCGTCCGTCTGTCCACCCCCAGCCACTCGCCTGTGCTCCATGGGGCACCCCTTCCTCCCGGGCCTCCCCCACGGCCTGCAGGGACAGCCCCGCAGGGCACAGCCAGACCCTCCTAGAATCCACTGGGCGGGCGCCTCAAGCCCCGTTTCTAGGCTGCCCACCGTAGGAGCGCTAGCTGGGGGCGGACGGAGCCCGCAGACGGCCCCAGGCGACACTTACGATGACCACTCTGCAGACGTGGCCGCGGCAGAGCTCCGCGTAGGACGAGTAGTGCACGTACGCCAGCCAGCTGCCCGCGAGGACGCCCAGCCACACCAGGAAGACATACTTGACCCTCAGGCCTGGGAGCCGGCCCTGCGGGGGAGGGGCCGTGAAGAAGCACAGCGTTCCAGGCGCGCTGACCCCGCCTCCTAGACCCCAGCCCCCCACCCCCCAAGCCCCGCCCCAGTCAGCGTCTCCTTCCCACTCCGCACCCACTCCCGGTGCAAGGCAGGGGCCTGGTGTCTCCCAGACCTTGAAATCTCACAGGCAGGGAAAAATTAATTCCAAATGAGGAGGATTTAGGGTAGACAGCTCTTTATTTTGCTGAATAAAGAGATTTGGAACGATTTTTTCCTCCTGTCCTGCCCTCATTTCATCGTGACATGTAACCTCTGTACAAGGTCAGGATGGAGAGGCGCTCCCCCACCCCGGACCCCTCACCCTGGCCCGGCACCCTGCACATGGTTCCTCCCACTGGGGGAGACTTCAGGCTGGACCAGGGCCGGCAGGGAGCGCCGGGCTCGGAGGCGTGGTCACCTGCGAGCTTTTAAGGGACACAGCTTCGCACACCCCCCCATCACAGCAGCCAAAGGGTAGACACAACCCCCGGGATCCACTGAGAAAGAAGTGGGCAAGCCAAATACAGCCCATCCACACGAGAGAACGGTATCCAGTCATGAAAAGGCAAAGAACTCTGACCCAGGCAAGGAAGACCCAGCAGGACATCATGTCCAGGGAAATGAGCCAGACACAAGACAGAGCCTGTGTGACCCCACCCATGCCACAACCTAAAGGACTCAGATCCACAGAGACAGGAACGGCGGCGACAAGGGGGAGCGGGGGGAGGAGGGAGGCCTGCCCAGGACGGCCAGTGAGTGTGTGAAGGGGACAGAGCTTGAGGGCTTGAGTTTGGGAAAATGAAACGAGTTCTAGAGATGGATGGTGATGGTGGCTCAACAACGGGGATGTGTTTAATGCCCTTGAACGGTGCACTTAAAAAATGGTTAAGATGCTAAATTCCTGCGATGTACAATTTACCATAATAGAGAACAGATAACTAAGACACTCAGCCCCTGGCCCCGCTGCCAGAGGCTCCGTCCCAGGAGCGTGGGGTAGGCCAGGAACTGCTTCTCTGGAGGGCTCAGTCCCTTGGCCAGGTCTCCCCGGCTGACGAGAGGAATCACAGGGTGTGGGGGACCCACAGCCCTACAGGAACTGGGGGGCACTGTCTCCCATCCAGCCCCCAAGCCAGGACTGCAGGAGCATCAGCTTCCTTCCCCACCCCCGTCATGGTAAATCACGGCCTCAGTGGCTGCTGTCCAGGGGTGGTCAGCTGATGGGCCAGGGCTACCAGGCGCTGCCCGGTGCAAGAGCTCAGACACCTCGACCGGGTCAGCTGAGCCCCAGAGAAGAGGGCCCGGGAGAGCAGGGGGCTTCAGGCCAGCCTGCCCCGGACGAGAGCCACTGCCAGCACTGGCCACACATCCCACCACCTGAGGGTCAGCGGGCGGCTCCAGTCCTAGTCAGCCCTGGGTTCTCACCACCTGGAGGCTGGGGCCCAGAAATGGGGCCAGCGGCTCTCCCCTGAGGACGGGGCAGGGCCTCCAGGATTAGCCCAGGCAGCTGCGCTCGTTTTTACGGTTCCTCCAGGAGAGGCAAGGTCCCCCACTCCTGCTCTCTGGCCCACCCCCTCGGCCAGCCAGCCCGGGAGGCGCTGAGGCAGGAGGACCCCCCGAGAGCTCCGGTGCAGGCTCGGAGCCGCGGAGGCCCGGGGTGGCCCTGGCCAGGGTGGCAGGGCCGGGTCGCAGGCCCACTGGTCCTGCCACCACATCTGTTTCCGCCAGTTTTGTTCAAAGGGAAAAACAGGAAAGCAGACCAGCGGGTGGGGGGCCGGGGAGCCAGGGGCGTTGCTGGGGACAGGACAAGGTCAGAAGACTTCCAACGGCGGGTGACCGCGAGGCAGGCAGGGCCTCTGGGAGCCGGCGCCAGGGGTCCTGGGGGACAGGCGGGAGAAGGGCGGGCTGTCGCCTGCACTGGCCTCAGGTGCTGACCTGGGCCAGACCCAGGTTCCCGGCCTGACCGCAGGGCCCACCTCGGACATGGCCCATCCTCCTGCCAGAGCCCCTCCAGCTCCGGCCTTCCCGCGGCGGCCCCGCTCCACAGACACTGGCCCCGGTGCCGAGCTCTGAGCGACCCCCAGGCCCTGATCGCAGGCGGGCACTTCCTCCGGGGGGAGTCCCTGCCCCTGTGGGGTCCTGACGCCCACCGGTGAGCATGCCCCCAGGGCGGGGGGAGCTCACCCCTCAGTGTTCCCCGGGCCGGCGGCTCCCCCCACCCCCCGGCCTGCCCGGCTCATACTGGGGCACTTGGGGGGCCACTCGGGGGACAAGGCAGCATGACGACCGGCAGCCTTGGGGCCGCAGCCCACGTGCACCGTGGCCTCCACCCCTCACCACCAACGCAGGAGAGTGTTTCACACGCGGGAAACTGAGGCTCAGGGCGTGTCCTCACATTAAGTGGGGGCATCTCAGAACCAACCCCAGCCATTGGGAACCCATCACCTCTCCTGTCCAGGCTCATCTGCTATTCCCGGGCTGAGCTCAGAGGCCTGACACCCCCAGTCCCAGACCCGCCACACTGGCCTCCTCTGTCAAGGCCTTTCCCTCAGGATGGGGCCACTGCACCCCCACCTCCCAGCCTGGGGGAGGACGCAGACCCTCAGCTCCCACCCGACCCCCCCAAGACCCCTGGATGGCAGGAGGGCTTCTGGTGCAGACAAGCCCCTGCGTGCATTACCTGGCTCCCACCCTTCTGGGCGGGTCTGATCAGGGCTGTCCGCTTTTGCCCAGGGGCTGGGGTCGTGAAGGTGGCAGGTTTGGCCTGCATAATTTGTGGCTCGCATTCAGCCCAGCTCAGACTACCCCAAGTAGCCATGACAGGGATCGCGGCAGTCGGCCCCCAAAGCAGCCTGGGGCTCCCCTGCAGAAGGCAGGGTCCCGAGAAGGACGGGGATCTGTCCAAGGTCACTGTGGGGTCAGGGCACACTCCTCATCTCAGGCTGGCTGGGGGATGGCCCAGGGGGAGGGTATGCCCTTCTTAGAGTGCTTCTACGGGTCCCAAGTTTTCCATCACAGAAAGACAAACCTGGTCTCCTAAGTAGAGCAAGGCGGGGCGGACCTGGTGTGGCTTCGGGGCCTGCGGGAGCAGCTCCGGCCCGCGGCGGGGCGGGGGCCTTCTGCAGCCCCAGAGGCACTGGGGCCAACCCCTCAGCATCCGCTCACCCGATCGGCAATCCCCACCCCGGGCCCCGGGCCCTGCCGGCCCCCGGCCCCCCAGGGACCACGCACCCCGGCCTTCAGCGACCTTGAGTCCGGAATCCGCCCGGGATCCCCGGACTGGATGCCGCGCGCCCCCGCCGCGGCCCGCGCCCCAGGGCGGGAGGTGGGGCGAGAGCCGGCCGGGCCGGGGGCGCGCCTACCTGCAGGCCCTTGGAGAAGGGGCAGAAGAGCACCAGGTGCGCCAGGCGCCGCAGCCGCCGCATGGTGGGCGCGGGCCGTGCGCGGGCCCGGCTCGCCTCCGCTCGGCCTCAGCCCCGCGGGCCGGCCCGCCCGCATCGGCCGCCGCGCCTCCTCCCCGCCCCGCGTCCACGCCGGAGCGCTCGCTTCTGACGGCCCGGCGGGTGCGCGGGGAGGGGGCGCGGCGGGGGCGCGCGCCGGGGGGAGGCGGGGAGCCAAAGGCGCGCGAGGGCGCGTGGCCGCGAGGCGGGCGGCGCGGGGGCGCGCGGCGGGGAGGGAGGGCCGGGGGCGCGGAGGGCCGCCTCGCGGGGCGGGGGAGGCGCGCGCGGCCCCGCCTCCGCCCCACCGCCCCGCCGCGCCCCGCCCCTGAGGGAAGGGGGAGGGCGCCGAGGCCCCGCCCTCCCGCGCCCCCGGCCCGCCCCCGGCGGCGCAGACAAGCCCCCTGCGTGCAAGCCCCCGCCGCCCGCGCGGCCGCCACGAGAGGGGACTGCACGGCCAGGGCCGTCGCGCGCCCCTTGGCGGAGGAGGAAGCGGGTGATGGAGCCGGGCAGCCTGCGGAGGTTCCCCGGGGCAGGGTCGTACGCGCGGGGCGCTGGAGGCGCGGGGGCCCTCCAGGAGTCATGGCGAGGCCCCTAGCGGGGTCCTGCGCGGACCACAGGGCCTGGAGGGGCCGTGGACACTGCGGCAGCGTTGGCCTCTTTCTCCCGCTTTTTAAAGAGAGTAAAACGCACTCTTGCACCGCGCGGCTCTGCCGGTGTTCGCACAGACAGCCCCGTGGGCACCACCGCTTGCAGGCTGCAGAGTAGTTCGGGCCTTGCTCTCTTCCAGGCTCCCCCGCCCCGGGCCCAGTCCTGGTGAGCTCCGGCTCGTCCCCTGCGGCCGCAGCCTGCAGGTCTGGCCTCTGTCACTGGGCAGAGGCCCTGAACGTTCAGCACCCCTCTTTGCCAGCGCGGGCACCAGGCACCAACTCGATCAGCCAGTCAGTCACCTCCTGAAGGCCCTCGGAGTTGGTCCTGGCTTGGGACATCAGGCGCAGAGCCGCCGTCAGGTCAGAACTCGAGGTTCTGTGCTAAGGACATTCCTTTTCCCTGAGGTGATACAGGCTGGGGATGCCGTGGTCGGCACGGTGGGTGTAGGTACCCCTTACATTCCTGGCGCATGGGAGGTCTGATCACTCCACTTTCCCTTGGGCACTTGGTATGATCCTTTTTAAATTCTAGTCATTCTGTGGGGAGCCTGTTTCTTTGTGGTTTCTCTGTGGTTATTTGCATTTCCCCAAAGGCTATTGATGTTGGCTATTTCTTACATACTTAGTTGCAACCTGTGTATATTCTTTGGCAAAGCATCTGTGCAAACTTTTTGCCCAACTTTTGTGTGTGTGTGTGTGGTATTGTTTGTTTCTTTGTTGAGTTTTGAGAATTCTTTTATATCTTCTGGAAACCAGCACCTTATCAAATATGTGATTCCCAAAGATTTTCTCCCAGTCTCTGGCTTGTCTTTTCATCTTTTTAACAGTGCTTTTCAAAGACTACACATTATTAATTTTTTTAAATTTCTTTTATTTATTTTTAATTTTTCGGTTGCACCAGGTCTTTGCTGCTGCGTGCAGGCTTTCTCTAGTTGCAGTGAGTGGGAGCGACTCCTCATTGCTGGGCACAGGCTTCTCACGGCAGCGGCTTCTCTTGTTGCAGAGCACGGGGTCTAGGTGCACGGGCTTCAGTAGTTGTGGCTCAAGGGTTTGAGCACAGGCTCAGAAGTTGTGGGTCACAGTCTGAGTTGCCGCGCAGCATGTGGAATCTTCCCGGACCAGGGATCAAACCGGTGTCCCCTGCATTGACAGGCATACTCCCATCCACTGAGCCACCGGGAAAGTCCTACCCGTTCCTAATTTTGAGGAGGCCCAGTTTGTCCATTTTTTCCTTTTGTTCGTCTGCGCCTGTCAAATCTAAGAAATCTTTGCCTAACTCAACTCAGGGTCACACAGATTTTCTTCCGTGTTTTCTTCTAGAAGTTTTATAGTATTAGGTTTCACATTTGGGTCAGTGATTCAGTTGAGATCATTTTGGTACACAGTTTCCCAGGTGGCGCTAGTGGTAAAGAATCTGCCTACCAAAGTAGGAGATGCGAGAGAAGTGGGTTTGATCCCTGGGTCAGGAAGATTCCCTGGAGGAGAGCATGGCAACCCACTCTAGTATTCTTGCCTGGAGGATTCCATGGACAGAGGAGCCTGGTGGGCTGCAGTCCATAAAGTTGCATAGAGTTGGGCACGACTGAAACGACTTAGTACATGGATCAAGGCCGTGTTTTGGCTTGGGGTTTGGGGGTTTCTGCACATGGATATCCAATTGTTCCAGCACTTTTGTTGAAAAGATGAGCCCTGGGATGGTTTGTAGCAGACTGTCTCTGCGGAGACACTGCCCTGCAAGCAGCCTTCCCAGCTCCTGGACGGTGGTTTCTAGCAACCTCCAGAGGGCAGATTTCCTGCAAGTCTGCCAGGACCACAGTGACTTCTCTGCTGTCCTGTGAGTCACAGCTGGGCTCTCCCAGCAAGACTTCAGCCTGGGAGTGGGGGCTCCAGCTCAGCCCAGCGTGGCGCTTTCCTCTCTTTCTCTTCAGGCTGTGCTGCGTGGCTTGCAGGATCTTAGTTCCCCAACCAGGAATCAAATCTGGGCCTTTGGCAGTAAAAGCATGGGGTGCTAACCACTGGACCACCAGGGAATTCCCTACAGGTCACTTCTGTGTGTCCTTCACTTCCATCCGCCTTTGCAGTTAGTAATTCTTGAAGCAGAACTTTCCCAGTTCAGATTGCCATGTGGCTTTTGTCTGCTAATAGGGACCCAATTGACACAGGTCTGGTGCAAAAGTTGTTGTTCATTGTTCAGTTGCTAAGTCATGTCCCACTCTGCGACCCCATGGACTGTAGCACACCAGGCTCCTCTGTCCTCCACTGTCTTCCTGGAGTTTGCTCAAATTTACATCCATCGAGTCAGTGAGTCTATCCAACCATCTCATCCTTTGCTGTCTTTCTCCTCCCGCCCTCCATCTTTCTCAGCATCAGGGTCTTTTCCAGTGAGTCAGTTCTTCGCATCAAGTGGCCAAAGTATTGGAGCTTCAGCTTCAGCATCAGTCCTTCCAATGAATATTCAGGCTTGATTTCCTTTAGTGTTGACTGGTTTGATCTCCTTTCTGTCCAAGGGACCCTCAAGAGTGCAAAAGAGACATGGGCATTTTTATTTATTCTTTTGGCCGCCTCATGCAGCTTGCAGGATCTCAGTTGCCCAACCCAGGGATTGAACCCAGGCCTTCGGCAGTGAAAGTGCTGAGTCCTAACCACTGGACCACTGGGGAATTCCCAACATGGGCAGTTCTACAAAACTTATGGAGGCTCACTGTGCCCCACAATTTGGACCATGTGGCCTACCCTCAGATACCCGATGTCTTCAACCAAATGGTAGTGATACTTGGATTGAAGACTGGGATGGGCTCCTAGGAGCATCCAGATGGCTGGAACAGAATTAAGTTTTCATCACCTTGATCCCCTTGTGGACCATCCAGGCGGGCCAAAGGGTCCTCTTAGAAGAAGGGAGGGGCCTCTGCTCAGGAGGGCCTGTTTAGGGTTAGGATCGGGGTCAGATCCTGGTTATCCCCAAAGAAGCTTTAGAGCCCCACCCACCTTTCCTTCTGGTCATTGCCGTGGTGACCAATGACAGGTGTCCCCCTTTGGGGACAGTCCTGGTTGGCGCTGAGCTGCCTGACCAAGGTGTGGGGCCAGGAGGGGCCAGGAGGGGGCGGCAGAGGTAGAGTCGGAAGTCTTCTAAGTGAACTTTTGAGAAGGCCATTCCAGTGCTTTGTGATGCCAGGGGCTGTGGGCGCCGGGAAGCGGGGAAGGGCCTCTGGCTCCTTGACCGCCAGCCCTCTCTGGGGCAGCTTTTGTGGTAAAGAAGCACCATGATGTGCTCGTCCGACTCCGTGACCCTGTGGACTGTAGCCCGCCAGGCTCCTCTGTCCATGGGGATCCTCTGGGCAAGAACACTGGGGTGGGTCGCCATGCCCTCCTCCAGGGGATCCTCCCAACCCAGGGACTGGACTCAGGTCTCCTGCACTGCAGGCGGACTCTTTACCGCCCAACCAACAGGGGAGCCCCAGAAGTACCACATCAGGCCGCAAATGGAACGGCGGCAACAACACTGCTCAGAGCCAGGAGCCACCGTGGCAGCTCCTCTGAGAGTCTTCACGTGGCCTTCAGAGACCCTAGTTCCAAAGAGGCCACATTCTGAAGTTCTGGATGACCATGAATCTGGGGGGTATACCATCCACCCCAATACACAGAAACAGCGACATCATTGTAAACAGAGGCAGTGACAATAGAACACATTTTATCAAGGGACCCCAACGTAGAAATGACTTAATCAAGAGAGATGTGTATTTTTCTTTCATAGCCTTGCCCTTAAAGGTGGATCTAGAAAAGCATACTCTTCTGCTCATAGCGGGCTTCCCTGGCGGCCCAGCTGGTAAAGAATCCGCCGTAATGCAGGAGGCCTGGGTTTGATCCCTGGGTTGGGAAGAATCCCCTGGAGAAGGGAAAGGCTACCCACTCCAGTATTCTGGCCTGGAGAAGTCCATGGACTGTATAGTCCACGGGGTCACAAAGGGTCAGAGGCAACTGAGCGACTCTCACTTTCTGCTCACATCCCATTGGCCAAAGGTTAGTCACATGACCTTTCTTGCTGCAAAGAATCTTGGGAAATGCAGTTTTTCATGGTCAGTCAGTTCAGTTCAGTTCAGTCGCTCAGTCCTATCCGACTCTTTGTGACCCCATGAACCGCAGCACGCCAGGCCTCCCTGTCTGTCACCAACTCCCGGAGTTTACTCAAACTCACGCCCATCGAGTCGGTGATGCCATCCAGCCATCTCATCCTCTGTCGTCCCCTTCTCCTCCTGCCCCAAATCCCTCCCAGCATCAGGGTCTTTTCCAATGAGTCAACTCTTCGCATGAGGTGGCCAAAGTATTGGATTTCAGCTTCAGCATCAGTCCTTCCAATGAACACCCAGGACTGATCTCCTTTAGGATGGACTGGTTGGATCTCCTTGCAGTCCAAGGGACTCTCAAGAGTCTTCTCCAACACCACAGTTCAAAAGCATCAATTTTTCGGTGCTCAGCTTTCTTCACAGTCCAACTCTCACATCCATACAAGACCACTGGAAAAACCACAGCCTTGACCAGTACGGCCTTTGTTGGTCAAGTAATATCTGCTGCTTTTGATCTGCTATCTATGTTGGTCATAGTTTCGCTTCCAAGGAGTAGCGTCTTTTATTTCATGCTGCAGTCAGCCCCTCCCAAGCCTCCTGGTGCAGCTGATTTTGGAGGGGCCGCAAAAAAATAAAGTCTGAACAGCTGTTTGCACTGTCTCCCTATCTATTTATGAGGTGATTGGGACCAGATGCCATGTATCTTAATTTTGTGAATGTTAGTTTTAAAGCCAATTTTTTCACTCTCCTCTTTCACTTTCATCAATGAAGAGTTTTTAGTTCCTCTTTCAGCTTCTGGTCTGTCCTGCATATCAGAGGGTGTGTCATCTCATATCTGAGAGTTATGATATTTGCTCCGCGGCAATCATCTTGATTGCCAGCTTGTGCTTTCTTCCAGTCCAGCTTTTCTCATGATGTACTTCGCATATAAGTTACAAGCAGGGTGAGCAATGATACAGCTCTGATGGCTTTATGTCCTTTCCCTTCTTTCCCTATTTGAACCCAGTCTGTAGTTCGCATGTCCAGGTTCTAACTGTTGCTGGTAAGCACTGGCATACAGGTTTCTCAAGAGCATGGTCAGGTGGGATCTGGTATCTTCGCCCATACTCTTTCCCATGATAGTTTCCGCACAGTTATCGTGATTCCACAATCGATAGAACTCCTTTGGCATAGTCAATAAAGCAGAAATAGATGTTTTTCTGGAACTCTCTGGCTTTCTTGATGATCCAGCGGATGTTGGCTATTTGATCTCTGGTTCCTCTGCCTTTTCTAAAACCAGCTTGAACATCTGGAAGCTCACAGTTCATGTATTGCTGAAGCCTGGCTTGGAGAATTTTGAGCATTACTTTACTAGCAAGTGAGATGAGTGCAATTGTGCAGTAGTTTGAGCATTCTTTGGGATTGCTTTTCTTAGGGATTGGAATGAAAACTGACCCTTTCCAGTCCTGTGGCACTGCTGAGTTTTCGCAGATTTGCTGGCATATTGAGTGCAGCAGCTTTCACAGGCATCATCTTCAGGATTTGAATAAGCTCAATACTGGAATTCGCATCAGCGCTCCACCCTAGCTTTGTTCGTAGTGATGGCTTTCTAAGTGCCGACACTTGAGCTTAGCATTCCAGGATATCTGGCTCTAGGTGAGTGATCACACCATTGGTGATTATCTGGGTCATGAGTATCTTTTTTTTGTAGGCAAGTGCTTCTGTGTATTCTTGGCCAGCCTTTTCCTTCTTAATACTTTTGGCTTCTGTAAGGTCCACACGCATTTCTGTCATTTATCGATACTCCATCTTGCATGAATGTTCCCGTTGGTATCTCTCTAATTCTTGGAGAGATCTCTATCTTTTCCCATTCTTGTTGTTTTTCGCTCTATTTCTTTGCATTGATTGCTGAGGAAGGCTTTTTTATCTCTCCTTGCTCTTCTGTGGAACTCTGCATTCAGATGGGAATATCTTTCCTTTTCTCCTTTGCTTTTCACTTCTCTTCTTTCCACAGCTATTTGTAAGGCCTCCTCAGACAGCCATTTTGCTTTTTTGCATTTCTTTTCCATGGGGATGGTCTTAATCCCTGTCTCCTGTACAATGTCACGAACCTCCATCCATAGTTCATCAGGCACTCTGTCTATCAGATCTAGTCCCTTAAATCTATTTCTCACTTCCACTGTATAGTCATAAGGGATTTGATTTAGGTCATAATGCCTCCTGAATGGATCTATGTGTCATTAGCACATTGTGGTTATCGCCTTTGACTCCCGCGTCACCTCTTCAGTTTAGTCTGAAATTGGTCAATAAGGAGGTTCATGATTCGAGCCACAGTCTAGATGCCTGGTCTTGTCTTTGCTGACTGTATAGAGGCTTTTGCCATCTTTGGTCTGGCAAAGAATATAATGCAATGTCTGATTTTGCTGTTGGGCCATGCTGGTGATAGTCCATTGTGTAGAGTCTTCTCTTGTGTTAGTTGGAAGAGGGTGTTTGCTATGACCAGTGAGTTCTCTGGGTAGCTCTATTAGGCCTATTGCCCTGCTGTCTTCATTCCGTACTCAAGGCCAAATTGCCTGTTACTTGACCAGGTGTTTCTTGACTTCCTACTTTAGGGCATTCCAGTCCCCTATAGAAATGGACCATCTTTTTTGGGTGTTAGTTCTAAAGGTCTTGTAGGTCTTCATAGACTGTCAATCTTCGGCTTCTTCAGCATTAGCTTCGGTTGGGGCATAGGCTTAGGATTCGTGATGTTTGAATGGTTTGCCTTGGAAACAAACAGAGATCATTCTGTCGTTTTTGAGATTGCATCCAAGCACCGCATTTCGGACTCTTTTGTTGATTATGATGGCTACTCCATTTCTTCTAAGGGATTCCTGACCAATGCTTATGTCATTGTAGAACCATAGTTCTAGAACTTCCCTGGTAGTAGTTAAGTATCTGCCTGCCAATGCAGAGGACACGGGTTCAATTCTTGGTGTGGGAAAACTCCACATGCCACAGAGCAACTAAGCCCATGAGGTTCAAATACTGAAGCGCACTAGCCCTAGAGCCCATGCTCTGCAACAAGAGAAGCCCTCACATGCCCCAACTAGAGAAAGCCTGCCTGCTCAACAACGAAGACCCAGCGCCCCAAAAGTAAAAAAGCAATTTTTTTAAAAAGCTAGTTCTGCATATATATACATATATATATATGTATACATATACATATATATATATGCTTAGTTGTGTCTGACTTTCGGTGACCCCATGGACTATAGCCCACCAGACTCCTCTGCTCATGGGATTTTTCCCAGGGAAGAATGCTAGACTGGGTTGCCATTTCCTCCTCCAGGGGATCTTCCCAACCCAAGGACTGAACTCACA